>NW_020448263.1:55599-73903 GCF_003343035.1 Apteryx rowi
TTTTTTTTTAAACCTCTGTGGATTGTAAACTGAATGATTGAAATGGGCACTCGTTACTTTTTATCAACTATTTATCTCTGGAGTTTTGCACCCGAGGGAGAAATACAGTTTTCTCAGTAGTTTGCCTGTAGTGTAATTCTCAACAAAAGTCAAGGAGCTGCTTTTCTGTGACCCTACTTTTGGACGGCATTTTTTTTAAATGCCTGTGTTTAAGACTAAATATTTTAGCAGCAGGCCTTGGTTATGTTTAGTGGTTTATAGTTGTATAAAACAAATTCTTAAATAATGTATTTCTGGTTCCTTTTGTTTTATTTTTGCTTCCCTTTTAAGAAACCCCTGTCCATAGTGGATCATCTTCACCTATCACTTTGACTCCTAGCAAAGAGGGGAGTGCAGTTTTTACTGGCTTTGAAGGTAGAAGAAACAATGAGTTGAATGAGGTAACAGCTTTTTATGTTACTGTCCTAGACCTCAGAGTTGGGCTGTGTAAGAAAAGGTGTTACTTAGATTACTTTGTATGCTTAGTGGTTAAATCATCTCTGATTCTGAAGTTCTGTACAGACTAAGTTATGATGCTGTAATGATTTCATAACCAGAATTTCCATGTTTTGTATCCAGGTTTTGTCCTGGAAACTGATGCCAGAGAATTATCCACCAAGTGATCAACCACCACCTCCTTCATATATCTATGGGTCTCAACATTTGCTACGAATGTTTGGTAAACAGATGCAAAACCCTGTGGTGAATCAAAATTGCTTTAATTGTTTTAATTTCTTTTCTATGAAAGTGTCTGTTTCTGTGATTTTTCTATTTGTACCTTTTTGCATTTAGTTTTATTTTTGGAGAAATGTACACTTAATCTGTTTAAAACTCTTAGCTGAGTTTGTGAACAGCATTCTATCTTTTACTGGCTCTGTAAGCCTTCATTAAAAAAACAAGCAAGCCTTACTTCCAGTACACTATCAAACATCAGTGAACTGAACAGCATTAACTTTCTCAGCATTAACTTTCTTAGCATGTTTCTTACAAGCAGTAAGGTTTTGAACAATCACTAACTTGCAAAGAAAAGTGGAGGCTGCAGTGAAATTTATGTATTCTTTTCTGTGTAGTGGATAAAAGTAACTAGAAATTGCTTTTAAAAGAATGGGCATAAACACTTTTATTTTTCTTTTTTACAGTAAAGCTACCAGAAATATTGGGGAAGATGTGCTTTCCTGACAAAAACCTGAAGGCTTTAGTAAAACACTTCGAAATGTTTCTGAGGTAATCTGACACAATCTACCACAGCAGTGATTGCGTTGTTACATAGTTCTGTGTTCTGGAATGACATAGAATTTTTTTAATAAGATATTCATTTTATATAATTACAAAAATAAGATAAAGCTAATATGATAAAATGTTAAGAATAAACTGCTTCTGTAATTCAAATTGAGGGGAGTCTGCACCCTCTACTTAGTTTTGGTAGATGTAGAGTGATAGAGAACTGAAGTATAAAAGTTTATTATGTAGTATGTGTTAGAATGGCATGTCTGACTTGGCCAAGAAGCATATTTTATAGAAATATAAACTGCACTGCTATTTTTGAGAGCATAATCTGAGAGTATTGATGTCACACAGATATTAGTGGAGGGAAAAACTTATTTTTTAGAACCTTTTGTTAATRGTGTTAGTTTTATAAAGAAAAATCGTAAGTTGTCCTAGTTGAGCTTTAAACCAAAGGGCTACTCTGTTACACAATGCAGTGACTTGTRGAGACACCCAAACTGTTTCTGACTACACTAGCTCTACAGCTGGAAGCAGTACAGTCATATTTGCACCAGGATCAGCTTTTGTTATTCAGGTACTCTGCTTTAGTATCTCTGCATGGCACTGCAGTGCTAGTTCAAATAATGAACATGGCATTCTATTGTGTAGTATCAGCATGGTAAAAAAATAAGTTTGCCAAGAAAAACTTCTAGAAAAACAATGTTGTAAATGGTACACATCTGGAACAAATATGCAACTTCTGTTAGTTTTGGTCAAATCAGAGTAGTAATATACTGAAAAATTGTGTGGCACTATCCCATCAGAAGTCCTGTTAGAAATCGAGACAGATGGATGAAAACTTTAAATTGCCATAACAGTTTATTGAAAATAAGTCTCAAATGTTTAAGGTTTCTGCAGAACAAATTTCCTCTTGAAGCATGTCATTTTTACGTTTTACTCATTAATTTTCTTTGCTTCTATTTTGTCAGACTGTTAATATTCAAAACCTCCTTGTCAAGTTAAGTGTGACAGCATTAGCACTTACTGTTGGAAACCAGAAACTGGTTATTTTTGCTTGGAGTGAATGTTATTTAGGATTCTTAAGTCACTGTGGATCAGTCAGTTATTTATCAGACCTCTATTGCCCTTTCAGATTCTTTTGTGTTGGTTAGAGCATGTCTTAACTCTTTACTGCCTTAAATGCAGTTTCTTTATACCCAGTTTTGGATGGGTTGAAGTGGAGAGGGATAGAGAGAAGGAGGAAACATGGCTTCTTTCCCCCCCTTACCCCCTCCCCCCCATACAAGTAGGGAAGTGATCAAACTAAAAAAAGTTCTTACTGATAGTAGTCAGATGGAAACGTAAGACCAACATGAATATCTTGCTGAAATGTGCATTCATCTATAAATGGAAATCAAAAGTCAGTGAGTATCTCAACATCAGCATGTTAGGTCAGATAGAACTGAGCTTTCGAAGCAAATCTCTCAGTAGTTCCCACTTATCATGCTTTGTCTTATGTTGCAGAGTGGACTCGGAGTATGCGAGTTGGATTCCTTCTGGGTAACGTTTAACTAGAAAAGTTCTCCAGTGCTAAGAGGCATTCAGTCCTCAAGACCTTAAGACCAGACCAGAACTAAATCAGAACTAACACCCACTCCTCTCCCTTCCCCCCAGCAAGTATAGTGTGGATATTACGTAGCTGGTACAACGGATTTTGTGTATAGATCAATTCCTCTTGTGCTGTACTAATTGCTATTATACACACAGCTATTATCTGTTATCTGTTACCCGACTTCAGGTCAGAACTGACAAGCAGTGGCACATCAGTGTTGCATCTCAAAATGCAACAAAGTCTTGACAGACTCTCTGTTCTTTGATTATGGGTCTTTAATCTTATTGCATCTGCTTGCTACTGAGATTTAAACAAAAATGTTTGAGGGCTCTGTGTGTGTGGTGGTGGTGGTGGTGTTTTCTTCAGGTGATTTTTAAGCCAATGTCGTATTTGTTTTGCTGATGCTGTTTTTAGGGTTTATTTTCTATGCTGAAGTCAGGATTTCTGTAGTATTGTCAGAGCTTGTCAGATTGGGCAGCTTTTTCAAGAGGGTTCTCAATTACAGTTACTGCTGGGGAAAGCATTCTGTCTTATGTAGCTTTGTCACAAATATTCTTCATAGACTAATTTCCTTACCAGATATGGTACTGCGTATTTAAATAGTGTACACAGAAACCAATGCAACTTAATTTTTTTTTATTCAACTACTATTCAGGATGCTTTAGGACATCTTTCATTTGGATTTTTCTTTCTCTGTTCCATATGCTATTGAAAGTGCTCAGACAATTACATTTTCTAGGAACTTGTTCAGACTTCATCACAGAAATACTTCTATACTATATCTGTTTCTTATCACAAGAGAAAACTTGAGGCTGAGGTGACATTTTGCACTAGTGTTTTCCTCACAAATTTTGCATTCTCTTTTTCTTTTTGGGAATGAAAGGATTAGTGGATGTTTATTAAGAATTATCTTCTATCCTCAGTTCTGTTCTGACTTACCTTTGAGAGGTAAGAACTRTCTTACACAGTCTGTATGCATTAGATAGCAGCCAGTTTGAGAGTAACTCGCTGAAGGAAATAATGCAGTTTGGAGTGACAAGCTGAAATCCTTTTTCTATTTTCTTTTTTTTCTTTCTAATAGCAGAAAAGGGATTGAAGCTGTCTATTCACATTAACACCATGTTTCTGAATCCTCTTTGAATTCTAGCTAGAATAGACTAARCATAAGCAGTTTATCTTTTTTTAAATAAAACTTTAATGTGGTACACAACTGATTTAGTTTTGGCAGAGATACTGATCTAATTTTGAATTTGGACTTACGATTATACGACTTAAATTTACAGTTTCATTTAACATTTGCACTATTAGTCTCTTGTGGGTTGAGAAACTGAGACTTATTTAATATACCACTTTGTCTGGAAGCTTGTTTTACTGAGTTTACTCAGTACTTGGTATTATTCAGTCATGACTTAGACTGCTGCTAGACGTGATTAATCTCAAATTTCCAGACAACATTTTTTTTTAAGGGATATGAAATACATTTTTGAGTTTCATATTAAATTAAAACTTTACCATTTGTGCTTAGTGCAGCATTCTACAAGTGTGCATGATGAGAATATCTTCATGGGGAAAACAAAAATAGAGAAATCAAAATTTTCCATGAAGAAATTCTTATTACAGATTTTGCAGAACTAAAGAAAATTACTTTTTCAATTTACAAAACTTAGTCTTCACTTAAAACTAATTGTTTAGTTCTGAAACAATTCAGAACACCAGTAGAAAAATAATAGTCTGAAATGGAATTCAGTGGCCAACTTGCTAGTTGGTTTCACTGAATCTCACTTGCAGTTTGAATTTAGTCTTCAGGAGCAAGCGGGTGGAAGCTAGCACAATAACTACTCTCATTCAGTGTCTTTCAACCACTAATTTTTACTAACCGAGGGCACCTGATTAAATCTTCTTGACAGTTACTAGTTTTTGGTGTAGAGTAAGTACTGCCTTTTAACCAATTGCATAATTTCAGCCCTATTTCTAATAAAATRCTATGTGTCATATTATATATTACTCCTCTGTATTGTGAGGCATTTAGCATGTCTCCAGATGCTGCTTCAGTAATGGGACATGATTGGCGAGGAAGTGGCAGTTTTTGTTTTCCTGTTTCCATTGATTTGATCATAACCTTAACTGGGAAAACTCTCTCAGGATCATGGAGGTCACTTCTCAGGCTGTTGACCAGTAAGAGATACTTAAGGTTAGTACATAATCTGTATATGATTTTTAGGTCCATCTTCAATGAGGTAATTTTGGTCAATATAGCCTGCATTTAAAAAAAACAAAACCCAAAAAACTTTACAGCCCTTTGGAAAGTCATAGCTATTTTCCTTATTCTGGAATAGAGAAGAATGGAAAAAATGATCAGTTGTGTTTCTAAAATGGTGCTTTTAAAATTTCTGATACACTTATCCTGGTGGGGTCAACATGTAGCTTTTCAGATCATAGAAAAGTACATTCTTAATGGTCAAAGACTTCTGTTATGTTAAAACTCACTAATCTTTCAAACTTGGTATACCTGTAAGTTGGTTCTTTCATTTTGGTTCTCAGAATTTTTATTTCTGATGTTTATAACCTGCTTGTATCTACTGTGCCAGTCTGCTCCATGGGTCGAAAAGCATTTTAATGCTGTGTTGTATGTTTTCCTTGGGAGGGAGCCAGATCAGTATGCGACCAAAATACAGAAGGCTGTGGTGATAAAATGTGGATTAAAAAGATGACAAGTTGTTTGAAGTAACCTTAAGAAATAGATCCTCTGGTTTCAATAGCTGAACATTTTGAGTGTAGTAATTTTATTATACCTAATTGCAGTGATGAATTATGACCTCTAGTCTGTGCTAATGTGCAATTAATGAGAGGTTGTTAGTGGCTTTCTGAGAATGAGGAGATGGAACATTCCACATGGTGAGTGGAGTAGCAGGAAACATCTTTACCTAAGTAAATTTGTTTGCTACTGAGTTTCAGCTTATTCTGACTTAATCAGCTGTCACCTTGCAAAATTGTTAAAAATGACTATTTGAAAGCTTACAAGGAACCTGATACTACTACTGTTGCTTCTCATATTGAATAGCACCTTTCTGTTTGCAGCTCAATTTTGGGATTAACCTGTTACTTGACAAAGCCTACCTGTGCAGTATACAGCTATGACATACTAGAAAACTTTACTGAATTGGGGCCTAAATATGACAGAATCAAGGTTCTGAGGTTGATAGTCATATGCAGGCTTAAAAGAAAAAAGTTCCTTCCTTCCTTCTAGCTCGATTGCTTTAAAACACTTTGCAATGAAGGAATTCTACTTGTGCGGTGAATATATGTTCCTTATTTCAGACAAGACTTAACCTTTGCACCAGTGAGTGGATAGAGAGGTAACTGCCATTTTGKTTCCTTTCAAGCGTTTGGCACATTTAAATGCTTCTTAGTCCATGATTGCCTGAGCACAATGAGAAGCTATAGGTTATTACCTTCAGTAGGTTTTCATTCTGCCTCCTTTGGTTTGTGGAATCTGCACATCTGCTCTCCTTGACTAAGGTTTGATTGCTTTGTCAAAAACTACTCTTTGGAACTGTACCATGTGCATTGCTACTTTTTGTTTACTCAATCATCAAGTGTGTGTGTATTTGAATGAGGAGCATATTCCTAATCATAATACCATGGGTTTCAGTCAGTCACTAAAATGAGAGCATGTCCAAAATATTATAAGTGTGTTATGGCATCTTTTTTTAGAAGCCAGATCTAAGAATTGATTCTGGGATCTGGGCTGGCCTTGCCGAGAGTGGATATTTGTCCCCAAGACCTGCCAGGAATTCCACTATTTGAGTCTTGCAAGACTGTCTTCCTAAAAGGTCTTCTAAGAGTTGCTACTTTTAATTTTCACTAATATAGCCTCATTATCCAAAATGTTTAGGTTGGCAGCTTGGCATTTTTGTAGTTCTCTGCAGTTGCTCTTCAAAGGCTGGAGAGAATGATCTCACTGTTTCTGTATGTGGATGACTGACAAGAGTCCAGTCAACAAGATAGATCTTTTCGTTTCTTTGGCCTGATTCTTGGAAAAACTGGATATCAGAGTAAATATCTGGAATTTTTCTTCTTGTTCTGTTGCCTCCATTGTGGTTATGATGAGCCTTGCTGATGAGTTCTTGCCCTGAACAGGTGGAGATCTGCTTAGCAATTGGTGGGGGCAGATGTTGGCATGCACCTTTTTGTGAAGCTACACCTCTTAGGCTTGAAATACTGATTTTTAGTATTAGTCTCTGAGAGGAGACAGGTCCTTCATCTGTAAATGACAATTTTGAGGTCACCCATCGTGTCAGGACCTGTCATGCTCTTTCCAGTTTCTTTAGGGAGATCATTACAGTTGCCTTTCAAACAACAGCTAGCCCAGGCCACTGATCTCATTGGAGCATCTGCTTACTTTCTAGAATTCAGGGCTGTGGTGAAAGCATGCAAGGTGTTACCTTCTTGGAAATGTTTCCTTTTCTACGTATTCTCACACCTTTACAGCTGAGGCTGTCCTTCTTAAAATTAAGGTTTTCTTTTCTTCATAATGTTCGTGCTTTTCAGGCAGTCCCTGGGACTGTTCATGTGGTAGCTGACATGCAGAAGAGTAGTTATCTTCATGCAGAGACTGTTCAAGTAATGGGTTGTGTTGAGGCTGCCACAACAAGAACTTTTTCACTACCAGATGATGCTCTTGGAGCTCATGTGAATTCAGTGTCCTTGTTGAGAAATCTCTGTTCCTGATGTATATATGCCAAAAGGCCTTTTAATGTGGATGAAGATACAGTTCTGTGCCTCTTTTTTGGTAGATCTGCCTGTATAACTCACAGCCAGACGGTAGCATGTTTATGAGGCTATTGCTTGGAGTCACCTGAGGTAAGCTTGCTTATGGACTGCTACTTGAAGATAAGAAATTTGACTGTAATTCTTCAAGCTAGGTGTCCCATGTGTTTCCTGTCTTCATCCCTTCTTAGCGCTTCCTGAAGTGTTGCGTTGCCTTTCTACAAATCTGCAGTGGAGAGAGGGAAATGAAATAGGTGCATTGTGCCATGTACCTCTTATGTTCTGACCAAGAGAAGGAAGCACAAGTATTCTTTATCTGGATGCTCACGATGAGAAAGTGTGCAGTCTTATATCCGGTTGTGTGTGTAGACTGAAAGAACTTGATTACTGGTAAACAGTCTCTTTTTCCTAAAAGAAAAACTGTATGTGTAAGCACAAGCTCTGTGAAAAGCATAAAAGTGTAAAAGGCAATAATGCAACAGATAACTGAATTTATAAGTGAGGAGTAATGAAAATTTCTGAGTAGTTAAATAGCAGCGTGTTTTCTGATCCATAGCAGAATATTGACTCTGCTTGCAAATAAGGAAGTGCAGCAACCTCTGTTTTTAAATGTTGGCTCACAACTTGCAGTTAGTGTAATTGATCTCTTTGTGCTATTTCAGCTTTTCCAAAAGCAAAGCATTAGTGAAACATCCAATGCCTAAGAGTCATATGAGACTCCTAATGTTTCTGTGCCAACTTCCTGCATGGAAGTAGTTTGAAGTAGAAAGCAGCTTTGGCAGGGCTGCTGCTTTTTGCACACAGGTATACAAGAGATTGGGACAGAAGCAGACCAAGCTTTTTTTTTTTCCTTCTTGCTTCCTTCCCCTTCTTGAGCAAAAGTAATCTGAACCTCCTAAATATGTTGGGTGCTTTTTCCTTTCATAACTGTTATGAGCAATGAGAAGTACATATTAGTGCATGCAGTCTGGCTTCTCTTTTTCTGAGCTGTAGCTGTGCCATGAGCATCCGTTTAAAATTTTTCRTCTTTACCAGCTGTCACTTTAGCTTTTGCCAAACCGCCATTTACAACTGATGACCTTAAACCAAAGTCAGGAAATTGTAACAAAGAGAAAATAAACATGTTTCCTGTTACATCCTTTTAAACTGGGAAACTTCAGCTAAATGGATGCCTTCTGCAGGTTCCTCTGTTTTTTTGATGTTGGTTTTAAACATCCCCATATGATCCAGTGCTTGGTATTGTCTTTTAGACAGTGTTATCTAATGACATGAGGAATTTGATCACTATCCATAGTTTGCACTCACTCTTTTGCAAAGTCAGAATTTTTTTTTTAATGAAGGACTTCTATTAATTAAATCCTGTTTGTGGCTCACTTTAATTTCATGCAATCTGAGTATGTTAGAATTTAGACTCAAGTCTGTTAAATTTAGGCCTTATCACGCTTGCTTCATACCAACCCCAGATAATCTAGAAAGTGATTTATAGCTAGCTACAGTGGGACTTGATGACTCAGGTACTTCATTCACTTCTAAGTTGCTATAATTTCAGTACTCTTTTTGAGTAATTTTCATAGAGTAAAATTTGTGTGTAGTGCACATGAATGACATCTTTTTGTAAAAACTATGAGGATCTGACTTTATATGGATTGTTTTTGTATCTATATAAATCATTTTTAAGAAGTATCTCTATCTCATGAAATAAACATTTTATAAAGTATCAGACTGATTTTATGCCCTGGTAAGCCTAAGAATTAGGTGGTGAATGGTGTTAATGACTAAGGCTAGTAACTCACTGAAGTGGTATTGTTCATACAGTGTATTATTGAAATCTTGGTGGCTCTAATCTAGATATGACCTATTTTTTATTCAAGAAAAAAGGAATATTTTTTCTTACTCTTCCATTTACTAAAGTTTAGTCTTAAACTAATCTAGATTCACAGCAGTCTTTTACACTGACTGTCTTTTGTCTTTTCAGGGGAAAAATGTTTTACTTCTATTTTAAATTAAATGCCTTTATTTCTGCAAAGAGAAAGTTGGTATAATATAGCTGTAATATTAAATACARTTTTTTGACTTAGCAGAATAATTTTCAGAGAATTTCTTTGACTATGATCTCAAAAGGTTAATTATGTGATCCTTTTTGCTTTGTGCTATTTTAACATAAACAAAATTGTCAGCTGCTGTTGGAACCAATGAGAAACTAGCATAGTGTGAATATTTGCAAACAGAAAAGGCTACTGAAGTATTTCACACACTTAGGATTTTGCAGATGAAGACTGTATTGGACTTCAACTTTTACTTAGCTCTTACATAGTGTCAGTTTTTGGCAGAGTCAGTTGGATCCTTGCTTTAAATACAAGAGAGTATCTTTCTTCCTTTTGGCAGTACCTGCCTCAATTGAATRTTGCCAGAAATCAGGTACTTAATTAGGTCTTGTTATGGCTCATGTAATGGAGCTTTCTCTGCTTAATTCCCTAGGTCAGGTTTAAAAATAAAAACAAACTGCTATTTGATCTTCCAGAAGCATATTGTTTGCCCAGCCAGTTCACTTGTGGGTCTTGAATCCAAGATGTTCGACATCAGAAACTTCCCTAGGTCCCTCTACACTGTTAATTACTGGAAGTAACTTCTGTGAAATGAACAAGTTTGGAGGAAGCTGACAAAGTGCCTCTTAAATAGAAGTGGTGACACATTGAAGAGTTGATTTAAGCTAAAAAGCTTGTGTTTCTTACTGCTCTCAATTTTTACTAGAATTAGTAATATATAACTAATTCTTCTACTTTAGCACTTGTCTGATACATATGTTTGGTACAAGGGTTGTAGAAGAAGCACCTTTTTTCATTCATTTGCATTTTTGTTCTGTAACCTTTGTGTGTGAACTCTCAACAATTAATATATTCTAGTTTAAATTTTGATTGGCTTCTGTATAGAATCTTGTCAATATTCTTTGGTGCTTTGGATTTCTTAAGATCAAAGGACATGCCTCGTTAAGGCAGTGTAGCTGAGAGTGAAGCTGGAGAAACACGGTACGGTTTTAATCCACTCAGCTATACAATTCTTCTTTTATGATTCAGACCATCTATGTCCAAAGTACTGCTTATGCAAAACTGACTAGCATGGTAGTGTCTAATAGTTAAATCATCTCCCTAGCCAGTGACTCTTGACAGAGACCAGATTCTGCAGGAATGTCATGAATGGGCATGTGCGTAGGCACATGAAAGGACAAATCATACAGTTTTATTTACCTTAAAAGATAAGGTTAGCTTAATGGTTACTGGCCATGTGATAAGACACTGACATGCTGATAACTTGAATTCCTTTTTTAAACACAAGTGAAAATAGTATACTGAGTTCATGACTACGTCAGAGAAGTTGCTTTTATTCAGTAGTTTTCTTTTGCTAGCTCTTTGCACTCTTTTCTGCCTCTAGCTTTTACTCATGTGTTTGTGGAGCTTGAGCAAAGTTTTTCATGCTGTTTGGATTTGAGAATGATAGGGGAAGGCTGTTTCTCACTAGGCAAAGCTAGTAAAAATCGTGTGCCATCTTTGTATGCCCAACTTCAAAGTATAATAATTCTTGATTTGAAGTCTGTGCTTTTGCTGAGCTTAAATTGATTTTAAAATGGCTTCTTTTAAATGTACTTTTATTTCTTGTGTGTGCTTTCTTTTCAGGTTTTTAGCAGAATACCATGATGATTTCTTTCCAGAATCTGCTTATGTAGCTGCATGTGAAGCCTACTACAGTACTAAAAATCCCCGGGCAATCTACTGAAGCTCTGAATGAAGATTAAATCTTACTATACATAGCCCATGTTTTGCCACGTGGCTACAAGATGAAGATGAAAAAGGAATTAAAACAACTTTTGGTGTTGAGGAAATAGGGGAATCTTCTGTGGTGGTTGAATTACTTAAAAGGAGTGGAGAACTTCTTTTTGGAGATGCGTATAGATTGCATTTTGAATTGCTTAGAGAATTAAATGCAGCCTCAACTCCAGATGAACAAAGAAGCCTTGTTCTGACTCCTAATGCGTAGGACTGCATAGAACTATTAAAGGAAGGGAGGCAAAAGGAGATGCATTAGCAACAGGACATTTTCATGAAGATAGTACCTCATGCTGTGTTTCATTTTAGCTTGACCTCTCTAGCCTGAAAAATAAGACCATCGCCACAGTTACATGAAGAGAATGCATAACTGGCATCTCATGGATTTTGTTTCCCACAAATTGCACTTCATTTTGTGAAACTGCCATGATGGAAAAGATAGTTTAATATAAAGGATTTTTTGGGCTGTCTGCCTCAAGAATGGCTTTGTTGCTTGAATGGAAGAAGTGCTGCTTACTTTGTGTTTTGCAAAGATGTCTATARCTCTTTCCATGATAAGGCTGTCACAGTTCCAAGAAGAGCATACCTTGCCAGTGATCCAGCATAACGTGACTGAAAATGATTTCCAGAGCCATTATTAAAGAACAGATTTCTACAAGTCAGCAGAGAGTCAATAAAGTGATGGCAATTTAACTGGCAAATATTTCTTTTCTTAATAAARTATGCAGTGGCTGCTGTTTAAATGTGTAGTTTTGACGGTCTAAAATGTTTGTTCTTGATTAATATTTTGAAGACTGATTGCTAAGTGTGCATAGAATGAGAGGCAGGAGCACTGGTAACATAGGGAGGGAAGTCCTTTCTGTAGCATTGCATCTTCTTCTATAGACTTAAAGAATGTCTCCTTAGACATTTTTAGGCACTTGAGCTCTGGAAATAGTAATTCACCCAGAACTGAGTTCATAGCATTTTGACAATGCATTCAGTAGTAAAAATTAATTGTATTTCAATTAATTGTCTTGAATGTCATCAAAACCTCGTCAGTGATGCAGAACTCTGGGCTTCAGAATTCTGTTACATAAAGATAGACATGGAGTGTTTAAATGGTGGGCAGAAAACAGGACTCAAGGCTCCAAATCATAGACTAGTGCATTTAATCACTCTCCTTTCTGGTTTGGAAAACCTCAGTTAGAACACTTACCTATAATGCAGAACTCGAAACATTCCTCCTAGAGATTTGCAGAGTCTAGGCGTTATGAAGAATCAACTTTCACAAGTAAATAACAAACTTTAGTCTATWAAGCCAAAGCAAATCTGAAATTTACTGTTGACAGTCAGTGTCACTTTTCAGAGCATACTGGTTCATTAACGCCTTTGAACTGGAAAGATAAAGATTACCTTGGTTTTGGTAATGGTTGAAGAATGAATCTGTTTGACATGGAGCCAAGCAGATTTGGTGATCCTTATTTCTAAAGTTTCTCATTTAGTGTATTTAATGTATTTGTGTTATACCAAAAAATTTCATGGGCTTTAGTCTTTCCCAAATTACAGAAGTTTTGAATCTCAGCAGAATCTGGGTACCGCAAAATCCACACTGAGAGTGTGTTTTGTTTCTAGCTTTGGGCCCTAGTCTTTTAAAAACAAAATAGTCTGTGAAAATACTGATTACTATCTAGTGGGACATTCACTGTGGAATACTGCTTGAAACTGAATCCTTAATCCTTTCTGTTGCAGGAATGTCACAATGTGTATAATGCATCAAATCTTTTGTTCCACTGTTGGTATCTATGAATACAAGGAAAGTTATGAGCAGAGTTTAAACCTTGTTGTGTTACTATGTTTAACTGTATAAAAATGACAGTTTTTGCATGCCATGGCTATTAATGCTGTTAGTATTGCTTGGTTAATAGGTTATGATGATTCTCACAACAGTTTAAAATCCGAAGGTCCAGTTAGTGTCTCTGTACTCTTGATGTGAACTTTTGGGGGGAGGAGAAAAAAAACCCAAAACTGGAGCTGCTTGTGGATTAAATATTACAAACTATCTTGCTCTCATAACAACCAAGAAAACTTTTCTCCAAAGTACCACTTTTTTGCACTTCCTTACTGTAATTGAATATTTAAACCCCAAACTTCTTTTTAAATTCAAAGAGATACTGTCCTGTGAAGCATTGTCAATTAGAAATGTTGCATGAGAAATAATATGCATCCTTGACTTCCCTCTTCTCTACTGTCACTATTCTTTTACTGCTTTCTTGTTTTATAGCTAAGTTTATTTTAAGCTGAAGTAGTGCAAAAGACTTGCAAAGGCTTTAACCAGATTGGGGAAGAGGGGAGTTTTCACTAAYCTTAACAAAATTGTGTAGAGACTTGTCAGTTTAGCCCCCAAAGGTTTGTAATTATCATACCTTTTGAATGGAGTATCCAAAGGTTCACCTGGATAGGAGAAGCTTAATAGTATAATTAAATTGCTGGTGGTGTTCTTTAACTCCTTGAATGTCYGTGGCTGAAACTTTTTGATGGAATTCCTGTCCATCTGGACAGATGAAAGAGGTTTCTCCAGCCCACTGCTTGTCATTCATTGGTCCCTGTTTGTAGAGCTACTCTTATCAGTGCTTCCTAACCTGTTTCAGTCAAAATAACTCAGATTAGCTGAAGAAATTTGAAAAACTGACTTAAGCAGGCTAGGGAGTGTTCACATGAGCAAGTTTGCCAGCAGACTTCAGAGACAGTGTCTTGCAGAGGAGGAGCTGAGCTGAGAAAGCAGTTTGGACAGTAATGTTTTATACTGGCATAGCTGTTCTGCATAACTCGCATGCACTCTCATTCCAGGCCTAAGGTTTTCTTGTTTGTTCATTTAAAGAAATTATACTAGTATAATTATAGTGTATTACTTAAGATGGTAAATCTGTTCTCTACATGCACTTCCCTTCAAGAGTAGATATTTAACAAACTAAAAGGCGGTTCAGCTGCTTCAACATGAAGTATGGTGTAGTGTCCTCTACGTAGCTAGCTGACCTTTTGTGGGAGAATCATCACAGCATAGGATTAAAAGCAGGTAATGCAATTAATGTGGTGTTAAGGAGTGCACTACTGCCTAGGTACCTAAGATAATCGATCTGCATGGATACTACTAATTCCAGTACTTATTCTAACTTCATCGGTGTTAGCTAAGATAGCTGAGTAACACTATAATGTGCTGCAAAAGTGTGAAATGGACTATATCTGAAGTGTTCTCAGATTACCAAAGAAACTTAAACAACACAAAATAACTTTTAGTACTGTTCAGCTTTATTCCTAATTTTAGGCTTTACTTTCAAGGCTATTATGCATCAAAAAAAATTATGCTGTTCTTTCATGTGCGCCATCTGGAGTTAATGCATTGCGTTTCATTTTGGTACTGTTGATAACTTTTTTTTTAAGATGCATTGAATAGTTAGTTCTGTTCCAAAGCTCAGGCTTCCACATACTAAGATGACCACTGCAGTTGTATCCAAGTGCTATTTTAAATATGTTCCATGTCCCATTCTGAAAGAAATGCAATGCAAATTATAGGCAAATGTTGGATTTCATTTTGCAGTTGGTGTGGGCTAACAGCATTTATATGGTAAGCTGTCATGACTGAGCTGTTCAGTGTGAATTTGTCAAATAGTAATGCAGAATGACCTTACTTTGAATTATGTTAGAGGAATGTTTTCAGTCAAAAGAGGAAATAAAAGTCTTACTGGAAATAAAAAGCTGTTACTGCTTTTCATGTTTGCATCATAAAATGTTTTTTCAAGACATTTGAGAAATACAGTGGGAGATTATTTGAGTTAAAAATAACATTAAAACCTTAATTTTTTGGAAATTATCCATTGCTCCACTGGTGTCTTAAGTGTCCCCCAAATGTATGTGTACTGAGGTGGAATTATAAGCCTCCTGGGGAGGAAAAAAGGGTGCAACATGTTGCCTTTACCTTAGTCCCAGATCAAACCTTTATTGTGCTAGTAGGTTGTACAAAAGCACAACAATGGCAGCTCTTGGACAGCCCGCCAGATCTGAACTTCTGGCCTGGTGCATGTTTGATCACTCCTAACTTCTTGATCTACTAACAGAGCTCATGAAGCAAGCATGCAGTTCAGAGTGCATAGTCTACTCACGAAGCTCTAGAGAAAATGCTGAATGTAAGTGTGCTTAGGCCAAGTGCATCAAGAAATTTATTTTGTGCTGTGTTCCTGTGCATTGTAGTGTCTCCTTGGTGATATGGGGGGATTGAATTTAATTGCATTGACAAACCAAGTTATGTATTTGCTTTTCTATTTAAATATATACCAATATAATGAGCTTCCCAGGAACAACAGCAATTGATGTGTATTATTTTCATGTATTTGACTGTAATCAGTACAATCTTGGTGTGTTTGCATAATCAAAATTTTCACTTGTTTATGAAACAATAGATTTGGAGGGATTTCCAGCTCTTTGTATAACTGCCTCATTTTTCTGTATGAAATAGTAGATAGAGGTACTATGCTTCTACAGTCACAGGTATTGATGAAGTGTTTCTGCCACAATTTTTTTTTTTTTTCTTTAAAGTTTGAAATATATATATTGCCTTGGGGAAGATGCTGTCAGCAGTGACCGAGTGACAGATGCAGATGCTTATTAAGATCTAACTCAATGCAACCTCCTTATTGCATGCATTATGTATTTTTTCCCTTCCAATTCACGTAGCAGCTGTGGTGGTGTGGTTTTTTTTGTTTGTTTGTTTGGTTGGGGTTTTTTTGCATTAAGGCTAAGAATTATGGCAGCTGAATAAAATTAGTGAAGCATAAACCTATGCTCAACAATGACAAAGAGAAATGTGTSCAAACTTTTGTACTTTTTTGGCCTGGAAGAAAATGTTCATGTTGCCCTTCCTGCATCTTGGTTGAGAGCAGTCAGTCACATCATACGTGAAGTGGATGACATCTTTATAAAGGAAATGAAAAAATTTGTGAGCTGCAGACTGATAACTCCTGGTGCTAATACAAACTTTTAAAAACGTGTCTTAAGGAATGGAGTAATTTCTCTGCCATTTTGTTGCTGGAAACGACCAGAGGTTTTGATTGCAAGTAACTTTTATTAGTACAAGATATTGGATCTACTGGGGAAGACTACCAAGGTATTAAAGCATTGAATCATACAATATGTTCATGTGGATATTTCAGTGTGATGCCAGAAAACTGTGTTTATATAGCAAGAAGTGTACCAATAAACGTGTTCAGTTCCTGGCAAAATGAACAGCAACCTTTTCCTTCATATCAGTAGCATACTATCTGTGCCTGTAATATCTGTGAATGTTGAGCAGTGATTCAATTTATTCATCTTTTGCTAGTCTTTATAAACTATTATTAATAACAATTATATTAAATTATTAATCTTCAAGCTCCTTAAAATAAAGGTGTCTTCTTAAGCTTCCTTACTTTGCGTGTAGTTTCTCTGAAGTAATCTAGAAAGTTAGAAAAACAATGCTTCTGAGAGTCACAGAGAGGGGGAAATGATTTTTTGACTCAGATTAACAAGTTGCAAATACTCTAAGAAAAGTATTTAGGTGTTTCTGATTCATTTGGAGCTCTAATCATTAAAGTGCGGGTCAAATATAATTAGGATTTTATTTGTAAGCTCGAAAGTAGATCCAAAGTTAACCAGCCAAATAAATTGTATGGTGCAAATATATAATCAAGTTAAAGGACAGATTAAATGTGCCTGAAGGTAGCTTTACTGTATGTGTAATCTTTCTACTTTAAATATGTCTCTCTGACTTGTTTTGGCCACTTGATGCCAAGCATTGTAGATTAAAGTATAAAAATGATTAAATGTCAGCATAAACAAAATATCAAATTTTAGCATCAAATTTGATTAAAAAATATTAAATGCTACCATCCTATATTATTAACAAAGAAACACTCTGCCCTCCTTTTTAAAGCAGTATCTTAGAAATACAGCATATGACAAATCTGCTGCCATGTGGCTGACCCAGTGAAAGTGTCCATCTCAGTGATAATTGCAAAGGTAATCTGTAGCTCTTCACAAAATGTCTTTAATCTGAGCAGAATATGCTCATTGTGTTCTGCTGATGGGAGAAGAGCGTCAGTCAGTAGGCTACTGGAGACCCCCCAAATGGAACAAATACCAATAAGGTACATCTTATACTTCCATTTTAATTATAGTAGGACAAATAATGCTTTTGTAGTTGATAATTAGTAAGAATTTTCGCTGCTTACAACCTTCTGCTTTGTAGGCTGACTTAAGAAAATGTAAGTAGTTCTGTTGTGTTTAGGTTTCACGTGCACAGCTGTGTAGGAGGTAGATTTTACTAATTGTTTTTAATCAGATTAATGAGGAATTTATTTTCTTTGCTGTTAGTGACTAGTGCAGTGATACAACTTCTCTTGTATCAGTGATCTGTGCCTTTAAAAAAAATCATTTATTAAAAGCAATGTGAGTAGTAACCAATTAGACTTTTCATAAAGATTTTGCTTACTGGCAGATGAATGGTATGACACATGTAATGTATGTGCAGTATTGCCAACTGTGGGCATTAGAAATCATGAGTCAGACTCCTAAAAGTCTTAAGAGTGATTAAGGAAATGTGAAGATTAGCTCCTGGTTTTTTTGAGCCCCTAGGGTAATGTGAGTCAAGCTTGCGACAAGAATTGCTGGAGACTTTAGAAAGAAAATATTTTTTCCTGCACCTRGGGAGGAATAACCCCATGCACCAGTACAGGKTGRGRGTTGATCTGCTGGAAAGCAGCTCTGCAGAGAAGGACCTGGGAGTGCTGGTGGACACCAAGTTAAGCATGAGGCAGCAATGTGCCCTTGTGGCCAAGAAGGCCAA
>NW_020448263.1:74098-124700 GCF_003343035.1 Apteryx rowi
CATCTCTCTTATGAGGAAAGGCTGAGAGAGCTGGGCCTGTTTAGCCTGGAGAAGAGAAGACTGAGATTCTTATCAGTGTATACAAATATCTTGAGGGAGGGAGTAAAGAGGATGGAGCCAGACTCTTTTTCAGTGGTGCCCAGTGACAGGACAAGAAGCAACGGGCACAAACTGAAACACGGGAAGCTCCATCTGAATATGAGGAAAAATGTCTTTACTGTGAGAGTGACAGAGCACTGGCACAGGTTGCCCAGAGAGGTKGTGGAGKCTCCTTCTCTGGAGATATTCAAAACCTGCCTGGACGCAACCCTGTGCAACGTGCTCTAGGTGACCCAGCTTGAGCAGGGGGGTTGGACTAGATGATCTCCAGAGGTCCCTTCCAACCTCAACCATTCTGTGATTCTGTGAAAGCTGAGCTTTTTGGCTAATCACATGTATTTTGGAGTTGAGGCTTTAGGAAAAAGCACAAAACTTTGCAAGACTGGCAGTAAAATGATGATTTGGCAAAGCTCTAATAGAGCAGGATGCCATTAATCTGAAAATAATCAGTGACTGAATTTATTTGTGAACATCTGTGAGAATGCAACACAAGCCTCAGGAAGATTTTCTGGGTAAGGCAGTTATCTGCTAATCTACAAAACAGCCCATCTTTGCCAAAGGCGTAAATCTAAATTTGTAGATTTATTTATTTTTTTTACTTGTTTGGAATGACTATTAATAAAGTAAGGGAGACAAACTGTTTACCATAGTAACAAAAATTACCCCCTGCATGGTGATGAATTTGATGAAATCATGCATCTGAAAAAAAAAACGGAAGCAAGATGAGAATTCTGCATTTTCTACACTATGTGTGCAAGCGTATTGTGTTGTTCTTTATATTGTAATAAACACTTGCCAAGTTCTCTTGTTGCAACCAGAGCAAGTTAGCTAAGTGTGTTGTCACTGCTGCATTAGGTCCAGCTCCATCAAAGAGCGTAGGTATCTAAAGAGCAGTCTGGGTGGAAGTCAGATATGTGTAAGCCCAAGGGAGCAATGTGCAAATCCTTTCTCATCCCAGATGTAGTTTGGGCTGGAGGAGCCTAACTTTTTGGTGAAGTTACTTAAATACTAAAAAGCTGAACTAAGCTTTTTAGCACCTGTTTCAGGTTAACATGGCTATTTAGGATATACAGATAGAGTATCTCTGTTTGCATCTGCAGGAGGGCTCAAACCGAAGATCTGGTTAAAATGTGTTCTGAAAAATGATTGCAACCCATGTTATGGCATGAACAGCCATTTTAATGAAAGTTGGGAGGAAGAGCAAATTGGAAATATGATGGCAGGTCTCTTTGATGCAATAACTTAAAGGATGATTAGGAAGTGGGAGATTTGTGTTCAATAACTGCTCAACCTGAAAGGAGAGGCTTTGCTGCGTATTCACAGCCCATACTGCCTGAGGCCACCATTTACACTGCTTGTAAAGCTGTATCAATGTGCAGAAAGGGGTGGAAGAGGGACAGACCTAGAAGGAAGAATTTCCTCCTTTGTCAAGCTGGAGAGTAGTATTTCCTCTAGCTTGTTCTGATTCCCCATGTAGCTCTTGGATTCCTTTTTTGTACATCTTGTAGCTTCAACAAGAGAAGCCTTGCCATAGCCTGCTAGAAGATACTGGAATAACTTCTGAGAAGAGTACTGATTCGGGTTGCGAGCTTCCTGTAGGGTCAAAGTCCCACATAAATTTTAACCTTTCTCTGTTTCTCTACTGCAGATTCAAAACCTGTTCTTCCTATTGTGGCTCAAGCACACATGGCAGGATTGAGCCCACCAAATACAGATGACGGCAGTCAAGATATCTACATCTAAACTTCCCTTATAGCCCTTGGAGAGAAGTAGCACTTCCAGGATGTGACTGATCTTGCCCTGAAGTAGGTGAATGAAGCAGCCTGTTTAGACTCAACAATGCCATTGCTGCTTAGAGAGAGAATCTAGAGTGACCAGCTCAGACACCAGTGCATATGCATGCAGTTAGGCAAGGTGATCTCTTCCCATACTGTCTGCATAAATTCAAACTACTTCGGGGCATTTTGCTCTAAGTCCAAGATAGGATAGTTGTTATTCTACCTAGTTATTACTGCGAGAGTGTTCAGAAAACAGTGACATAAGAGGAAAGGTAGAAGCTTGAAAAAAAATTACACAGAACAYGGGAAGAGGAATTGATACCTGTGGAGGGAGAAAACTGGCAAATAACTCATTAATTGGCATACAGTAAGTAGCTGAAAGGGGACAAAGAAAAACCAAGGAATAGGTAGGAACAACACTATGGTTTTGCTTGCCTTTCATGCACCATTTAGACTGTGGTAGCTGGTGACATTCTGGCAGGTGCAGCCAGTCAGTGAATCATGTACTTTCACAGATCCTGGAGTGAAGATGTTGTGCAGTTCACCCTGTAGCAGTTCTTGCTAAAGCACTGAGAAAGCTGGTGCTGTTTGGGGAAAAATAACCACCAGTTTAAGCATTCTCCTCACTGTAGGACTGTGTTCTACTCGGAACCCCCCACCCCATGTGTGACTTTTAAAAGCTCACACAAATCATTGTTCTTCTGCTCAGGAATCTATGATGCAAAAACAGTAGAGGATGCAAAATAGGTTCAGTTTTTCCTCTTTTCACCTAGTCTATTGCATCTGTGATAAAGCAGCCATGCTTTTGGTACTATCTGGATATTGGGACTCAGATAGCAACAACACCTTGCGGATTGGGGAGCAGCAGTGGAAGGCTGTTGACTGTGATGCTGTGTGTGTGCATCTCTGCCTGGCTTGGAGGGAAGTGGACATGGGGCTGGTAGTTGGTGGAGGAGACATACTGTGGTTCTGTGTTTGGCTTTGGGAGAAGAGCAGGCGTACGAGGTGGCAGGTGGTCACCATAGTGCTGTGAAAGGGTCTGAGGACAGCTGAGCTGTGGGCCCCCTTGTGGATTTGCAAGGTTGGATGCTGAACAGGGTTTCRTGAGGTTTTGCTTAGATTTAGCAGTAGGTTGGCTTTAGGGCCATGTATGAAGCTCTGAGGAAGATGGCTGCAGGGCATTATGTAAGGGGTTATTTCTGAATATACATTTCTGATTTTTTTTAATTTCTATTCTTAAGTTTGAGGCCCCACAAATTTTAGTCCATTTGACAATATTTTTGTCATTTGAATGGACATCTGGACTGAAAAACGTAAGAACCCTACATTTTGAATCAGGGCTTAGATTTTCTACTAAATGTTCCTTTTTGCTCTCTAGACAAAGTTTAAGCCATTTTAGCCTTCAGTTATGTTAAAAAATTTTTTTGAAGGTGCAGCAATGCTCACACTTGAGATCAGATAAAGCTATAGGGTGCCTGTAGTTAACTTAGCAATTAAGGTGCTTAGTTACTCTTCAACATAGACTTGTGAGTAGTCAACAGGGCCAACAAATGTCAAAGCCCTAACAGTGTTTTCTCAAGTCCATCCAGGTCGCACGTGTATTACTGGGAAGAGATGAAAGGGTAAGAAACTGGGCTTCCCTCATTGAAAGAGGTACCCAGGAGACTTGTAGATCAAGAGTAGAGYGCTCAGTAAATGAGTCCCACATGAGAAAAGTGACAAGTGTTGCACTGATGGTGGAAGTGAACGGTATGGAGAGGAATACRTACAGAAATGCCGAGGAATTGCTCAGAAATAGGGTAAATGAATGGATTTTGTCAAGATGTAACATATGCTTTCTAAAATGGGATGGTGCAGGCTTCTCTGATGTTATTGACAAAATTATGAATTGTCCATAGGGACAAGAAGTTCCTTTTCTGGAATAACACAGGTGCAATTAGACTAACCTTCAGAAAAAGAGTGTAGTCCCCCATCTGGGATTTAGACTCTGGAATAGAGGATTAAAACTGAACTGCTTTATGGTACTCAATCTCTGTGTAATGCAATAGTTGTTTCTCTAAACACTTAAATAATCCTCCCCGTTAAGTAGTCAGTTTGGGTTTCACTGAAGGAGAACAAACATGAAGTGCACCAAACCAGAGAAGATTTTATTATGGAAACCAGCTTAAAGATTCAAACAGTAAATGAAGATTTCATAATGGTGCTGTCCAGGCACTGAGGGGGAAATTATTTAGTGTATGGGAAGATCACAGAACACTCTTGCAGACACCTGTTTCCTTGATTTTATCTTAGAGCAAAACAGGAAGAGAATTCACATCTTCCACTAGAAAAATGAATCTGACAAGTCTTATGGAGCTATGAGTGGCAGACAGGAAAGCATAAGAGCAGATCAGTCAAAATATTTTTAAAAACTTTTCTCATCCCCAGTCTGACAACACCATTTCCTTGAATGCAAGGTTATGTTGGATATTTTTCCAGTCACTTTGTAACATGTACTGTGCTTTAGCTGAAAGGTGCTAAAGGGGAATGAAGTCAGCACCCTTTTCTCTGATAAATAGCTTGAAAATTGTAAGTACAGCTGCCTGAATGCTATGGCCAGTAAGAACAGAAAGATGTGTATACTGCACGGTCTGAATACTGGGGTTAATAATGGTCATCACCTAGTCAGAATGGAGTAATTTCTGTACTGTCTGGTTCCTTCTCAGTAATGTCACAGCAGCATTGCACAAGATCATATGAACAGCAAGAAAGAGTCTAACTGATCCCGATAGTCCAGCATGCTCTATTCTATCTGCTTCTTAGTGGAAACTACTATTTTAACAAAGTGAGATTCTAGAGGAGAAGAATGAATGTGATGGGCATTGGGCCTTTTTATGCCATGTAGAGAAATACTGGAATACTTTTAAAATTAACTAATGATTAATGTTTGGCTGGAAACATTAAAAATATGTTTTTCTATCGGAACAAGAAGTTACCTCTCCTATTTTGAACTTTTATAACAAGAAAGCATTTATAAGCAAACTTATAAATATTGACCTAGCTCTTTTCATCTTACCTGGAAGACGCAGATATAAGGAATAGAAATTATAGCTCCTGCTCCACTAGTAAGATTCCTGAGCATATACATCTCTAAATATGCCAAAGTAAGCAACTGTCATTATAGTGAGCAAACAGTAACATTTTGTTATGCTGTAGTCAAGCCCTATGCATCCCCACTTCTATACAGTATGTGTGCTCAGAAAGACTAATTTGTGAGATAAAAGAGTAATTCCAACAAATGAGCCTAAGCTCTCATTACCACATAAATGAATACTGAGGTAATTGTTATATAAGCAGTTATATATGAGCATAACCAAACATGCTGCAGGCCACATGGGTCTACGAACAGCATGGGCCAAACAAACTTGATTGATTGCTTTCTTTGTTTCATTTGTAATTTCAGTAGAAAATGGACATAACATAGCTAAATTTTTGCAAATTTTTGAGGGATTTCCCCAAGGGAATCCAATTTAAACATCTTTTAACATATCTTTGAATAAACATAGGAATTATTGTGGTATTAATACAAAACTGGCTGAACAATCATAAGGCAAAGCAATTATGAATGGTAAATAGCTAAGTGGAGCTCATTGAGGATTAGTGTCGAGACTAACACTTTAATACATTTCTCTATAAATGACCTAAAATAATAACAGAAGAAAACTTACACATCAATCAAATTCACAGATGGTATCAAGAGATTGCAAAGAAGGAGGAGACAATAGATAAACCACAAAATAAACCAGGCAGTTTAGAGAAAAAAGAAGCATTCAAGGACAAGATGTAACTTTCATAAATGTAAGGGTTTTTTTGTAGATTAAGGGAGCACTAAAAATGTAAATGTATTCACAGAAGTCCATAGACACTGATTTCATCAGGAGACAAGAACAGTCTTACATAACAGCAGGTTATGTTGTGTAACTGGGGGCAAATAGTTTACATTAGCTTTTAACAGTAATCTTTGGTCTCACACACTCTGTGCCTGAGGGAGAGGCATCCATAAACTGCTTTGTTTCACTGCATAGAGGCTTCACTATTTTGTTTTCATTCTCTGTTCAAAAGAAAGTAAAACTTTTTGAATCTGTTGTGGTTAAGCACAGTTTTGTTGGTGCCTATGTTTTAAAAGAATAAGGTTTGGCTGGTGTTTTGTTCTGCCAGTGACTGGAGAATCTCCCTTTACCAAAAATTTTAACAAAATCAGTATGTCTGTGAAACTTGCCGACTTCTCATCTGTCAGTGATGTGACATGCTGGTACATGACTAAATATATCTCTATCCATCTGCATATGTTATTTGCTTCCATATATACAACATAACCTCCTTATTTTGATTTGGCATGCTTAAAGCAGGTTTCAAGAAAACATTACATTTAGCAGAGGGCTACAAAACTGTACGAGTTTGTCATCCTTGGATAAAGTACAAGCAAACACTACTCTGCCAGATAAGCAGGTAGCCAAGAAATAGATGACCAAACTGAGTTTTGGCCAGCCAACTACATTGCATGAAGAAGGGGACCAGTAGTTACAAAAGGAGGAATTTTTTCAATAAGCAGCTCTTCTTTGCTAATCAGAAAAACAGGCATAGCTAGGCTGCAGGGAGGGGAAGAGATGACGCAAAACCCTCGAGTCTTTACAGACACCGAACAARTCCAAAGGAGTGGTGGAAAAACTGAGGCAGTGATTGAGATGCCATTTTTTAGTTGTTTTTCCATAGATCTTTGTTTTTTGTGCTGGCTGAATAATATTCTGATTTTTTAGAAATCTTGGCAATGTTTTGTGTGCTTCTGTTTTCATGGGTCCCTCCAAAGTTAAACAATAAACCAGTATAATAAATTATCTGCAGGGGCAGGTACATGTAACAGAAACTTGGAAAATATTTCAGTGGGAATATGGAGGAAAGAAGGATGCAAAATGAAGCCACCCAAGGTCTGAGGTTGTCATCCTATCAACACTTCACCTGGGAAAGACATGCTCATTATTGCAAGACAACCTGTAAGACTATGGAGAGTCACTATAGCCACCACATGAAGTTGGACAATTAATTAGGAACAGCTTATTTTGTTGTAAATGACAAATAGTCAAAGCAATGCTGTTGTAAGAATGAATATGTCTTTGCAAGTAAATCATCAGTATCTGCAGGGCAACTAAAGTATTTCACGGAGGGGAAGGAAAGTGTGGTGGCTTAGTCTGGAGAGCCTGTGGTTCAAGTTTGCCATTCCTTTCATATTTGTTGTAGGCCTAAATTCATAAAGGACTGAAGTCTCTTAAAAGGGAATGAGGAATTTAGAATCTTAAACCCCAAACTGGGATCCTTACTCCCCACTGCCTCAGCTAATTCTGTAGATGCACATGTTCTCATACTGAAATTCGCTAAGTATTTAATGTTTTGTTTCTGTGCACATTTATGAACAGCTGTCGGAGCAGCAATTAGAAACCAGGCCTCGACATTTCTTGGTGAGTGTCCTGGTCACTGGTTAAAGGATTTAGATCTCTTCTCTCTAGTCCATTGAATCTTTAATTACTTTTTACCCAGCGATATGATTGCAACAAGAGGGGAGAGGAAACTCCTAACTGCAAAAGCTGTGGCAAGGTGGTCGGGATAGGGACTGAGTTCTGTACAAAATAATTTGATTAAAATAGAACTCTCTCCTCTACCTACCACACATAATACCCTTTCTCCGTATTATAAAAGGCCCAGGTTATGTCCTTGAATCGGATGATGTACCTCTGTGCTGTAGGAGAGGATTCCAGGCTATAAATCCCAATCTGATACCAATCCTTTTTTGTAACTGTGACTTAGGCACATAAGGTCATGACAGTGGTGTGTCACAGGACGGGTGCCTCGCTGCAGCAACTCTTAGCGAACCTGGGCAGCTCGCAGCCCCAYGTGTTGTTCAGCAGCCAGGCTCTCACAGGGCCTTGCCAGCCAGTGGGGTAGCCCTCAGGAGCCATGTGCTAGGGGTCAGATACTGCAATACCCACAGCTGCAAAGCCTAAATCCCATAACACATCTAACCTTTGGATCTCTGACTTACAGTGCAGATAAAAGTTGTAAAGGGATGTTAAAAACCAGCAAGATACTCAGATATGGTCATACAAGGCAAGCAAGGATAAGAGACCTCTCTACGCTTGCATTCTGCTCTCATTCATTTCCTTCACGGCAACAGGACATCTTCAGCGTCTTCAGGGTTGGGTGGAAAGCTCCCCCATTCAAGAGGTGTCAGCTTTTTCAGTGCAAATGCTTCTTTTTCCTTCTCAAAACCACTGGCTTGATCCATATCTCCTGGAGTCTACGATACACAAGCTGCACTTGCAGACTTGCACTCTGGGGTGCACATCTGTGCTTGCTGGGAAGGGACCACTTGAGACTGCCAGCAGCTGCGCAGAAGTAGGGCTGGTAGAGCCTGCCGAGGATGCATGTTGCTAGACAAACCTTTTCATCAGCCAGCACCCTGCATTTTTGAGGCAGAGGTTATCAGTGTCGACCTTTTGTACATTTTCTGAAAATGCCTGCTCTAAGGCTCCCAGTGAATCACTGTTATATCAGATCATAAATATAGACTTTGTATATGCACTCAAGGCAGCTTATTTGTGCATAGTATGGGCAGCAGCGCGATGAGCCGTATTTCTGCAAACATCTATAAGCATTTTTGTGGTAGATTCTGAAATATACTTAATTCTATAATATGTTACAGAAAAGTTTGACCACTKGCCGTAGGCAGTGAGTTTTTTTCAGTATAATGGCTGATCTATTGTTTAAACTATAGTTTCACCTGCAGTTATAAAGAACTTCTGGATCTGTCAGCGTGAATGATTTCATATGCTTTCTGTGCCTACAGCTGTTTATCAAACTGGTGATTTTGTAGTCTATTAACTGGCTCAAGGAAGTTTTCTTTATTGAAGCTTCATTTTTCATATTTTGCTTTTCTCTGGTAAGTGTATCAGGTCTGTCTGTTTTAAATTTAATTAAAGCATCTTAACTTGGCAGGGAAGCATAATTTCATAAGATATAGGAGTCTTTCAATATAACAAAGAAATTTAATTCTAATGCTTGCTGGGTAAAATCTTACTTATTTCAAGTGAAATGATAGGCTTTTCTCTTGTATTTGACCCAAGTTTTAAATCACTAACTTAGAGATTAACTGTATTGCATAATTAAGCAAACTCTGGAAGGATCCAATTATTTTACTGAACCTTTGAAATGTATTTCATGCTTTCTAGACTTTTTTTCTCAATATACTGGCTTTTTCCTCAAAAATAGCAGTTGGRGGTAGTCAGCAATGAACACATAATAAATCTGAATTAATCTATATTCTTCAGAGATGTATTGCACTGTTTTTAAATGATGCATTCATGTCCAGTGCTACTATCTTCCCATAACTACTGTATCCTGTTTTCATGGGGCTTTCTGTTTTTTAAGTCACCACCCACCTTTGAGTCTAACTGCAAAGTTATTTTAATTCATGTCAGTCCAAAAACTGTATCTTTAGAGCCACAATTGTAAGTAGCCCTGATGCAGAAGAATATCCTCTTCTTTTTTCAGAAAAACTGTTTCTCTTTCTGATTATCTTGCCAGAACTTCTTGCAAGTGTGTAGAGTTATAAGAACGAAAATATTAATAGTTTGCAGAAGAAAATATATGAAGAGAATGTACTCGATCCTATTTCATTTTCATTGTTTTAGTTCCAAAAGCGTGAAAGCTTTACAGCAGACTTTTAGCATTTCTCTTTTGGATTAAGCGCAGTCCCAGATGTCCTGTCAAAATAGCTAGATGGTGGTAATTAACACGCTTGTTAATTACCACCATTTTCTGCTCCATAAATTATTGGTCTTTCACTTTCTCTTGTTAAGCCGCATTCATTCAAACACAACCTAAAATTTCTTACCTCATTTCTGCTGAGAAGGAAGAGTAAGCACGGAGTCAGCTACTGCAGCTCAGCTGAGAAATGGTAATTCATTACACTTCAGAAACTCATCAAATGTTGATGGCTTTGTCCTGTCCCTGGGTGACACTTGAAAGTGAGGGAAATTTTTCAAAGGGCTTGAGGTGGTGTCAGTGCCTGAAAGTTTGGGTTCTCTGAAGTATTTCTCATCAGTCTAGAAATTTCAAACAATATCTCTGTTTTATGTGCTTGATTACTGTGACTGTAAGATATTTTGGTATTTCTGGTTCTGAACTCTAAGAACTAGGTCTCCAAGAAGAATCAGATAAGTGACAGACAAGTAAATTCACTTCAGAAGTGAAAAGGTATTTGTTTTTAAGCTCAAGTCTTTCCAAGCTTCATTTTCAGGTTCAAACATTGCATTTGGAGCTTATAATGCTTGTTCAGTATCACAAATGTGTCGAGTACTTTCTTGATAGCAGCAACTGAACTGAATAAGGTAGAAGTATCTTGAAGGCCACCACAGAAATGTTTCTAAAATGATGATATAAATAAAATTTTGTTGATCTGGGGTTTTTGTTTGTTTTGTTTTGATTTGATTTGAGTCAAATCTGAAGGTTGCAAAGGATAAATGGTCCAACTTTGTCAGTAATTTAAATGTAGTAGGAATTGCTGTCTGTGCTGCCTTCAGCACTACCCCAGCTGCATGTGACTATCGTAACTATTGCCATATTAGGGTGAGATGCCAAAGACTGGCCAGAACTAGCAGACTGGCACTAGTGTCCTTGAAATTTAAATATTTGCTTTTGGAAATACTAGTGAATCCAGAGGGGCATCAGAAAGTTAAAGTAAAAAGTTTCCAAAAATTTTTCATTCTGCATAGCATTGTGGGAAGAAAAATGCCATAGTTGCAATTATGGAATTCTACTTTCCAATAATAATAAATGTAGAACAAACAGATAAACCCAGCCAGTGCAGTTATACTTGAAAATGCTTTATCAGCACAAGATATTCAACACAGGAAAAAATAGATTTGAAAAATGGGAATTGATTGATTTGTTCACTAAAAGTCTCAGAAAGAGTAAAAACTACACCTCAGAGAGAAAGAGAGAGCAGCTATTCAGTGCCCACTTTGCCCTTACATCACGTATTGGGGGCAGTGGGTTTGGGAGTGCGCATCCTCCCTCTGCTAAAGTGCTCAGTGCTACACGAGCATGTTTTTTCTAAGGTGCTGCAGAGAGATTCCTAACCAATAATGCTGTCTTGAGATCTCTGGGCTTATGCATTTGCATGCTTGGAACATTATCTTGGAGTACTCATGTTTTTGTAAAATGAAATCAAGCACTGGCTCAAGTTTCACTTAGCTGCAAGAAGGAGAGTTGTATTTGTAAGTTAAATTAAGTGAATGTATGCACTCTGACATGTCTCAGGGCAAATGAAGTTCTTTGTTTTAGACATATCTACATTTTTGTATCTTGTTCTC
This sequence comes from Apteryx rowi, assembly GCF_003343035.1. Classification (NCBI taxonomy): domain Eukaryota; kingdom Metazoa; phylum Chordata; class Aves; order Apterygiformes; family Apterygidae; genus Apteryx; species Apteryx rowi. Next base: position 85,380 of record NW_020448263.1, read on the forward strand.
ATTCCACCTTGTATTTGTACATTCCCTGTACCTCACAGAACACTCCATTGGGAAATGGAAGCTAGAAAGCTGTTTCACCATTAAATAGAGATATTTTTCTGATTTTGAGGGGGAGAGGGTGGATTTTGTGTTTTCACTTTGTGGCCTCTGCTTGATTCTTTTACATGTTTCCAAAGTCTGTGCTCTATAATTAAATTCTTAACTAATCAAGAAACTTATGCTTTATTTTGGTGGGATTTTGGATTTATTTGCTTTTTAAGTATTAGAGGGACAGATGATAGAAATTTTTCTGTTTTCATCCTAAGCAAAAAACCCCCCAAATCCATTTCATTTGAACCAGTGGTCAGTGTGTGCATTCTGGCAGCCTCCCACTTTTGCATTATGACAGTGCAGCTGCAGAGATCTAATGTACCCGTGTCTGGGTGCATCGCCAGCTCYGGCTTTAACTCATCCCCACAGCAGTAGGGAGGAAACCTAACTTCTGGCAGCATGAATGCTCCAGCGGTTGCCACTGCTGATAGGGCTTATGGAAATGATCCTGTGAAAGTGGAAAATTTCCAGCAAATTTCCAGTAGTGGCGGTTGCAGGAGCTTTGTTTTGCCTTTAGATCCCAAGAGGAGCTGCTGAACCTCGGCCCTGAGCTGCCAAAATACAGCAGGGCAGGAAGAGAGGAGTGATTCTCTCAGTGGCTTTGTGAAAGCAAAGACTCAGCAAATGCAAATTCATTTCTGCAGGGCAGGCAGAGTAGACAGCAAGTTATGCTGACTAGCTTCTCCCAGCAAAAGCAATGGAATATGGCTCGGGAATTATGGCTAGAAATTTTAAATGTAAAAGGTTACTGTCGGCTAAGGTTTGTGGCAATGAGCATTTTACACCTTGCATCATGACAACCTCCCAGCAGATTCCCTCCTACTCACAGAGCAGATGAATAAGTGACTTCATATGGTTACCAAACAGATTTGTGCCCATGACTCGTTTAATATTATGTTTGTTTTCCATATTCTTGAACCCAATTTTAGCTTGCCTGTCTGGGATCAAAACTGGGCCAGAGGCGTGACCCCCATGTACCTCCTCATTTATGCTCTTGAATGATACATGATCAGCCCTAGAGCTGATGTGGACTGACAAGTCAGCTTTAGTCTATCAAAAAGTGAGTATCACCTTCATAAGTCTCGTATGAGCAGATTAAGGGGGAGAAAAGAGGTTTGAGAAATTAAAGAACTTGCCACAAATGAAGACTGTGTTCCCGTCACTCTTCATGTGGGCAGGGACCCATGCGAATGAGACATAAAACTCTACTCATAATGATGCCACCAAGGTGGGTACGTGACAGGATGTACTAATTGCTGTGAGCGGATAAAGCAAACCAAAAATAATGAAGGCCACAGGAAAACAAGTGCTGTGATTAGGAAGACATTGAATATTTAGGGCCAGAGAAGTAATAGAGGACCATGTTTCATCCAGTACAAATAAATAATTGCACTCATAAAAGACAAATCTTTTATTTCAAGCTTTACGGGTTGTCAGTAATAAGTAACAGCAACAAAAACGAGAGAATAATTCCTAATTTCTGGAAACAACAAAACAGTCTTTCACATTTTACCCTTAATGGAAGACAAGAAAACGGCACTTCACATGGTAAAGTATTTCAGTGTAGGCAGTTTCAATTTTTTTCTAATTAATTTACAAAGTTTTCAAAAGTGACCAGTGATTCCTAATGCTTTTGTTTGACAGTGTCTAAGCAAGAGACCTGACCTGGCCCATTTCTCAGAAGTGCTGACTACCTCTTTTATGAACAACAGTCCTGTCTAATGGATATCAGCATGGATATCTAAAAACAGAGATTCTCAAAATCACAATGTGCCTTCCAAAATATCAATATCTATATTTATGAAGGCACCTGGAACCATATTCCAAAAAGTGGAGGAATTAAGCTAACTGCTACGTAAGTGCAGCTTCAGATGATAGTAATAGTTTCTTTCTGAGCTGCATTTAGTTATTGTGACCTTCTTTAGTTAAAAATCTAAAATGTGAGTTGCATTGACACTATAATACATTGCTACAGTAGTTTCATCACAGCAGGGGTGAGACCCACAGGGTGAGCAGAAGTGTAAAGCTTCAATTTAGATAAATGAACTACTTACATACAACAATGCCTACAACAACAATGTTATCTGAGAATGATAGCAAACGTTTATGCTACAATTTTTATGAAATATATGAATCATCTGTCTTTTGGGGAACCTGTTGTAACTTCCTTCTCCTGATTCTGTGTTAATAAAGCAATTTTATTTCTATTCCTTATCCATCCTCCGGAGAGAAAAATATTAGCAAACACCAGGGTTTAATAATCACAGCCTTGAGAAGTCAATATATGTGTTTCAAAAGGCTACAAATAGACTGGGAGCATCCAGAGTTATGAAGGAAAGAACAGTGTTTTCCTCAAAATTTGCAAGCCCCCGTTTTGGAGCTGTGCTGTGCAGCAGAACTGCCATGGAGGCTGGCTCATAGTTCTGACCTGCTTAGTATGCCAAGGCTTACTGCAGATTATTCTGGACCACTGGCTTCCCCCACAGTAGATGCAATTGAGATCAGTCACAAATCTTTCATGCTCTATCCTTTGGAAAGATCCTTGGACCATATTCCGGCTATCAGGGGGGATGAATTTTTGGACATGATGCTTGCCTGCTATATAGCACTCCAGGCAGAACGAATACCTTCAGATTGCTACAGTTCTTCTAACAATTGATTTTACCTGGAAATAAGATTAGGGCTGCCAGGATGATTTCTTGGACCAGTCAATATTTGCCCTGTGAGTTCTCTTTGGAAAACCACTCAGGCTTATCTGGGGATATCTTTTGGTCAGCTRTTGCAGGGTGCCACGTGCGTTGGCTATATTGTTTGATTGATGTTTGCGAGATATTTGTGTGTGTGTATTTTTTGCTCATGTTTGCAAATGGACCATATGGTCATTTCCAGATTCAAAACAATATTTAAAAACTGTGGATTCTTGTTTTCCAGGAATATTGTAAAAGCTGTGAGTAACTCATGTTACATTTTCTTATTCAGACACGCATTTTCTAATGACATGTGCTTTGTTCAGATTGGATGATGAAAACTTATCAATTCTTTTAATTTCCTGCTTCCAATGCACTAATGCAATGGTTAGTAAAGTAAAAAAAGTGCTAGTATAATCCAAGAATGCTCAGCAGCACAAAATCACAATAGGGTTGAAATCTCAGCAATCTTTTCCCTTAAGAAAAAAAGAATAAATTTGAAATCAAATGAAGTGTGCTGGAACAAAATGTAAGTGTGGACAGAAAAGAATTGATAGTGACTACTGAGTTGTAACATTTTCTAGACAGAATTGATTCAGTTTTCAGAAAATTCTGAATGTAATTTGGGCATTTAGGTTGTGAACCAGAAAGCCTGTGACGTCAGTGTAGTCCTCCTGTTGTCCCAGTGGACTGTGTATTAGGGGCTCTGTGGAGATTTGGATTAGCTCGACTGCGCATGGAAAACACTCTCTCACATTCAAATCCCATTTCATCTTTCTCATGTCTATCATCCCTCATCCTCTTCTAAATCTCATTACCTATCCAAGAAGCATAATAACAAGAACTGCAAGTAAGTCTGTGTTTCATTCTGCTTCATTTTTTGATGTGTGGAAAAGACAGGGATGACTAAAAGGTTAGTGATTAAAGCCTGAGATTGAATGTAACCATGTTCCTCTGATCTCCAGTTGGACTAATAAGAGAAAGTACAGTTCCTTYCTGTTAAGCACCTTTCATTTTGTGACCTTAGTTATATTCTCCAAGCACACGTTTGAGACAGTCTCCGGTGTTCCACTGCTTTTTTAGAGCAGATTTCATTTCACTTTGTAAGGCGTTTCAGTGATTCTAACATCAGTGCTCAAATCCCTCATTCTGTCAAGAATGAAAAATGATCCTTTTCTTGCTCCTTCTGCCACATACACAGATGTACATGTCCTAGGGCAAAATCCCAAACATGCTAAAGTCCAGCAGGGCTGTTAAATTGGGAATAGGATAGCATATGTATGTAGGATACATTGCTGGTACGGGGAAGCTGGGGAAATATGTAACCTCCTGTCAGGGGCAGGATTTATTGTAAGAAGAAAGAAGAGAGACAAGGTAAAGGCACAGCTGTTAATTTGATGTTTATACTGATGAATGAAGAAGAGCATTAACTAACTATTGCCAAAGTTAATAAGGGGGAGCGTTCTGCTTATCACTTCAGTATTTCCTGGATTTTCTCAAGCTGAACTTCAGTTAATTTTCTTGTAGATAACAGTTTTTTTGTATATATGCTCAAAGCTTCCAAGTAAGAGAGCACTATTCATTAGAGATGTCCAAAGATGGTGATCCTCACAGTGGCTGGGGTTTGAGATAGATGTATACATTGACTTTAAAGCTGATCCTTGTCTGAGTCAGTATCAGATGCTGCTATCTTTTGAGATTTTGGGGGATGTATTTATTTAATCTACTGATTTATTACAGGCAAGATCCTTGGCCTAAATGGTTGGCAGAACTGCATTAGTAGGGATATGACAGAAAAGGACCTGGTGAGCTTAAAGGAAGCATCAGATTCCATCAGCTGATCCATTTCACAAAGAAAAACTGGTAGCCTACCTCCTGCCAGCTATGTACTAAAAATAAACTATTCAGCGTTGTTTATTAAAATGCAATCATGAAGTATTGCCTTCTGTTCTATATCTCCACACTAATAAGCAAGATACTTAGTAAATCAACAGCCTCCAACTTACAAGCGCTTGCTAATGAATATAAAACCCCTTCTGCAGCACTATGAAAGATTATCCAAAACACTGAATGCATCTAGAGAACAATAGAACATAGCTGTTTCTACCAGCATTTCATTTGCACATAGGCAGTTGGCAATTATTTAGAATTTGTTGACGTTTTAGAAATCTTTTTTTTGTAGTATGACATACTGAATATTGTAAGGGTTTTTTTAAAGACATGCGACATAATTTGCAGTGTGCTTTAGAGACAAATTCATTCAACATAGCAATCTTATGCCTTCTTCAGAAATGTCTTGGTAGACCTAGAGTACAAAGGAAGGTCTGGACAGCTGTTGCCCAGCAGTTTTGTTCTAGGGACAGTTCAACCTCAGACATTTCATCTGCCTTTGTGGTTCATAACGCTGGGTGCTTTTAGAAAATACCAGTAATCAAGCAGGAACTGGGCACCCTCATGCAGCCAAGATGGTGTCAGGAAGCAGGAGGGTCTACTTGTCTGGAGCATGAGGAGGGGATGCAATTAGTAGGTACATATGCTGGACTAGTTCAAAATAAAAAATGTCACTTTCAGATGCTGATCATATTGCACACATACACAGTAATGTCTGTACAGCCACAAACATGCACAGAGTCAGCTGGTAGGCACATGCTTAGCAGTATGGCATACCCCAGATCAAATCTATCACCTCGAATATCACAAAGACAACAGTAAAGCCAACCCCCAGCCTGGAGCAGGGTCAGCTAAGAACAGGGAGAAGGGTCGGCATGGCAGGAAGCCGGCTCTGAACAGCCCTCCAACATACAACRGCAGAGCCCAAGGGCTCTCTCCTGGTGTGTGGTGAGGATGGCAGCTCCCCGTCAGGCTCCTCACTGAGCTCCTAGCTGGATGAGTGCCCAGCTGCAGGAATGCACAAAATCCTGACGGAGGGACCTTCTGACTGAGCACTCTGCCAGGCTTCAGCCACGTGATATTGCTGTGAGGGCACGGTTATACATATGGCAGAGGACATGAGCTAAGGGTTTCCTAGCTACAAAGAGCAGGGGGTCCTCTTGGGTCAACTTTGTGGGCAGTGCAGGAGCAAGCTTTCTCCTACCAAGCTCCAGAGTTTCCCTGAAGCTTCTGTCTAACTTGCAAGTGAATAGTATGAATACAGAAGAGTTGAGGCTTCAGCACGAGTTTGTGCCTGAGACACTACAGGATATAAATGAAAACTCAAGAAGATCTGCAGGTGTCAATCACCTCTTTGTCCTTCTCCATAGATGTTCTCTGAGTTAACTCATTCACAGTGAATAGTACCTGCATTTTTCCTGCTACTGATGTGCAAATGTATCTGTCTGCTCTTGGCATGTTTGCATCTGTCTGAACTAAAATTCCGATTTTTTTTCCTTATTATCATACTGTGGATGTCCACCCTTCAGCTAAAGCTACTGTGCCAGGCAAGAGCTGTTATCATTATCCATTCTTTTTCTTTTATTATTTGTTATGGGCAGTGGCTGTATACAATGTGGCTGCATCTGAGATAGTCACTCTGGGTTCCACTGTAGTAATTGAAGAAAAAGAGGTATGTTAAGGTGTGATTTGTCTTTAGCATAAGATGAGTAGTCAGATAAATGGATCAGATGTGGGAGTCTTGGACAACCAACTCAAACATATAAATTTACGTTGTAAAATCTGAAGTTAGATGAGATGAAACCTATTCTCCACGTGCTGTGACCACTGCATACCTCATTATCTTCCACTGTCCCATTGTACTGTGTGTTCCTGCTGCTTCTTCTCCACTTCCCATCTCTTTCTCCCTGGCAGTTGTTTCTCTCTCTCTTACTTTGTATAATTCACAGAGCAGAGCAACTTGCATTCTTTGCCCTRTGCCAAACACACTGCGACTCTGGCCTGTAAGCTACTTCAACACAAATTACAGTAATAAGCCTCATTAATAACATTCTATTCAGGAAGGTACTTAAACACATTTGTAAAACTAAGACTGTGTTATCTTCCGCTGAAGTCAATGTTACCTGGATACGTGCTTAGCCTTCAGCATGTGCTTTTATACTTGGTCACGGATTGTAACTTAGTTATCTGAAACAGTTGCTCTAACAGTACACCTGAGACCTGAGAAGAGGGGAGCCGAGGTTACCTGTTCTCATCAGAAGCATTACCATGTGACTGCTATTGACATTTCCGTGGCACTTCATCACTACAGTGTGATTGCCCACAGCCATTCCTTGCATTTCTCTTGCATCTCATTCCTTTCAAGGATCTCAACATGTTTTACAAACAGTACCAAACTCAGTGAGAAGCTAAGTTTCTTGTAGCTTATTGATTAGCTGTCTGCTTAATAACATCTATCCTTTATATAAAATCTTGGCTTTCATATTAAGGCTCAAATTTGATTTGGAAACAGATTTCAGATTCCTTACCTTTATGCAGCTGACAGTAACTGTTACTGTTGAGTTTTTAAAGTGGAGTTACGATATTTTGAGTCTTTATATTTCACATGCAGTGCTCAGGTTTGCAGCCCTCCACACAAAGTGTGGTTCCCATTATCACTGGGTTTGGCGAAGGTGAGCCAAAAATAAAAGGCTCAGCTTATGCCTTTTTTACAACACAGTATACAGAGCAGTAACAAGACCTTTAACATAGCAATGATTTATATTATTTTCATCAGCTATTATTAAATAACTAATTTTTAAGCAACTGAAGGTCTTATTGATTGTGTTTCTTCTAAGACGTGATGGGATCTTACAGCCCATTTAAACAGCGTTCTCCAGCAGTCTCTCTCTGAATTTTTATGCAAACCATTACACTTACTGTATGAGAACAAGCTGTGTTATTAGCTTTTTTCAAACTGTCAAAACATTTAGCAATCCTATCCATGCTGGTGCTGCATGTTGCTTGTTCACAGAAAGAAAATATCATGTGTCCAGGGGAAACAGAAGTGCAAACTGTTTGTACAAAAGGCCACTTTCTTCACACCCCCCCAAGGTGGTGGGCAACAGAACTGGAGGACCAGTGTGTTTGGGGAAGGGTGCCTATTTTTTAAATGTAACTTTTGTATAATTTATCCAGAGTAAAATATATCTATGTGCTTTTAATATTCTTTCCTGTGCTACAACAAGGACAGCTGTATATAGCAGCAAAGAAACTGGTTGGGAAATTGTGGATTAAACAGTTTTATTCTCCATCCAGGTTATTATCACTGCCAGATGCGCTGTGTTTTGAGGTTTGTTCAACACTTCAGTAGTAATTTCTCTACAATTCACACATGTAGATGTTACAAAAAGAGAAAAAGCTGCTTTATAAAGGTTCCTCGCATAAAGGTTTCTAAAAAAACCTGTTTTCATAAGGAAAGGTTAAAAATCAATGTCATTAAAGGAAGAAGTACAACAATCATAAACTGTTCTTTGAAAAAAACTTCTTAATTTCTCTTTTACTTTAGACCAAAAGGGAAATAGAGCTTTTGATAAATTAATTAGAAGCTGAAATGTGTTTATTACCTCCTTTTTAATATCTCTTGACTTTCTGTTGATCAGACTGACATGATCTGCTCCTCTCATCTTTGAGATCATGTCTTTATGTACTGACGAAGTGCTTGAAAGAGCTTGTTATGCTTGATAAAACAGCTCCATATAAAACACCTTGTTTAGGAATTTCACTCCAAATACTTCCCTTTGGTTTGGAGAAGTGGAAGACTAGAGGAGAAAGGAGTCACTGTCTGCTCACCTTCCTGCTGCCTGATTCATGCATCTACTGAGAAGAGCAGAATATTACTGCAAATGAACAAAGGGAGCCAAATCTGTCCTTGGTAAGGATATATTTACGAAAGCAATAATTTTGTTGCTTAGGAATTAATCTCCTCTTTCCTCACTTGAAGTCAGCCTTGTGTACATGACCGAATTAATGTCTCAGCAGCAAAATATGGCATTGTGTGAAAAGTGAGTGCCCGATAGGTGCTGACCACTTCTGAAGAAAGTGCACATTTATGACTGGCTGTACAAAAAGGTACATAAAATGCAGTCTGTTAATGGACATTGTGGTGTAATCTCACCTATTGCTGTCTTGWTACCACCCGGCAGAGAAAGCTTGGTGTGCTCTATTTCTCAGAGATATAAAGGAAACCAATCTAATGAGGTACTGCATTGCTAAGAGCCCATTGGTTTCCAAAATATGCAAGATTACATTTTCTAGCAATCTTTTAAAAGCAGATTGAGTTTGGCATTTCTGGAAGCACGCTGTGCCCAGCCTGGCAGAGCTGCCCATGGGGTACAGTGGAGATGGGGGGAATGCTGAGAGTCGGGGCACTGAGCTGGTGGGATCGCATGCAGGCCAACAGCAGGTCCTGCGCTTACAATTCACATTTATTCTCCTTCCATTGACTTTAGAGGGGAGTCGGAGGCACATCACGGTGTTCATATGGTCTCTCTTTTTCTTTTGGGAAAAAAGGGCTTGGAAAAGACTGGATTTGCCTGTACAAATCTCCCTCTCCAACAGCACGGCCGTCTTACAGATTCAGATAATACCAACTTGGAGGATAGCTCTGCTGAGACGGGAAGGGAAAAGTGATGTAACTGATGCTGCTCTTTCCCCCATCCTGCAATCTATGAGAAGGGCAGCCCACACAGGCACAAGGAGGGCAACAGCAGCACTGCAATACAACATGATGCTGGCTGTCCCTGGAGCCGCAGTTAACCTTGGGCCATCGTTTTCACTGTCAGCTCGTGTTTACCAACGAACGTGTTTGCTGTCAGTGCCTGTGCTGCATTCAAGCCTGACACAGTTATGCCTGATGTGCAGTTCTTTTAATGATAGTTGTTGGGTTTTAATGATAAAACATTCAATTACAAGTTCTGTTTCCTCCTCCACTGCTCACAAAAGTCAAAATACGGGAAGGATTAAAAAGCACTAATGAGACCCAATATAATTTTACCCTTGTAGTTCACTGAAAGAAAGAAAAGCTCAGCTTCTCTACAGCTGTATGTAAAATTTGTGGGGAGCTGAAGCGATGTTAATAATAAAAGCAGCAATGCTAATAATTTACACCTTGCTTCTTTGCTCTTCTGAGTTAGGTTTCTGTTACCAGAGATAATGAGGAACACAGAAAATATTTCAAGAGACAGGACTGTTTTGCTTTTATGAAAGTATCTTTTGATGTTGGAAGTAAAGTCATGTAAGCAATCAAAATTTGAGGTATTTTTCTGATAAAATGGTAAAATCCAATTCTGTCCATAGGATGCTGACTTGCTATTTGTTGTTTGACTTTGGACAATTCATTGTATTTCTCTCCATCTCATTTCTCTTTCTATCTTCCTTCTATCTGGGCTGCAGTAACTGACTACCTCTCACTGCTGTACAGTGCCCAGGTTAGGGGAATCTCAATTCCAGCATTGCAATTCAAACATTAAATGAAAGAAAATTCAGTAAGCAGTGACCAGTTTTCTCCTTTCTGATACTGACTGGGTTAAAAAGGTTAGAATAATGATCCCGAGTCCAGTAAGAGCTGCCAGTGACTCCTCTGAATCTATATTAGGATTTGCTATTACATTGGTGACACTTTTCTGGTAAACATACATGCCTATAGTCAGTAAATACTTGAGGAAAAGGTGACATCCAAAGGAGCCTATCAACCAATATGACTAGTACAGTTCTGCGAGCCCTGTAGGAGGCATTGTGTGTCTAAGAATGCCTAGCTACATGATGCCTGCTGCTTTCATCCCCCACAAGTGACATGAATTCAGTCTACAAATTATAGGTTGCACCTTTGCTGAACATCACAGACTGACTCTGAGCACTAGCATGTGCCATCTCAAAAATACTTTTCTACTCCACCTAATTTAAAAAGAACAAAAAGTCATTGTATCTTCCCTCTTTTAAAAATCCAGACACAATAAAACTTCTTTTTTTTAAGTCCCTTATATATTAATTAAGTCCCCTTATACATTAAAATGTATTTTTGAAGGCTACCTATGAATGAAAATCTCATTAAATTCATGGTGACCTTCTAGATCATGAGCATCCTCTGAAAATCCTTTCTGTGCATGCAAATAATTTCTTTAGAAACATTTCTCATTTGATTTATGTTCAAGAAAGGAAAAATGTAAAACTGGTTTGACTAATTACAAAGATATTTCCTTTTCTTCTTTACCTCTGAGAAAAGATAAGCTTTCTTTCTATATTATTGTTCTACCTCATTACATAATACAAAAACTACGAAGTTTTTCTGATATACCAGGTATATGACACCTTTTGTTTCCCTTTTTCATTCACAAACTTTGCTTCTCCACAAAAGGTAATGTAAATATAGATTAGAGAGAAGATAATAGAAATTGTACCTYACATAATTTCAGTTTTGTTCTTCTGAAGATTGCATGCACAGACACAAGTATTAATTTTCTTAAAATTAAAGAGAAATTTCCATGCCATATAGATTTATTAATTGTCATTTCTATCATCTCCTTCTCTTAACTTTGAATCTTTCCTAGTATGAAATATGCAATGTTTGCCTCCTTCTACAGTTCCTCTCTTTCTCTCTCTCTCTCTCTCTCTCTCTCTCTCCACGCCCCACCCCAGTTTAGGGAGGACTCTGATGTTGGAAAGGTCACGATGGCTGACACCACCATGGCACTTGGACTGGTACTGCCTGTGACTGATCAGTGATCTCCGTCCAGTACCCACCAGGTTTCTTCCATTGACGTTGGTCCTTCACTTTTGCTCTGGCTTTGGTGATAATTAAACCTGGTTTTGCTTTCTCTGTTTGTGCTTTTATTGAATATAGTAGCAGGGAAAAAAGAACATATGTAAGGTGCCCCTAAGTATGTAGTGAATTGTCCATGCACGGTTATTAGCCTGAAAGTGAAAATCTTTAAATGGAGCCTAAGTCTGAATGATTAYGAATGCATGGTGAGCAATGCATAGTGCTATCTGCTTCCCCTGGTTGGAAAAAGGTAGGATCAGGCTACGCAGAGGGTGGGAATATTGTTTTCCAGAGTAATTCTTCTACCTGTATTATATGGGTGGGTTTGCAATCAGCAGAGGCACCTGAGTAGGAGTTTGATAGCACAAAAGATTATAACAGAGAGCGTGCTATTAGGTATTCTTCAAGGCCTTTTATTTTCATAAGCCCAGTGGTGGGGAGAGCAGGTCAGAGCATGGTCAGGGCAGGCGGAGCATTTAAAAATGCCTTTGGGTTGGGTGTTTTACTGTTGCAATGGGAAAAAGAAGAATGAATTGGATTCGTGATGTGTATTTTTGTAAAGGGTCTCTACAACAGGCAAGCTGGCTTGCTTGTATTTGTCCTTTTTCCTTTCCTTTCCTTAATTGTCAAATGGGTTTAAGATAACAAAGTTTGCTTACAATTCTTTGATGAGTGGGCATGTGAATCATAAACACATGTAGTCTGATCGCGTGACTCCATTGTACGCCATACTCCTGATTTGCAAATACATCATCTGCCAGAGAATGTACCAAAGAGTGCTGATCTGTAAAGCTGGTGATCTGTGAAGAATCATTAGTATATAGACCAACCCATTTCCACAAGAGCTTGCATATCTGTGTAACTCTGTTTATATGAGTAGCCCCATGAATTTCCATGGAATTGCTTTTGAAAGTCAAGTAACAAATACAAATGCATCTCTGAGTTGTGTTTAACGTTCCTTAATTAAATGCCACGACCAAATTCTGAAAATTACTGCAACTCAGTCATCTACCTAAGCAATGGGATATTTTCAGAAGTCTGAGAGGAAAAAAAGGTAACTTTTGCTCCTTGCAGTTCTGAAAATCTTCCCCATAATGATCAGAAAGAGATCACTTGCATTTCTGGACCGGGAAAATGAGAGGAAAAAAGTCACTTCTGTTGCCATAAGAGTTAAGGGGAAATTGTGGTTGTGCCTGAAGAGGACAGAATTGTCCCAGCAGGGAACAGTGTAAAACTTGCCTATAAAGGTAAGGTACTTCCCGTATCAGTGTAAATTGGCTTTTTGGGATAAAGATGTTATACTTCTATTGCTGACACTTTTACAAAATAAGTCTCAAAGAAGAGAGAACATTTCAACAGTTTCCTTCCCCACTGTTGTAGTATTACAGAATGACAGTATCACAGAATGACAGAATAGCTGAGGTTGGAGGGCACCTCTGGAGAATGTCTGGTCCAACCCCCTGCTCAAGCAGGGTCAACTAGAGCAAGTTGTTCAGGGCTGTGTCCAATTGGGTTTTGAGTATCTCCCAGGATGGAAACTCCACAACCTCTCTGGGTAGCGATCAACCACCCTCACACTGAAGATGTGTTTTCTTATGTTCAAGTGGAATTTCCTGTGTTTCAATATGTGCCCGTTGTCTCTTGTTTGGTCATTGGACACCACTGAGAACAGTCTGGCCCCATCCTCTTTACATCCTCCCATCAGATATTTATACACATTGAGCCCTGCGCCTTCTCTTCTCCAGGCTGAACAGTCCCAGCTCTCTCAGCCTCTCCTCCTATGAAAGATGCTCCAGTCCCTTCATCATCTTTACGGTCCTTTACTGGACTCGCTCCAGTAACTCCATGTCTCTCTTGTACTGGAGAGCCCAGACCTGGACCCAGCACTCCAGATGTGACCTCACCAGGGTTGAGCAGAGGGGAAGCATCACCTCCCTCGACCTGCTGACAACACTCTGCCTAATGCACCCCAGGACACCGTTGGCCCTCTTTGCCACAAGGGCACATTGCCAGCCCACATTCAACTTGGTGTTCACTGAGACCCCCAGGTCATTCTCTGCAAAGCTGCTCTCCACCCAGTCGGCCCCCAGCCTGATCTAGTGCAAGGGATCATTCCTGCCCATGTGCAGGACTTGGCATTTCATTTTGTTGAACTTCATGAGGTTCCTCTCTGCCCATTTCTCCTGCCTGTTGAGGTCCTTCTGAATAGCAGTGCTTGAAATATTTCCCAGAGCTGCTACTCCAGCGCTGGGAAAGGGAGCTGCATGCTTAGGCTCAGAGAAGCTGTCAATGACCACCTGTAAATTCATCTGTGCCTTAGTGGGACTAAAGACCATTTGTATTGGTGCCAGCCATGCCAGGATTTTCAAACTAGAAATTAACCATAAAGTAAAATGAAAGACTTTGCATCAGAGCCTTCATTAAGTGAAACAAGCAGATGTTATATTCCCAGTAATAATTGTAACAGGACCTTGCAGACTGTAAGAGCTGCTCCAGCGAGGATTTTCTCTCATCCATAGCTGGAGTACCAATGCATCCTATGCTGCAGCAGTAAGTGGAATGAATAGATTTTGGAGAGTGAGCGTGGAGCTTTGTGGCATGTTAGGTTTTTTAAAAAYAGGCTTAAATACTTCATTCTCTTTCCCTTCATGTTTGATACTATTTCTGTTAAGGCAAATCTGTATGTATAATATTGCCATAAATAATTGAAAAGCCACAGTCCCTTAAAGTGTTTTCTGTAATGCACTCATAACTGTTTGGAGTTCTAATATGAAAACTGACAAAATGGCTGCAGTGCCGTTATTTTAGATGTGAGAGGAAGAAAGAACACCAAGCACAGTCCAGCTAGAGAGGGAAATAGAAATGCCATAAGGTTAAAATGATGCTGTCCAAGATCTTATGAACTGCCAGAGGTACCTTAGGGTATTTAGGCTTAGGAAAGGGGAATAGATGGAGGGAAGAGGTAACTTTATATCATGAGTTCATACCTAAATTTTGGGGCTAGTAATAAAAGCTACCTCCAGTGTAATTTGTAGCAGTCCAGGGGCTGCTGTGTATATAGTACTGTATCATCACTGAGCCTCTGTAACATCCCTGGTGCACAGCAGCAATGCCCCAGTTCAGAGCTCGGTCACTCTCATCACTCTTATTTGTACTGTGGTTGCACCTATGAGCCCTGGCCAAGAGTCATAGACTCACAGTAACAAATGGGGGTCAAATCAAAATAGAAGGTCCCTTTTCCAGTGGCTTATAGTTTTTTGTATATGCCAAGAGATGGCTAGGAGGAATGGATGCACAAGGATCCTGTGTGTTTTTCTGTGTCAGGTCAGAGTGCAACAGAGAGCTTTGATTTCTAGATGGACACAAGCAGTGGGACTAGCAGACTCCCTCACTTCCTGTCTTCCAGGATCAGCTTAAGTTACAGTATAATTCACACGAGTCTTGTAAGCACTTTTAAAGCTATGGCCCATATGTAACTGGAAGTTACAGCACCTCCCCTCTGGGAGTTCTTCATGCCCTGGATTGGTCTTCAGTGCCAGGAGATGCAGAGCCCACTGAAGATTTTTGTTAATAGAACTTCCTCTAATAAAGAGTCCTTTCTCTGCAAAATGTTTCCTGCATTTCCTACCAAGTTCAAACTTGTTTTCTCAAGGAAAATCTCTAGTCTCTTTAAATTCAGTTTGTGCTAGAGCAGAGGTGTGAAATATATCAAGTGGATGAAAGAAGCCAAATCAGCGTAGGGATAGACTGTTCAAGGGACTTTAATTCTAGCTATAAATAATTTAAAATACTGAATTTGAATTTACAATATCCCTGTATATCATTCAGTGTAATCCATAATTGGAGGTAAGAATTCCAAAGAAATTCAGCCTTTAGCCTGTTCCTGTGTGCTTAGCATCTTACCGTCTTCTCTYTTTTGTTGGCTAAACACCAGAAGATTTCTATTCCTCTCTGATCATGTTACATTTAAAGTTCCCTTTAGGTGGACTTTGAACACTTGGAATGAGAGTTTACAACACATTCCTGTAAGCAAAGAGCTGATTTATACAAGCATTATATTGTTAGCATCTTCCAGACAGAGATGTATAAGGAAGTATATATGTTTTTGTTTACCATGCTGTGTGAGGCTCCCCTGCTAGCATCCCAGCTTAATGCAATATGGAGTGGAAGGCTGCTGCTACTTTCCACATTTTTCTCTTGACAGGGGAATGTGGATACACAGACAGCCACACACTTCGTGTCATCTTCTTATTCCTGTAGTAAATTGGCCCCGTTCAGAAAAGGAGAGTATTATTCCTTATCAAATGTGAGCATTAGGCTTGGGATCCAAGACTCCACTTACTGCACTGGAAAGGTTTTCAGAGTGCTACAGAAAGTGCTAAATCCTACACTTCTGCTAACTGGTTGGAGGAATTAAAAGAAAAAAAAAACAATGTTGTGGCTTTTAAAACCGTTTTAATATATTTCTAAGTGCTTCAACATTCTCTCTTGTATGTGGTGGGCAATCTCTAAGCCTGGATGTTGGACCAAATATCAATAAGAAAACCCTGCTTCTACTGAAACAGAAACCTCATGCAGCTTCTTGTACAGCCATTGCATTTGTAAATCACTCAGGGCACATGACCTCTCAAACGTATCTTGTTTCTAACTAGCAAAATGATGAAATGTGATTGGCCTCCAAGCACTCGCTGCCACTCTCCCCCACTCTCTCATACATGCGCCTTTCCTTCCCTGGGTTTGCTCTGACAAAGTCACTCCAGCTTGCACCATCATTTTCCTTCTGAAGGGAACCAGGAGCGGAGCTGCTTTGTGCTCTCGTAGCTCCTGGGAAGAGCAGGACTGGTGATTTATTCCTGTCTCCACCATGGAGAGGGACTTTGGCGGTGGCAGAAAGCAAACCCTTTGTGTTCCCTGGGACATCAGCAAAGTCACAGATGAAGCGGGAGAGGAGCAGTTTTGCCAGTAAGTAATAGTGCTTAATTTGGTAGCCGCTTTTTAAGCTGCAAGTAGATTCACAGTGCAAGCCAGCTGCAGATTTGAAAACTACGCTTGAGTTACATGGGGGAACAAAGAAATACGTATGTTACTTGGCGTCCTGGGCTGTACGCACATTAAATGGTCCAGAGCCCTGCGAGCGGGTGACCTCAGCACAGAAGAGCGCCGGCGGATGAGCGCCACTGACGGCGCCGGCGTTTGTGCATGTGCAGTGCTGCAGGAGCCTGCAAAGGAGTCTAGAGCAATTGTGAGGACGAAAATCAAGCTATATGCACAATCCCTGAAACAGCAGATAGAAAGACAATTCCAGGGTAAATCAGTATGCTAGTACACATTTAATTTTTTTTAAGGGCTGTTTGAAAGTCTATTTGTTTCTTCTCCTAAGGGGTCAAAAGTTCTCTCCAGTATGAGAGCACTGTTTTTCACCTAGATACTTTATCTTTTGATGTTAAAGACCAGAATATGAATATGTTAAAACTGCAGCGAGGAGAGTGGATTTGGAGGAGTGAAGGAAGGGTTGGCATGAAGAAGAAGATATTGACAGCGTTTTAGACTAACGTAATGACAAAGTCAAATTTTGCTCCAGTTTTAATGCTGATAAAATGAGCAATCCTGGCTGAACTTCATTACTAATTGGGGATGTCTCTTTTGATTAGTGTACATACACCAGACCTCAGAAAAATCTTTAAAACTGGTTAACACTACACAAACTTATTCAAATGTCCTTTGCAATCAATAATATGAGTATATTAATGATCAGATTTTTTAAGTGGAAAGGACATTTTTCAGATACAGCTACTGTGAGGTGAAATCTTGCATTTCGCAGCACTGCTCTTACTGACCTCTAATTTCCTTCTGCCTGACAAGGCTTCCCTTATCCCTGGTGGGAACTGGGGCATGGGACAAAGCTGGGCTGACTCCACCTGCTCATTAATCCCTTGATCTTTATAGACAAAAAGGGACTTTACATGGAGGAAGTTCTGGGTATGGGGAGGGAGGGGGAAGGACTCACCAGCACACTTTGGGAAGATGACCTGTTGGTTGATGTGGTGTTACACGGCTGGCCAAAGTCTTGGCCTCTTGGCTGTGACTTTTTTGCATTAACTGCACAACAACTTCGCTGTTTCTTGGTCACTGGGAATCAAGGGAGCAGGCAGAATTTTATCCTTTTCTCTTATCCAAGGTATTCCTCTGAATCAGGATCAGGCTTCACAAAAGTGCTTGGATGTGCGGCCCCTGCCTCTATCCTTCCATGTCATCTTATGCTTTCCTGGTCAGGGGGATACTGGACATGCCTTTGCCCCTCAGGAATAACAGAGACCAGCCCAAGTATTTTAACTGCACCAGCAGCTTGTTAGGGACTTCCCGTAACCAGATACCCCCAAACGTTACGAGGGCGCTGGTCACACCTTTCCTTCCTATGGCACAGCTCGCAGGGTGCAGATACATACAGAAATACATCCCTACTTATAATCGGGATAAATTACCCAATTAGTCGGCCCCTCTGGGGAGTTTGGTGGGGATGGGGGGCTTGAGGGCTGCCCTGCAGCACCCCGTAGTGCCAGGGAGAGCTTGCAGCGCCCTGCAGTGCCCGTCCATCCGTAGGGAGGGATTGCAGTCCTGCAGGAGAGCTGCCACGGCAGCTGAGGGGGACTCTGTGCTGGTCGCCATTTTACAAAGAGAAAAAGGAGCTGTATTTGGGGAGAAAGTAATTAATTTTACTTCCATACAGATTGTTCTTTCATTTGCCGTAGGAAGGAAGGGAAAAGGGAATGAAATAGCAGAAACTGTGTCAGCTTCAACTTATCACAAGCATTATTACACTTTTCCTGCCATTATTAAGGACAAAATACAAACCTTTAAAACACATTATGTAAAGAAAGGCAACAAATGAGGGAAGTGTGGATATAAGCATCTATAAGAGTGAGCTGTGTCCCTTTCTTATCACAGTCTGCCTTGCTTGTTGTTATCAGTTTAGTCTCAGCTAAAATATATCTTAAAGCTGAAGTATGCATTTATAGCTTCACTGTAGCCTGCTTTCAACTCCCCCCCCATAACATAACATACCAGGTCCATTAAAATGGCCACTAATGGTTTAAAATGGTGAGCCCTAATAAGATATGTAGTAAGCTATTGGTGCCATGCCAGAGGATTGTGGGATGCATGTGTGGTACGAATGCGATTTTCTTTTACAATCACATGGATATTCTACTAGAGGACGTCAACCCCATTGTGTTTTGAAGACCAGTGAAGAACTGTTGTGGAAGGTGAAGGTATAGAGAATTCAGTATGCCTTTCATAATTCTTTTCATACTGAACATTTATATCAGATATTGAGATGCCATCAAATAGAGTTGTTTTTGACTCCTGTTCTGCAGTGTCTACATCTTTCAGGATAGAACATCTTAAAATTTTGAAGTGATTTTAATGTTCCCTTTTATTCAGTTTGGGTTCTTTTGTTTGCATTTTTATTGAAGCAGGAAATTTATATTTTTAAATGAATTGTTCTAACACTTGCTGAGGTCATTGTTGGTAGGATGAACTCCAGCAGTTGTATGGAATTCAGTTCGTTTTTTTCTCTTTCAGTTATAGGGGAAATTTTATTCATTTTATATTTTAATAGAAACACAGCAGGTGATTGATCTTCACATTAGGAGCTATACACAATTTGTTAATGGCTTGTGAAACCTTTGGCTCAGTAAATATGACTCTTGTTCCACTTCCAGTGAAGCTTCCAACAGATGTTAATGATGGATTTCAGGGCAATGGAGAAGTTGTTCAGTGACCAGTGGAGTCAGTCCTATGTCTGATTCCCTGAACATTTGTTGTCTTGAGGTTGAGCCAACATGCAGATACGGGTTCAGCTTGCATGGCAGTCTTTCTTCCACCTAGCTTCCTCTTTCCATGAATCATGTTGCAACTGAATGTCCTCCATCCTCCTACTCTGTCAAATATTTTTGAAATTGGTCAGCAGGTTCAAAAGTTATTAAGAAGGAGTGAGAGCGACACATATAGACATGTATAGATATCTCTAAAATAGATCGCTTTCAGTTTCAGGGTATTTTATGTTGGTATTTGCTTTTTTGTGAGGAGGAGTATGATGTGTCCAGGCTAAACCCTAAGAAGTGCTAAGTACCTTCAATTCCTATTAAATTTCATATGAAATCAGCATTACCCTGCATCTTTCAGGTTCTGGCCAGGGGTCTGGATCTGGCTATGGCTCTCTCCAGGATTTAGCTGGGTGGGCTACTATCTATTAGAGGTTAATTTGGAAAGAAAAATCATGATTAAGTGTCTCAGAACTGTAGTGAACCCCAGCTATCTTTTAAAGGATATACAGACTTGCATTTACCAATATGAAGCTTCTAGAGATCATTTGATCATTTCCTTTTGGGACAGAGGCTATAAAATACCAAGGGTAAACCTGGCTTCAGCTTGGGATATGCCATGATGTGCTGTCATGATATGCGGGGACTGCCAATATCTGCTGCAGGATAAGCCCAAGATATGAGCACCATTTGTTTTGGGGACGTAGAATTTGATTTCCCAAAACCTCTCCAGTAATGGTCCCTCACATATCAGCAGTAATTAAGAGCTGGCTTGAAGCAGTGCTACTCATGTAATTGTGTAAGATCACTGAGTTAGATGGGCCCAGTGCCCAGGGCTGATGAGCCACAGAGGTTGGGAAAGCAGGACAGGAGAGAGGAACTTAGGGCAAGGTGGTCTGTGCAGGGACTGTGGAGCTGTGCCTGTGGTGGGGACTGCATGCCTCCTGGGACCCAGGCAGGTGCTCATGGGGAAATTAGAGAAATTTGGGCTTAAAACTGTGCCTGGAGCTGGAGGGAGGAGGGCTGTGGGGCAGCCTTTGGTATGTAATGTTTTGATGTGCAGTGTGTCACTCCGCAACTTCTAGTCTGCTAAAGCTGAAGGTGACCTTAGATTCAGGCCTGCTTTAGATCTGGGTCAATAAAGGAATTGTCTCATCTTTCCTTAAAGCATTGGTGGTTACATTAACCAGCTGGGGTTTTGTCTRAGAGGCTGCATTTTGCTACGAGCCTGGACTTGTGCCATGGTGATATTGAGCCTTGATTGAAAGCTGCAGGAATGAAGGATACTCAGAAACTTGCAGCATTTGGGTTCCGAAACCACGGTTTGTGCTTTGATGCCCACCTCTGTCACATGCAGTAATCTTTGCTTTTTTGATGAAGAAAAGGATGCTTGTGAGTTTGTGTAAGGCAGGCAAGGTGCTGTGGAAAGATGCCAGTAACACAGCCTGCCAGCCTTCAACATGGCCAGGTAGGTTGCTATGATGTTTAAGTATAAGATGAAACAGGGAAGGAGGAGCAGCTTTCAGGCTGGGAAACTCTTAGTGTTTAAGATCAGTTTAACAGCAAAGGTAGCTGCATGCAAGTCTTCATATGACTTTTTATTTTGATTACATTTATTATTAGCATTTCAGAAAATACATGTCTGCAATGCTTCCTGGTAGCTTCTGTCATGAATGTATTTGATCAAGAGATTATTTTACCTTGTAGCATGAGGAAAAAAACCTAATTAATTGTACCAGTCAGCAAGCCAACTGTTAGTTCAGAATCCACTGAGATTTTGATTAACCAAAAATTGTCCTTTTATTCAACAAATTAGAGTGTTTCAAGCAGCACGTGAGATGTTTGTAAAGCCATTAGTAAAAGTGACTTTCTGAATGATTTGACCATAAGAAAAGTGATTTCTCAGAAAAAGGAGAATATTTTAGTTTTAGTAGGATTGGACATAGCCAGCGGAATAGCATCACAAAGTACAGTGAAGCTAAACAGCCATATCGCTCAGGATGTTCCAATTTCCGTGTTTCTCATATGAAAATGCTACTTTTTTTTTTTGCATGTTGATGCTTAGAAATGTTAACTTATGACTTCAAAGTAAATCAGATGAACTGCCTTCAGTCCCTGTGCCAGCAATCTCAATAAGAATTAGAGACCTTAATTAAAGCAGAAATTATTTTCAAAGTGATATAAACTAAGGGCTTAGGCAGTAGAGGCAGCAAGCTATTAGAGCATTGCAAATTATTATGTATGAGGAATCCGCAATTATTGTCAATGATTCTTAATATATAGCAAATGTGATTCAGGCTAGTGCGGTGCTAGGCTGAGGGCAGAGAGCACACACTGATGCCTATCTAGAAACTGGCATGCAATAACATGTTTTCTTGAAGCTTGAGCACTAAATTGCACTAAGACTCTTTTTTAAATTCTGAATGAGAGCATCTACATGAGAATATAATGGAGTTTGCCTACACTACTTTAAAAATGGATTGGAGTATGTTTTTCCAAGTGCTGTCCATGAACAGGCTGTAGGGAGTGGGCAGGACTTCTGAAGGCAGCCAAGGGACAGCTGAAATCTGTTATGCCAATTGCCTTAGGGAAATGTTGTGGCATGGGGGATTTGAGGCCCCTTTGGGAAGGGAATGGCAGATATGACTGAGCAGGGGTGAAGAAATGGCATCAAGAAGTGTGTTGGCTCATGGACTTGCAGGTGTGAGGGAGTTGGACTCCCACCACCTGTGCAAACTGGCAGCTTGTAAATCCTGTTAGGATGCAAATCCCAGATATCCAAATAGGACTCAAAACTTCTCAGTTCCACATCTCCTTGCAGTAGAAGGTGCCACCACACCCAGCTCCAGACATTATCTGGCAACGTGACTGTATCTTGTGTATTACATTTTCTGTGAGCAATGCAAAGGGCCTTGAAGTTGTCTGAATCTCCCACTGACTTCTTAGCACAATTCCCACTTTCCCTGCCTTGTTTGTCACTTCTGTGCTTGCTCACAATGAGCATTCACAGAACAACAATAAAGAGGAAATTTTGTGATGAATAAAGGTGAATTTATTAAGTCAAGACTAGCAAGTGTGAAGAAAGGTGATGTGTGCTGTGTCTATAATTTTGCTAACAAGACTGCTATAAAAATAGCATTTTAGGGTTTACATTCAACTTCTGCATCTGCATTTCTTCTCTATTGCTTTGCAATCAGGCTAACATCCACTACAGAGACCATCAGTGACAGCGATTACATTCTGACCTTTTAAAGATTACTTTCAGAGTAAAGATTTTTATCCTGTATTACAGATAATTGCTGGCTGAGTTTAATACAATCCTCCCAGTGCACTGGAACTGAAGGGTTTGGGATTTCTATGATTTAATAGATCAAGTGTCTTGGCTGTGGGGGAGACAAACCATTGTAACAGGATCTTTGCCATTTGGTGAATTTTAAATTTCCTACCTAAATGTTCCTTATTAGTTCTATGTCTCTGCTCTCCAGCCTTGCAAATGACATTTCCCTGCTTTACAGTATAGTCATATGAGGGGTGTAGTCAGAGGCAAACTTCAAGGGTTTTTCAAAGCTTTGTGCTACTGAAGATCTCATTCAGTTTTATCTCCATCCAGTCCATGAGAACAGAGCAAAGGGAGGTACGTTAATCCTGTGCTTCAGCCCTCTGTGGCATGCCCTTTCCTGGCAGCCATAAACTGCACGTGGCCCAACAGATGTTTCATGTGATGAGGGGACAGGAAATCTGAAAAAGCCATGACATATTGATCTGTGCCTAGTTCAAGGCTCCTGGAGTACTTGCCCTGCATGTACCTGCTATGTGGGACAGCAGAAAGATACTGGGGTTTAACAGGGACTTAGTATTGAACTCAGGATCTAGTGGAATATAAACTGCACAGGGGTTGTTTAAACTCTCTCCAGACCCCAAATGGGAACCTCTGCCTTCCCTACCACCACTTTCTCTGCACATGTCTTGCCAGACTGGCTCAAAAAGTTAACTAAAAACGTTGTCTTGKGCAACCTTGGGCTGATAAAAACCATCAGCTCATTGATCGCCATTTCAAACCTGCATTGACTGTTTGATCCCTCTTTGTAATTGGCAAATAATACAAATGGTTTTGTGCATGACTTGAACAGTCATGTGCCTGGCCTTCACTCTTGTGTAGTGAGCTAGTTTGGACTCATTGCACATGGATATTCCAGACAGAATCTGTTAGGCACAAAATCAAAGCAGATTCAGCATGTCAGCTCTGCACAAGAGCCAAGCAATTCCAGCATACCACTTTGGAAGGAGCACTGTCTAGAGAGACTGTGAATTAAGTTTTGACCTGCTTTATGTATGTGTTTCCTGCTTTTCATTATGGGGGACACTAGCATTGCATTAATATATTGCTTAACTTGATTATAAACAGTGAAAGATGCCACAGCAATAACTGGGTCATTTTCCCTAGGGAAATCCTGCCAACCTGAGAAATGCTTAATAAGGCAGGCCTTGTACAGCATGCGGTACACTCTGGGACTACTGAACAGGGGAAATGGGCCCTTTGGCTCCTGACAGCAACATGTTTCCCCAGGAACCTGTTTCCACCACACACATATGCATGTGCACGCACACACACAGCACCCCTTTTGGCACAGGACAAAACTGGGGTAGGGTGGAGTGGTCTTTCCCTGGCACTTATGCCCAGGGTAGGATGTCTTTGCTTTTGCTGTGTGCTGATCCAGAACGGGGTAAGAAAGAGCCTTCTGCAACAAGGGGCAGGCAAATCTACCTGGAAGAGATGCTGTGATCACGCTAATA
This sequence comes from Apteryx rowi, assembly GCF_003343035.1. Classification (NCBI taxonomy): domain Eukaryota; kingdom Metazoa; phylum Chordata; class Aves; order Apterygiformes; family Apterygidae; genus Apteryx; species Apteryx rowi. The sequence continues at coordinate 109,463 of NW_020448263.1, forward strand.
TCCTGAGGAACCAGAAGGAGTCAGGTTACTGAAGGTCTGTGTCTTATAATTCATGCAAACACTCAGATTGATTCTAACAATTTGAAATTCAGGTAAAGCTTGGAAAAATCTTGGTTTTGCTGCTTCAGATTTTGCATCCGCTTGAACACAGGGTGAGATGGGTTGACAGTGAACAACTGACTTGCAAAACAAATGCAGGATGAATCCTAGTGCTCAGAGCAATAAAAGCTGCTCTGAATCACAGTGCTGCTGTTTATCTTTTGGATAGAGATATCCATGTTTATCTTATGGCTGATGGCAGCTTGTTTCCCGCACTAAGCAATTAGCATGCCAAACCTGTGCCAGTGTTGCTGCTTCGAGGAATCCTGTGGGGATGTCCTTTTTCACCTATTTAGTTCTGGGTCTCGGCTGATGGGCCTGCTGGCGCTTTGCCAAACACACCGGTGGCTTATGAAGTGAGAACACATTCACTGGGCTCTGGATGAGACTCCCGAGCTGAATCACGGGAGTGCTGATAGTAACAGCTCTTGTTCGCTGCAATTCGCAGTCTTGGTGTTGGGGGAATGGTCCTACATTAACAACGTAAAAGAGTAAGTCTTTATAGCCCATTCCTCATTGGTTCCCTGCACTAACCAGTTCCCAACAATGATATTAATACCCCTACAGAGTAATCTCCTCATTAAGCAAAGAAACAAATATCTTTCCACACCTCTGCTTCATACAATTCTGTATAAACAAGCCGGGCAGTCTCAGCTCTTGAGTTTCCTAATACAAGAAACTTCTTCATGTTCTGAAACACCAAAATTGGGTTCTGACCATTAGATATAACAATTCTGATGCTTTTTTCGTACAATCCTGGCATCCACCCTTTCCATGTATTGTCTAAAAGAGCATTAACTAGATGCATGGGAGTTATGAAACTAGTCAGCTAACATTCAAAGCAAACATTTTAGCAGCACGCCTCCGCAGTTTTCAGAGGCTGAACTTTTGTTTCAGCTGTGATGTTATACAATCCTATTTCCATGGCAAACTTACAGATACACACTTGTCAAAATTCATGGTTTATTTAGCAAAATAGTCAAGGCACATATGTGCCATATGTATTTTCCCATTCTTTACAGATATGTTTTTTAAAACAGCAATTTCCTGCTGCAATTAAGTCTTTTGCTTGGACTTCAATGGATCTATTTGGCATTGAAAGAGAATCTAGCTTGGTTCTCTGTAACTAAAATGTACACTGGTCAAAGATACCCACATCATGTTTGTCTATTGTTCCTTCCCCTGCCTCTCCCATCCTTTTGGACTCCCCCATTTTACTTGGTATTTCTTTTTTCCACCAAATCCTCTGTTTTTATCCTATATTCAGGAGGGACTTTTTCCCTATAGGAAACTCTACAGGCACCTAGTACTAGCACACAGCTTAATATCAAATATTTTGAGCGCTATCTACCTATGAGTCTCAAAGATCTCTGTCTATTTACTGTCACAGCCTCATCTTCATAAAACTCAGAAAAAGCACATGGTCAGCCTATGGACAAAGCAAAGACGATATCTGCTCCTTCCAGAGCAGAGGTGTGGCAGGCAGTCAGCAGCAGGTTTTATGACTTCCTGCCCTACCTTGAAGAGAGGCGTCATCTCCTTGCTAGGTTCAGAGGAATGGAAAACAACAACAGGCAATGGAAATAGTGTGCTCTTGCCTAGGACTCCAGTTGAGCAGATCTGATAAAAATGTTATTCCCCTCTTGAAATGGGGCACTGTACTTTCTTTTTTTTTGGTTGGGGAAGCTACTTTTTTTTCATTTGGATGTGGTTTTCAGTGTGGAGATGAATCCTCCTCTTGCCTCCATGCCTCTCTTGTTTCTTCTTCCTCATCCCTGTTTGTCTCCACTAGCTCCTGGTTCTTTGATCTGGTCCCCAGGACCTGTTTCCCAACACCCTGAGTCCCAATGCAGTCACACCATTACTCCTAGTCCACTTTCCTACTGGTATCTCCTCAACACTGCGATGTTGTCCTAGTCYGCTGCCTTCTCCCATCCTGTTATTCCAGCTCTTCACCAGATATCAACCTCCTCTCCTCTCTTCTCAATATCCCTATCCCTGTTTCTTCCAGTCTCACACACTTCCCTATTAATTATGTCTGCAACCTTCCCTGCCCCCCAGGCTCAGTCTTGTCTCTCTTCCTTTGCATGTGGTGTCTAGATGTGGGCAGGTAGTTGCCAGCGATATAGCAAATACGGACAAAGCTCCCAGGCCTTGGTGCCTGTGTCCATGACACATGGCAGCACTGTGCCGTGGAGCCCCTTGAAGGCATGCTTCGCACAGCTACAAGTGTTTAGCTGCCTAGAAAGCCTGTAGTGAGCCAGTGCAAATGGAAACATTTAAACTAGGCTAAACTTGTACAGATTCCCTTCCCGCAATTTTGACACCTTTGTCCTCACTTGAGTGCAGAGGCTCTAGGGCCTTTGAAGCATTATATAGTCACAAACACAGCTTAGCCTCCTTTCATACACGAAATGGCAGAGCAATTTTAGTGGAAATGCAAAGTTTGAGGCAGGTACCTGCCAACAGGCCTTCCGGCACAGTTACATTTTTGCAAAGTTAAAACAAGAGAAAGCAGATTCTTGTAAAGGACAAGGTAAGGCCACTTACCTAGAGGAGTGTTATCAGATCTGCCTATAAGAAGAAAGCTCAAAGCAAGAAATCGAGGCACAGAACTAAGGAGTCCCAGCTCTAATTTTCTCTTTGCTCTGATGAATTGACTGATATAATTTTGGCTGAGTGTACAAAATGTCATAAAAGCAAGTGGTGAGCTTTTCCTGCCTTCACTGACTTCTGATCTAAACTCCTCCACCCACAACATTAATGTAGTGGACACTACCAAGCCATGACATGAGAGCCACCTAAAAGCACAGCCACGGGACAGCTAAAACTTGATTTTTGATGAACAAAGAACAGAGACAAAATACCTTCTCTATCCTTGTCCTTGGTGTGGGGAGGCAGATGTCGGATTTGCAGTGGTGGCAAAACCATTTGGGCTGGAAGAAAGGAGGAGAGGAGTAACATCCCTTCTGCACTTCATGAGGGATCTCTGGGGTGGGATTGGAGCTGGAGAGGGCAGCTGGGAGCTTGAGGGGGAGGCACAGGTCACTCCTGTGTGTGGTGGCTTTTTTTCCCCTCTTTTCTTCCACTAATCCTCCCTAAAACGTCCTTCTCTTTCCCACTGCAGCTTTTTCCTTTTTCTCTAACTGGCAGTACTGTAACCTGCCTGTCTTTACACAAAGTCCCTCTCTCCGTGTATCAAGACCCACTCACAGTCCTTCCCCATCCCAGTTTTGCCATGTGAGGGGAAGCAGGGAGGGAGCAGGGCCTGGCCAGGGAGCAGGGGATGGAGAGGGGCCAGCAGGGAAAACCCTGGCAAGCTGGACTTGCTGCTCCCAGTAAACCTTGGGAAGGGGGAAGTGAATTTCCTTACTGGGAAGAGCCGTCGCTGTCCCTGCATGGCAGGAGCATGCAGCTGCGGGATGCACTGTCCTGCCAGCTGGCAAGGCATTGCTGTGGCACCTCCAAATCCTCTTGTGGGGAGAGGGAGGACGAGGGAAAACTGTAACTTTTCCTACTTACTCCTTGCGATAGTCACTCACCAAACATGCACTGACCATGAAGGTTTCATGGCTAGTGTAGGAAGAGAAGAGCTTGGCAAATGTCAAATACACTGAAAATGTTTAAGTATCTTTGTGTATTGTAGTGTGTGCACCTCTTCTGGCTTACATTCTCACCAACACTTATGAGTGCTTTTGTTTGTATGACTACATTTGAAGCCCTAGCTGACCACTTCATATGGTTCAATATACATACTTCACTATGTGTTGAAGCAATGAATGACTTCAGGTAACACCTGGCTGCCAGCTCAGAGTAGTGAGATTAAACCCCGGACTAGGAAGTGAGAGATCAGATACTTAATTTACCAACTAAAATAAAGGAAAATTAAAAGACCTTGCTGAATCAGACAGTTTTGGGAGTTTTGCTGCACCATGGGTAACAAGCAAGGCAGGGTACGTGTTAAAGTTGTCTATTTTAGAGTTTTATGTCACCACTTCTCACTGTAGTACCTCAGAACTTTCCATATACCATTAGCAGCAAAGTACCCACTAGTCTTCAGGATACCTTAGCTTTGCATCCTTTAAGCCTTCAAGGCTTTAACTGTGCTTGTGTGTTCTTGATTTTGGTGGCTTTTTGAGAGAGGGAAGAGAAGGAAGGCAAGGAATCAAATGTTGGTAAGGTCTTTTGAAAGTGAAAAATGTGCAGCTGTGAGGTTTCTCTGTAAGGCACAAAGGTTTTCTGAAAGGGCAAGTTGGTACAACATTTCTGTAATTTGATCATTCTGTGAGTTTATTAAATAACTGAACCCTTTGGTTGAAATTGTTCTGTCCCCAGTCTTGTCTGTACAGTTGTAAAAGTGAAATGCAGCTGTTGTGGTAGAGGATAGATTAAGTTTGTCCTACAACACAGCTGGAGCTTAATCCACTGGTAATACATACTGAAGGATAAGCAGAAGCTAAGTGAGATAGCAAACAGAAATATTTGCCAAGTAAAGTTTCTTAGTTTGTCCTAGAATAAATCAAAAGGTCTTCCGAGAGAGCTGATAGAAATTTAAAATTGGACATATCCTTTCAGTAAAATGAACATAGATAATTTCATAGATTGGGTTTTTTTGCTTTAGAAGGTATGACAATAGCATTAAGGACACAGTCAGTATAAATAGTCCCATTCTCCCATTGGCATTCCCTGGTGGAACAGATACATTTATTATTCCATTCCGCCTGCTCCAGCATCCTCATAGTTCAACATCCTCCATTTTTTCAAGAAGCATTGTGTCACCTATAGAAGTGCATAGCTCAAACAAGATTTCGTTTCTCTAGCTAGTTGTTCTGCTTTGCCAACCTAGTTTAGATGTCCGGAGATTTAAAGCTCTGTTAACACCTACAAGGCTGTAGGCAGAGTTTGCTTGAATTATTCATCCAAAATACTGGCTAGTTCTTTCTTGAATTGATTTATTCCTCCCTTTGCTAAATTTAGAGAACATGTATATATATTTTTATATATAGTCTACAACCACTATTATATTAAGTAACTCAAGTTATTCCATCTGATTATGATTGCTTGAATACCAGACTTTTCCCATATGAACTGTAGTAGTTTACATGTTCTGAGCCTGATTCTTCACTGCTCTGAGTCTTGCATGCACAGGTAAATGACAGCATGTAAAGATAGTGGCCTTATTCCCCATAGTTCTAAGCACATGTGTGAATCCAGTCACTGGAAGCACTCTCCAAATTTGTGAGCAATCTGTTCATCCATCCTTTCAGTGGTTGAAATAGTGGAGTTTTCTTCTAATGCTGAAACTTAAAGTAATGGAATTGTATCCTCTACCTCTTTTCCTAGTCATTTTTGCATGCAGCCACCTACAATTTTTTATTTCAGTAATAAAAAACCTCTACAGGTAATGTTTTGTGCCTCTTCACCTAAAAATTGATTGGAAATGTCATTTATTCCTGTTATATGGAGAATAACTAGAAATGTATGCCTAAGATTTAAGCATTGAACTATGTGCATGGGCAAGTTCAGATAGTGCTTTTCGTATCAAAGTTGTTGCGAGTGACCAGCCTCCTATACTGCAGGGACTAACAAATTTACTAGAGTGTTATGCCAGATTTTCTGTTTCTTTCCCAAATGAGTCCTTATAGGTCTTCAAAACATCAACAATCACTACTTTAGTCAAAAAAGATTCCCCTTCCTGAAGCACACACTTACCACTTACACAAGATCAGGACAGAGAGCCATGGCACAGGAACAATAAGGGAGGGAATCCAGATTTCTTGCATGCCTAAACACATACTACATAATAACTAAATACACACTGACATGAAAGCAGTTAATCTGAACAAGAAATTTTTGCATTATTCTTTCTTTTTTGTCTCCCTTATTTCAAAGCAGTCATTTATTTGTGTTCCAAGAAAGGCTGTAGGTAAAGCAATTAAGAAAATGATGGAATCATTAAAAGTACAAGTTAGCATTTATGAAACCACGTAAGTAAATGTACCAGGATGTTGAATCAACTATAGATTCGATTTAATAGTTAACAACATCTCTGGTAGCTTTCTTGATATTTATAATTACAATATAAGCTATGTTAGTTATAGCAAGATATAAAATGACAGGTATACAAGTATCTATTGTTATATAAGTAGTAAGTAACATCAGTGAATCTCATACGGTAAGGCTGAATGTGTACACATATGCAGTGGTCAGTTTAATATTATCATACCTTTGCAGGTCTGCAAACAACTGGTTTAAGATTTATAGGTGTTTATTAGATTAATTTGGAGGAAATGTTTGTTTGATGCTATTTTGTTTTTATAGATAAACTATAAACAAATCTGGCTGTTCCTGCAGGTTGTTTTCTCCTACAGATTGAAAAATTATTTTTCCTGGAAAGCATTTTGGAAAAATGGGTTTACTTTGGCTGCTATGGATGTGAAAAATGCTTAAGTGCCTCTCAGGAATTTTTTGTGTTCTCGAAAGTGAGAAAGTCAGAGGAAGGAGGAAAAAAGCCCCACAGAAGTGCCATAAGCAGGAATAGATTTTATGGTTCTTCCACTGGAACATGGTCTCGTCCCAGAGGAAGTCATTAGGCTTTTTTTCTCCATATTAAAGGAAGGACTACTGTGACTCATTCTTGAGTTGTAAATGAATTTTTAAAGCCTTTCAGAGCCGCAGTCAGGAACAGCATAAAAAACAACAGTTCAGAGTATCATTCCAACCTGTGATTCCTTAGCAAGGAGATTATGCAGGTCAGTTGCTGAGTAAACCCTGTTTATGTTAATTGAACTTCAGGTCAAGTATATTGCTAGGAAATAATTGTCCAGTGAAAGCTAAAGGGCTAATAAAAAAAAAAAATCAAAAGCAATTATGACTATGATTGTAGAAAACTTAAACATGCCATTTTTTTTAAAAAATATTAGTGTCCATAGATAATCAGAGATTAATCAACAGAATAATTTTCAGAGCTTTCCTGACAAAATGCCTGCTATTTTTTTTTCTCTCTGAACTCTGTGGGTTGGAAAATGACACTATATGTCACTTTTTCTCACATAATTACATTACTGTATTACTGCCTTGCTGAAAGTGGGAACTCTTGTTCAAAGACTGTTGTTAAATATTGTCCTTTCCAGCCTATTCACATGTAGTCTTTACTTTTCACAGTAACTGCWTCTTCTAATGTGATTTTTGTCCTTTTTTCCACCTTCTTGCCTAATAATGGTCTGGTAACCTGGAGAACAGTGAAGAGATGACCACAGATCAGCTTCTGTGCTGTACCCCTTCCCCACATCCCACCATAGCCATCTATCATACCCCACCATCTTTCTTGTGTGTAGCTTACAGGAGTATATCTCACTAGTGGCCTAAATGCCATCATTTCTGTGGGCCAGGGGCTGGGTCAGGTTAGAACTGGTGCAGAGCAATCAGAAGACAATACAGCCTCTGCCCTGATTATTTTTGTTCCTTTCTGTGCCTTTTAGAAAGTTGCTTCAACCTGGTGTGCCTCAGTTTCTGCATCTGTAGCAAGCACGTTCTGATATCACAGGGCTGCTGAAACTCCATCAACGTCTGTAAAACACACTGGGCTCCCCAGACAGAAAATACAAATATTTTAGAAGATTAGAGTGCAATACTTGAAGAATATTAGAGGTTTTAAAACCTCAGGAACGTCTTACTCTGTACAAACAGTCCCTAAACCTTCACTAAATAGCCCTTTCATGAAAATCATGTTAAGTTCGATCACCTTAGTTAGATACTCAATTCTGAAAACATTCAGAGAGAAATCCTAGCCCCACTAAAGTGAGCGACTAGGATTTTGTTTCCAATCTAGATTTAGAGACTCCAGACAACAGAAAGTTGCTCATGCTCTTTGGGATCATATTCTGATGGTTTATTGCCCTCACAGCTAAAAATTTTCAGTTAAGAGATGGCATTTCCCGAAGGAGTCTGCCCATCTTAGATTTGTTTTGAGCTTTCTCTACTGCCTTGTAATTGGATATTAAATATATTCAGAAATACATTTAATAACATCTTGTGGCTGCTGGTCTCTGCAAAAACAATAACATAACTATTTTTTTAATAATCTGAAAGCATATTGCCTTTTCCAAACATCTTGGTTTATACATAGCAAAGAGCTCAAAGCCACAGGAAAAAAAGAGCATTCTTATTTGGAGAACTATTAAAGTGGTTTTCAAACACTGATACTGAGAAAAGTAAAAGCAGTAGAAAAAAACAGAAAAAGTTTATTAGGGGATATATTTCCCTTCTGTGCAATATAATTCTTGAACAGAAGGAAGTACATAGCAAGTGTTCTCCTCTTATTAAAAGAAAAAGAGGTCTGAATGCATGCTTTCACTTTCTAATAAGATAACACTGACCTTAGGTCAGCATGCACTATAGCAATATAAACTTTTTTCTTTTCATACAAGTGGATGCAATTTCAACTACGGGCAAAAAAAAGAAAAAAAAGGAATCTTACAACACTCTACAACACTCTAGACACTGTTACTTTCATCTCCTCAAATAATTCTGGATTTTAGTGACAACTGATGATTGATATTACAATGTTTTAGTTAAATGCCTGGGTTATTATGTTGAGAGAAGTCCAGTCAGCCATAGCTGCATTGCTGTGATGAGCAGAGCTTCAGTGAACCTCTTTCCCCGTTGGCAAGCTGAGCTAGACTGACCCTACCTAGCTCAGGTGCTTTCCCTCAGTTTAGCTCCAGGGTGTGGAGAAATACTGGCTAAGGTAATAAAATTTTTAAAATGAAGGAAAAAAAATAAAGTAGAGACAGAGAACTGGTGTTATATAATTCAAAATAGCTATATTGCCCCAAGCTGTCTCCTTACAGAAGGAAAGGTGTGCTCATGATAGTAGTATGACACTGAAGTTTTCTGTAAACTGTAGAACTTGCACCCTGACCAGTCTGAGAGCTAGATCAGATCTTTTGGGGAGCTGCTTCCTTTCATCACTGTATTGCATCTGCGAGATAATCCATGTCTTCTCAGAGTTGGGTGGAGGAGGCAACTTCTGCTCCTTTGGAAGTGGAAGGGGAACAGGAACTCCTAGCACTTGTGTTGTTCAGGATGGAGACCGCCTAGGATGACTTCCTTGTTAATCATGCAGCTCAGGAAAGGCACATTAAGAAAAGAGGCTAGCATCTAGTGTAAAGGGCAAGGAATCTTGCTTCCTGCTCAGAAGAACCAAGCACAACATCGCTGTTTGTCCTCATGGGGCAAAAGAAAATTGCAGCAGTGCAGAAAAGAGGTCACTCATGCTGCCAAGAGGTAGTCTCAGCAGAAGAACTCATCTGACCCTCACTTCTGTCTGCATCCCTGAGGTTTCCTCAGACCAAATTCTAAAAGTCATGTTTTACAGCTTAGTACAACGGTTAGAGGTGATACAGTTTTGTGCTTGATGATTTTAATTAAATGAAAATCAGGAAATTCTATGAAATCTCTGGTTACAGCAGTTTACCCTTGTCTCTTAAGCAATGAAATAACATGGACAATTTAGTTTAGCAAACCTTAAAACATAATGGATCCAGATGGATTTCCCTGCTATATTTTAAATTGTTTAAAAGGAAATACAGTTTGCAAGTCTAAATGCATGTCTTGGTCCCTTTGAATCCAGTAATCGGTCTCAAGAATGTTTTGCTGATGCTGTGATTTCAAAGCTGAGTGTGACTCTACCTGCTGCCCTAATTATCAGCCAGTTTCTTTAATAATTCAAAATCCTTACTAAAATTCAGACCTTAGAGATTAATAAAACGGTCCTTTATAGCCTTTCCAAGTCAGACCCATTAAACACAGATCTGGCACATATAACCCAAGAAACTTCATTAATATTACTCGTTTTGCTAACAAAATTACCTCCCTTGCTGACGCACTTCCAATTAATGCCAAGAAAGGCATCTGATCAGGCAGAAGGGGACTATTTGTTCTATGTTTTCCATTACCTTGGATTTAGTCCCAATTTGATGATAATATCACTATGTTTTACATAAGAATTTAATTATTATTGAAACGGATAGTGGTCCAGCTAGCTCATAATCCTTTCCGAGGCACTGGCCCATAACAGATGTTTTGGAGAAAGGCATTCACCCCAGTTAACATACCTAAAGGAAGAAAGATTTCTTCTGTACAGCAGCAGGTGATTAGCTTATGCCCTGCAGCAGGAAGATAGATGGTCTTTACCCTCCCTAAAATAGTTTATAATTATGCCTGACGATCTCACTTGTTTAAGAATGGCAGCTTTTCTTAAACCTAGGCTCTTTTGCACATGATAGTACTAGTTTAGCTTAAATCTGTCTACAAGCCGTTCTGGTTTAACTGATGTAACTGTACACAGGGAGTCAGATTTAAGATTTAGTTTTCATTTACACCAGTGTTTATGGCTGCCAGCTGAATCATCACAAGCTGAATTTAAACCAGTTTAATAGGGGTCATACCCCCAAATGTCCAGGAGGAAGTGCCTACAGGATTATCAGGAAGACGGAGCTGGGACCCTCACAGTGGTACATGGCAGGAGAACAAGAGACAATAGGCTCAAACTGGATACAAGGAAAAATTTTTTCCCTGTGAGGACAGTTGGGCAGTCGAGCAGGTTGTCCTGCAAGGTTGTGCCGTCTCCATCCTTGGAGGTTTTCAAGACCCAACTGGACACAGCCCTGAGCAGCCTGGTCTGACCCCAGAGCTGGCCCTGCTTTGGTCAGGGGTTGGACTAGAGACCTCCTGRGGTCCCCTCCTGCCTGAACTATCCTGTGAGCCTATGAAAATCACTAAGTGTTTTTTAAATCATGACATCTTTGCACATACAGCATGTTTTACTGATCTCTTAGCCTCAATAAGGACTCGAGGCAGCAAATTATATAGATTAATCAGATAACTGTCATTTCAGTCAGCTTTATTTTCATTCTGGCTTTAGTTTAACAAAATGAGAAAGTTGACTGCAATCCTGTGCACTTAAGGCAAGACTTTTCAACGTGTATGCTTAAGTAAGTAAACTTTTTTTTTAAAGTGCTGAGCTCTAATCAGCCATTTCTTCAAGGGAAATTACTGCCAGCCGAGCACTTTGGAAAACTGGATCATTTATTTACCCACCTAAATAAGGCTTTTGGGCTCTAATATTTGGCACATCTGCTTGAGTGTTTTGGCTAAAGCGGCTTCTATGTATTCTGAAAAGGCAAATTCCTTCCTTACAGGAAAGGTCCATTATTATGTCTATGTTATTTTTCCCTTCAATATCAAAGTGAATAGCTGGCCAAACAACCCATCCAAACTCAAAGTCTCACAGTAAGTGGAAAGAGTTATTTCCAAGCACAACAACCAGTCTGTTAACTGTAGACTTCATTAGCAGAAGAGTTACTGGATTCCCTGTAATTAATCAGGTATCAGTTGTGCTAAGATGTAAGAGAATATTCTATCTTAAATATGAGACTTACTATGTTTATCTAAAATTATGTCTACTTTCTATTTTTAGTCATATGCTATCTGTAAAAGAAAAAAAGACATTTTTCTTTTTCAACTTTCATTTATATGTCTGTTTCCTTCTCTTTTTGCAGCAAATTAGTCTAATTTAATCATCTTTAAGATCCATATGCTCACTCACGCCATCCTTCACATGAGTACAATGATATAAAGAAAATTATTTGCTGAACTGGGGTATAATTAAGCATTCTGAATTTCATTTTGTGGATTATAGCAAGAGATCACATGGTCTCCAGCAATTCACAGAGAGAATTTTTCCATTTAAAATGTTTCACAATTTTCTACACTTGTCTTTTAACTTCCAACCTTTGAAAACAGAGTTTACATGCATCATACCAGTAACATACTCCATTGAAACAAAATAGTTTCTTTTGGGTTTTGCTCCTATGGCCATATTAGCAAGTTTCACAGCTGAGCAGTATGACAAATACCATGTGTTCACCTTCAGGCCACTGTGTTGTTTGCTGGTAACTGTATTTCCTGGTGCTGTAGTTGCTCTGTGAAATGTAGATCAGCTATGCCACTATCCCCTTATTACCTTATGTCATCTTCTGTATATAGACAACGTTCTAGAGTCAGTGCTCCATGAAATGGATAAAAATATGTGTAGATTCATATTTTAAATTGGTAAAATATTTGAATTCTTTAAAGAAATGAAAAATTTTCAGATCAGAAAGCTGCCTGAAAAAGAATTTAATACCTTTCTGTCTTTATTCATTTATTTCAGCCTGTACTGCTTATGAATCTAATGAAATGCTAGGCTAGAGCTCCATTTCAGTATGAAATGACTCATGGGAATAGAGTAAATGTCCAACTTCATGAACAATATACAACAAAGATATATCCTTTGATTAGTTTATCTAGTGGTTTGTAACTTACCTTCTGAATAAACTGAGCTTGTCAGGCTGGGGTAGCAGAAGAGTTTGCTACGAATATTCATGCAAACATGCCTGTTCTCTGTCCAGCACAGTTTGATGGAGTTTTTCCTCTGCCTTTCTGTCTTTGATTAATTAACTTTCTTAATGAGCTTTTGCTCATTTTTGTTTAAAGTTTCCGAGAAAGAAGGCATGGAAGAACAACTGACCAGATCCTCATTCCCTACAGACTAAAACAGCTGTCGGGAGGAGCTGAGAGTTCAGTAGAAAGGTAGGATTGAGCATTGCATTTGCTAGTCTTTTGGAGGTCTGCCTCCCTCAAGACCACACAAATCTGGTAAGAATTTCATGCATCACTACAGATGAGCCAGCTTTAAGGAATCATTGCAACCTGTAGTTCTTTAACAAATGTTGCAGTCCAGACAGCGTACACTTTCCTTTGCTCACTTATAGGCTAGCCCTGTGGCAAAGGGTGTCCTTCCTTGTTCCACTGCCTCTGGGGAAGCTTTTACTGATCCTTCTCCATACAGAGCATTAGCTTACACTCCTTATCAGATTCGGAAATTTTTCTCAGTACTTTGGACCAACTATTCCTTCCCATGCTAACATCCTTTACTTGCTGCAACCACACACCAGAGCACTCACCTGCAGCCACAAAGTAGCTCTCTAGTTAGCAGCTGCACTGGAAGCTTTGAGACATGCAGGCTTCCAAGTTAGCAAGGATGCTAATGCTGTAAGGAAAAGGAGAAAAGAAAATCAGCTTCCACTTTAGCAAGAGTGTTAATGCCTAAAGAAAATCATTGGCAGGTTTAGTGTGGAATTTTGCCAGGACTTTGCAGAAGCAAGGGGAGAGAGCTAAAGAGATATGGTTGGATATAATCTATATGCCTTAATAATAATAATAATAATAATAATAATATATTCATTAATAAAAACAATAAATTAATAATAATAATAAATGATTCAGTCTTCACTCACAAGGAGTATTTATAATGCGTTTTGCCACCCAGTTGGAGTTTCCTTTGGAAGGTATGTCACCACACTACAATGTGTGAAGAGAATTAAACATCTAAGAACAGAACTCATAAAGGCCAGAACAAGACTCGTCCAGGTAGCAACTAGCAATAAGAGGGATGTAGAGCCTTAGCTCTGTTTCTCAGCATATAAAGTATTATTCTGGACCAACAAGACATGTCTTCACAACTTTGAGCCCTCTCCTAGAGAGAAGCCAGGACAGATTTTTCTTTCTCAAAAGAACAACTAGATGTTGTTCTCCTTTTGCGGAAAAACTCCAAGGACAAATATCAATCACTCAGAAATGCTGGTGTCAATCCTTTTCCTGCTTTATTTGCTTCTTTAGGTACCTCAGCTTCCAGTGAGGTGCAGGACAATTGTAGATAGAGAGGCTTAGATTGAAGAGGGGACTTCTGTGAAATTTAGGCACCTAAATTCACAGCCATAGTTCTGAAAACCTCTGGCTTATCTGCTACCTAACACTAGTGGAAAACTTTATAAGAGTCTGTTTTGTTTCAGGGGCTGTTCCAGGTCAGCTTATTTACATGCCTAAGATTGCCTCAGTCTTGACAGAAATACCCTGTGCACCTGATTCTGTTGCCTGATTTAGAAGTAGTTTTCAGTGCATGTCTAATGTATTTGGTGATTTACATAAAAACATGGCTGAAGGAATGGGAGTGCTTGCCCAGAGTAGCAAAACTACTGTTCAGTGCCTCTTTTGGCTCTCTATCTATCCCACTCCCCACACAATTTTTTCACCTGGAGGACTGTCAAGCCTTCATCTCTCAGGAAAGCACCTTGTTGAGATCCTGCAGGTTAGTCTAAGATGACGTACTCTTAGTTTTTTGAGGACAAGAATTAGCATTAAAGCACAAAGAAATAGAGAAAAGGAGAAAGAATTTGTCCACATGCTGTGTTCTTTAATAAGGATAATTGTTTACTTATGGATTTTGTCTGTATTGCAGAATAAGACTTTGTATGATTTGTGTACTCTATGACCATTTGGTCTTTGGATCAAGAGAACAGATCAGGGATTTGAACCTAAGCTTCTTCTATCCATTTTTCCCACCCATGCCTTTGGGTATTTGGTTAGGATCATACTTTCTCATGCTGCTTCTCCCTGATCCATGTGCCTTTAAATATGAAAAGAAAGTAGATGAAGTCATTAAATGGAATTATTTTCTTGTGTTTATTTTAACTACAGACAATGTTGGAAATAGCTGTTTTCCAGCTGATAAAGCTAAAACCCTGTGAGACTGAGGTGTCAAAAATAAAATAAAATACACAATGATATTTTATCAGCAGACCTTAGAATGGCAGATTTCAGTCCTATAACAAAGGCTCTGTGATTACTGGAAATTATAAACAAGTTTGTCTTGCTTCAGTACTGAGTAACAGGATGAAACAATAATTAAAGGAAGTAATTAGAAACCAATAGGAAGATGAAGATGCATAATATTCACAAAGTAACATAGATGCCATAAAAGAAAGTGATGTTTTCAATCTACTGACAATTTATTGAACATGCCTGCATAGTAATGTCTAAAGTAAAGTTATCTGAAGTAATTTATTTGGACTTTAAAAACTACTTGTCAAAATTCCTGAAGCAGGAGCTGTTAAGGAAAGTACACAATCACAAGGTGAGAGGCTAGTGTGATTATAGATTGGCAAGCCATAAGAAAACAAGGGAGATGATAAGTAAATATGCAGGTTGCATACAGTTGGAGGCCTGTAGCTAGCGGTGTCCCCCAGGGGTCAGT
>NW_020448263.1:125475-132597 GCF_003343035.1 Apteryx rowi
CGCCTGGATGCAATCCTGTGCAATGTGCTGTAGGTGACCCTGCTTGAGCAGGGGGGTTGGACTAGATGATCTCCAGAGGTCCCTTCCAACCTCAGCGAYTCTGTGATTCTGTGATTCTGTGAAGCTGCTTTCTATTCAGGATGTGTGTCCTATATGATGGATAGCAGGCAGAAATGACGTAGTAAATTTGGTGTAGATGGGCATCCTAGTGCTGTTTCCATTGCTTTGAAACTGAAAAGCATTCAGTTTGATCAAAGTTAGATGGTATGTCCATTTTGGATTCCTGAAATAAGTGTTGAGCTCTATGACTTCTTTTGATGCAGTTTTTCAAAGTATGTCTATCTTTTAGTCTCGGTTTTAATACTTGAGAAAACGTATGCTCTGAAGTGTAATATTAAGTATTTAATGTTAGACTGGGACACAAATCTATGAAGGTCATTTAAAAATCACACTTTCTGCTAATGTCACAGCAGGAACAGATTTTTTTCCCCCTAAATAAGTAGAAAAACAATGCCTCTTTTTGATACACACTCCTTGGTCTCACTGTTTTTGAACACAGTCATAAGTCTGCAAATATTAAAAGTGGGCACTCACAAAAAGATGATCTCCACTTATTTATTAATATTTGTGTATGAAAATAAATCCAAGTGTCTCACATGCTGGGCAGTTGTAGCTGCAAAAGTGGGAGAAGGGTTTACTCTGGCTAGAAAGGCATATTTAAGTAATTAGTTTTTTGCCCGTTTTTGCATTTTAAAACTGTAAGGCTAGCTGGCTGACTTAAGGATGGTTACCTCTGCTCATTGCTTCTTATTATGGGACTGTATGCTGCTCTGGGTGGTCAGTAAATGGACTGACAGTGCCAACTACACGTGCAGTCTTTAGGATCAGATATGCCTGTCAGCATGCCATCTTATATTCCGATATCATGGGATGGTGAGGGAATAGCTTGGAAAAGGGCTGGTGAGCTTTGGCGATACTGGGCCTGTATTCGTGTGCTGGGTTTGTACTGGTGCTCCTTCCACTGGTGCTTCAACTTGTTGGGCAATTTTGGTCACAGCTATCCGAAGGAAATAGATCTACAGCTGGTGAAAGCTGGTGGCCTATTAAGGGAGAGAGAACTTGGAAATATCCACCTAGGAAAAAAGTGCAGTGTATTTTGCTTTAGTAGAAAATAGCCAATTCGCTCAGGGAAAACTGAAACTTTAGCTTACCTTTAGACACCAAAGTCAATCAGCTACACATTACAGATCCACAGAAACCAGGCTGCATTTACTTGCTGCTCATGGGACTTTTTTTTTTTTTAATCTCTGCTTTGAATAAAGGAGCCTAAGAGCTGCTTTATCTGATTTCACTCCAAAACATTTTGGATGGATTGATTGCTCTCTCCTCAGAAAAGGGAATCAGAATAGCTTTACTTTCTCTGCATCAGTCCCTTGCTGTTTTTTTTTTTTCCACCTGAAGTGAAATATTTCATGTCAGTGACATCCTCTCCAGCAGCAGCCTTGCCTTACTCCTATTCCCCCTAATGCCTCAGCCCTTCCAGATGCTGCTGCCTCTCTCAGACTGCTACCAAGAACCAGAACAAAAGCTCCGAAAAGTGTTGGGCATATTTGTCCCCATTTGGTAGCAATTTTTTCTTGCCATGCCTCTGGCTCTGCTTTATTTCCCCTTACAAAGGTAATGCTGACCCAGATAACAGAGTAAATCCCAGAGTGATTGAAAGAATGGGCAGCTTTGAGGCCAAGCTCTTGCAACCAGAAGTGCTGACGTGCTCAAGGCTGGAGTCAGTAGCTCCTCTCTCCCACCTGTGGCCTCACTGGCACAAGAAGCAGAGTTGTTCCTGTGAACATCCTAACTGGAACTCCAGATTTTAAGAGCTGGAATATATCAGATCCTAATAATGACCACGCGGTTCATTTGAACAACTTCTGGTTTTCTTTCTTTATTGAAACAAAGTTGCTCTTGCTGACTGAAAGATTTCATTGTAAAAGGTTCATGTGGTTCCTGAATTTGGCTTTGTACATGTTTTGGAGCAGCTTTGCTGCAATCGCCTGAGTTTGTCCTGGAGGAGAAGGACAAACTCTGCTCAGCCAATGCAGTACACAATGCAGAAACAGCATTCTGATTTCTGTTTGTTTTTTTTCCATTACTTATTCTGGGCCGTGTTAATATGGCGTAAGAACTTTAAAAGCATGCCTGTAAAAACTGTTGCCGGAAAGATTAAATCAGGCACTCAGTGGCTACTCTGTACACATACATTAGGCTATTGAAGAGAGAATCATATTAAATTGCTTTGTATTTGTGAGAGGACCACTTCAGATTCACTAGGGGATCCTTAACTTTGTTATTTCAGCTTTCTGCATTTAAATATATGGCTTGATACTGCCTTATAATTTTGTTCCTAATCCTGAAAGTGTGTTAATTGATATGCTAGTTGCCTTTCTGGTGACTATTTTGGTCCAGAATCAGTAGTAGATGTGTATATTTACAGACTGAAAGGGAGTTGTAACTCTCTGTCTTACAGTAAAATCTCTTTTTATTTACTTTTTTTTCCCAGTAGCAGTAAGCTCTTGAAAATGGCCCTTGTTGTTCACCATCAAAATAACACACTGCTTACACTGGTGGTTATTCATCACAGGATATCATTTAAAATATTTGGAAGGTGAACCAGGTGGTTCTATTGCATGTAGGCGTTCTGATTTTTTTTCCCCTGTATGAATAAATATGTAGTTTCAGGAAAACAGTCTGCATTGTTGATAGTGTCTGGTGTGTGAGCCTTTGAGAGATTTTTAGCAGGTTCTCAGCTGAAAAAGCTGGGTAAGTGGTAAAGATTATTCTCTTCCTTATTCTTTGGTCAGAACTCATTGCTAAAGGAGAGTCACTCTCTGGCAAACTGACAGTTATGTGAATGGAGAGTTCTGTAGATCATTTAACCTTCTTTGTTTCAAAATTATGCTTACATACAAATAAAACAAGAGACATTAGAGTATTTGCAGATTAAGCAACACTAATTCCTCCTCCAATGGCAAATAGGACTCCAGTATGATACCCTAAAAGGCAAAGTGGCAACAGAATTTATATTGGTTCATTTGGGTCTATGAATGACAGCAAACAATTATTTGTCTTCTTGCAACTTTCCCTCATCTTTCTTAATATGTATGATACTTACTAATGCATGCTACAGCAAATATTACTTACTTTTCTGCCTCTCTCAGGGCAATTTGTAATTTTTAGTGTGCTGGAGACAGCTGGAAGGCAAGACAGTGATCCTGAAATTTTCTGGGACTAAAGTCAATGATAGTTTTATGGTCACCTAAGTCTCCTGGGAGTATTCGGTGCTATGTTAACTGGTTGTTTTATGCTGATGAACRCTCCTAATAGGTGTAGCCACTTCCCTCTAATAAATTATAGGAACAAATCTGAATGCTCATTAACACATATAAATTAACCTTGTGTGAGCACTGTAAAGAGTTCTGCAAGGTACAAAAATATCTACATGGCTAACCCTGCTGTTTGGTTCTGGGCTTATCACTTGTTGGAAGGAGATGAGTCTAAAAGGCAGGTGGGGAGAAGACTTCTTTCTACTAAGGGAAACTGTATTTACATCATACTGATTTACACACCCCTGCCAGTAGGCATTTTCTCTCCTACTGGGAATACCATTGAGAAGACAGGGGAGAAATAAGTGCAAGACTCAGTGCTAGTGAGAGGAGACGAGCTGGGGAGGGTCCTCTGTGCCAGCAAGAAAAAGAACCAAGTGCAAGAAACTGCAGCTGGCTTCATTTCAGAGGAGACAGGGTCCCAGGTGCTCTCTGAGTCATCCTTGGGGATGGTGAGCTGCTCATGGCCTTTCCAAGGCCACTGTTTGTGTTTTCTTCTTTAATTTAATCCCCTTCTTCTGTATCCACGTACACTCACATCTGAGAGAACCTCATGCAACCTTTTTCTATGTGTTGCCTTGAATGCTCCTAGGAAGTCCACMCAAACAAGCCTGAGAAACCTAGTCTTTCTGTGTCTAAATTAGACTTGCATTAACCACTGTTGGCTGTGACTGTTACGCTATTATAATCTTTATGGTTGCCAGAAGCTGAGATAAAGTCCCTCCAGGCAAAGGAATAATATTCAGGGAAAATTCAGTAGGTAAGAGGTTTCTAATCATAATATGCAAAATAAGTCAAGAGGAGTCATTTCAAAAAGTAGCTTTTGATCCAGTATAGCTTTTTCCCAGTAGGCTTGATCAGATAACTGGTTACATTAATTGGTACTTGGTGTAGGAAGAGATGCTAAATACTTCTGCCTGTCAATTCACCCAGATGTACAGAATAATCCAGAGAAGCACATGCAGTAACTGACAGCAATGAATACTGAAGCAGCTGACAAGCATGAATAATGCAGTAAGGTAAAAAAAAAATCCTGGCTGAGAGATGGTTCACAGGTTGTTCTACTAGCACCTTCTTTAAATGTAAAGTATTGATCCCAAACAGAACTTTTTCTGTGAGCTTCACTAAATTAGGAAACAGCAAACTATGAAGGTAAGCTTACAAAATAGCGATATCACATCTGAAATTTTTAAATATAAAAATCAAGGGTCTGGGAAGGAAAGCTCAACTAAAATGACATCTCTATAATTGAAAAGCAAACATTCTTTCTTTGCTGACTGTAAATACACCGGAGACAGATTTGCCACAGATTAGGATGCAGACATACTAAAAGAAAGATGCTCCTGCACAGACTACCTATTTTGGTGCAAAACCAAGTGAGGTCCAGCTGAAAAGGTCCCAATGACTTCAATGGACTCTCATGAGAAAAGTTTTTCATATTACTTATTTTAAGCATATAATTTGGTAATGTGGGTGATGCCAGTATTCCCTGATATGTGAATCAGCACATTATTCTCTATTGTTTGTTTGTAGTTTTGGTAGAGGACAAAGAATTTCCATTTCTGCCTGCATATTTTTCCTTTTTGCATTTGTCAGCATAACGTAAAACTTTAGGAATAGCTATACTCGCTATAGCCAAATGTTCCCCACGAATGGCCAAAAGCAGATGCCTAGAGCAGAATGTAGGAATATTTCAAGTATACAGTGCTACTTCCCCAGAAGTAGCCTACAACAATTTGCAGCTCAGAGGTGGTGGTCATGTATTTAATCACACTCAGTTGGTGTCTCTTCCATAACTTAGACAGTGTCTGTAGCATCCTGTTGGAACGAGCTCTACAGCTTACGTGAAAACTGTCTCTACACTCTAAACTGTGTTTCTTATATTTATTGACCTGTGTTTTTGTGGGGGTGGTGGTTTTTTTGTTTGCTTTCATTTGTTTGTTTTTGTTTTTTGTTTTTTTCCAGTCCATACTGAGACCTTCCCTATCCCATGGTTTCTTAGTTTTGTTAAGAACTTTCGATGACCAACCTGGCCAGGAGTCTTTTAGAAATCCTAGCAAACTCTGTTGGCATGCTTTCTGACTCTTTCACTGGTTTGTGGGACATGACTTCCTTTACAAAGGCCATGCTGACTCTTCCCTGATATATCATAATTATCCATGCATCTTCATTCTGTTCTTTATTATCGTGTCTACGTAGTTTCCCTAGTAAAGCAGTTTACCTTTCTGTTCTGCAGGTTCCTAGATCTCCCACAGAATTCTATTTCTTTTTAAAAAACAGGTAATATTTTTGCCATCCTTCAGTTCAGAGGGTTGTTAAGGAAGTGTGTTGGACAGTCTCATAATACAACATCCATTTCGTGGCATGCTATCTTCACCGTACTTGGAAAGGAAGAAAAGTGTGACTGTCATATCCTGTCCACTGTAGGAAGAAGCTAAGTATATAGATCAGCTTTGAAGTAGAAAGATAATTGCATAGAAAAGTGAACGGAGAACAGTGTTATGTACAAAGAGATAAAGTAGCATGCATAAAGGGGAGCCCTTAAGAATGAGCTGCCTTGTTTTTTGATCTTTACACACATCGGCCATGATTTGAGTCCTTACAAATGGCTAAGTAAAAGAGGACCTGGTGTCAATCCCAATCCAAGGGACAGGAACTGGATTTAGTTGTGTGCTGTGTAGCATGAGCCTCTTGTAGATCAGTGCTGTCTCGGGCACTGCTCTTTGGACAGCTCCAAAACAGAGCCAAGGGCTGAAACAACAATTAAGCAGTGCAGGCAATCGGTAATCAAGCTTGCTCCCTGGCCTTACTTTATTTAAGAGTATAGAGGCACTCAGTGTGACCCTTCTAATGAATAGGAACAGCTTGTAAATGGATAAGGGAAACAGAATGACTTTTGAGTAAATAATCTGCTGATCTAGGGAATGATGTAAACCACTAGCAGAGCATTTTCATGCAGCATGAAATCATTAACGTTATGTAACGGTTGAAACCATTCACAAAGGCTTGTGTGTTTGTATTCAGGGCATGGTTACTGACATATAGCATCCTCTTACTCCTGGAGCTAGGGCTACTTGAGAAGTTTAGTCTGAGTAAAGTGTATTTACACCATAATATTGTGACATGAACTGAACTGAAAAGGGCTGAATGGGGTGGGTGCCCTGGTGACAAAGGATGCAGAGAAGGCCGGGTTACTGAATGCCTTCTTGGCTTCAGTCTTTACTGCTCAGGCCAGCCCTCAGGAATCCCAGAGCCTGGAGGCAAGAGAGAAAGTCTGGAGGAAGGAAGACTTTCCCTTGGTCGAGGAGGATCGGGTTAGAGATCATTTAGGCAAACTTGACACCCACAAACCCATGGGCCCCGATGGGATGCACCCATGAGAGGGAGCTGGCGGATGTTGTTGCTGGGCCACTCTCCATCATCTTTGAAAGGTCATGGAAAAGAGGATAGGTGCCTGAAGACTGAAAGAAAGCCAGTGTCACCCCAGTCTTCAAAAAGGGCAAGAAGGAGGACCCAGGAAACTACAGGCCAGTCAGCCTCACCTGCATCCCTGGAAAGGTGATGGAGCAGCTCATCCTGGAGGCCATCTCTAAGCATGTGGAGGACAAGAAGGTGATCAGGAGTAGTCAGCATGGCTTCACCAAGGGGAAATCATGCCTAACCAATCTGATAGCCTTCTGTGATGGAATGCCTGGCTGGGTAGATGAGGGGAGAGCAGTGGATGTTGTCTACCTAGACTTCA
>NW_020448263.1:133347-142156 GCF_003343035.1 Apteryx rowi
GAGGGAGTTAAGAGGATGGGGCCAGACTGTCTTCAGTGAGGCCCAGCGACAGGATGCGAGGCAATGGGCACAAACTGAAACACAGGATGTTCTATCTGAATATGAGGAAAAATGTCTTTACTGTGAGGGTGACAGAGCCCTGGGTTGCCCAGAGAGGTTGTGGAGTCTCCTTCTCTGGGGATATTCAAAACCCGCCTGGACGCAATCCTGTTCAATGTGCTCTATTTAACCATGCTTGAGCAGGGGGGTTGGACTAGATGATCTCCAGAGGTCCCTTCCAACCTCAACCATTCTGTGATTCTGTGAAAAGGACTCTTTTGATGAGCTCCTTAATGAAAAAAATGATGTATCTTCACTTTGGAAGGAAAGAATTTATAGATCTTTTGAGCTTACTCCATGCCACTGAGTTAGATCTGAAATTTAACCTAAATAAAATGAAGATTGGTAGAGGTGTTCCTGCTTAATCCACTGGTCTTAAAAGCAGATATTGTCTTTGGTAGCTGAGAGCTATAATGAGGAATGGTGCAGAGGAGGTGGGAGGAGGGGGTTGGTGTCTTTCAGGCCAGCACTCCAGATGCTAAGGGAAGCTGTAGTTAATGTTCAGTGCTTTCCAGGCTGAGGTTTTTTTCCATAGTTTTTTTTTTTTTTTTCTGAAGGTTAATTAAAAGATGTTCTCATAATACAGTTCCTCTTTCCTGATATGAAATCTTCACTGTATTTGGTCAAAATGATAACCATTAGATACTTGATACCATCAAATTTGCCTATAAAGTATAGCTTCCAAAAGCATAGCAGACATGCCTTGTTAACCAAATGAACTATTTCACAGAGATATAAAAGCACATGATTGACACATAGTGTGCAGTCAAGGGAAATATTATCCTGGGATGCTTTCCTCAATGTGACACTGAATACTGCACTATGGAAAGTTCAACTAACAGAAATAATRGGCTTCATTAGAAGAATCCAGAGTACACTGATCCTTCACTGATGAAACACCAGCTCAAAGCTAGCTAGAAGGAATGACAATTTTTTTTCTTTCCTAGTACAAAAGCATTGTTGGCTTTTGTCTTCTAGGCCTCCACAACATGAGAGGAAAGACACTAATTTAAAAAAGCTGTGGTTCACATCACCTGGGAAATGATCTTTTAGATCTTGCCCTCGCTTTCCCTCCTCCTTCGCAACCACCCCTAAGAGGCCTCTTCTCTGCTTCGCCTTACTGGTGCATAGTGGCACGCTGCTGTCTGTAAAAGCAGCCAAAATGCTTCCCACTGAGTGGGACGCAACTCACTGCTGTGGAGTGGAAGAGAAGTGGCACGTTTGTAGGGCAGGGAACCAAGCTAGAGAGAGGTGTTATTACTTGATTAAAATTCAGCACCCTTTTGATAACAGTTGTCCTTGTTTTTTATTCATGTGCAGTTTTAATTCCCTAAGCATCTCAATGTCTGTGCACTTTTTGTCTGTTCCATATGTACATAAATCTTTTTTTGAGACTCCTAAGTCTGAGAGCAAAGATTTTTTTTTTTTAATATACACTTACAATCCTTTCTGATCATAGATAAATAAAAGCTGTGTAAACTAAAGGGAATGAAGCTTAATAGGATTGATAGGGTAATGTTAGTTCCAATGTAGTTTTCAGTCAGTGGCACTACACTTTCATTTCCCAGAGACAGAGAAGCTGCTATTTTGGATAACAACAAATTAAGCAAATGAAAACTGCAAATGCTCTTCTGTAGATTCAGACATCTTTGAGAGACAGGCTAAGATTATTTTCATGAGTATTATTCCCTTTTAAGTCAGTTGCAGTGGTTAGCTCACCCTCTTGGGTACTTCAATTTCATTTGTTTCAGAACACAAATCAGGTATATTTAGCTAATCCTGTAAAATTCAATTGTATTATCTTCTTTCATTAGCCTCTTTAAAATTCATTTTTACTGTTATATTTTAAAAGAGGATTAATCTACTCTAACATAAATCACAATAGTCTCTTTAGTTATGGTACATCTTATGGTTCACACTGTTTAAACTATTTAAATGCTGGTTTATGTTGCCCAGATTATTCTGTTAGAGTTGTTGAGATAGTAAGGACAACACCTGGGTAATTTTACTGCATGAACTATCAGATATAGATCTTATTCAAGACTTACTTCTCTCTCAGTTATTATCCAACATCTTAACCAGTCTTTATCTTTTACTTAAAAATTTATTAACAACTAGTGGCAGATGTAAAATAGTAGGAAATTAGGTAAAATAATAGGAAATCATTAAGTGCTTATGAAATTTATTTTGAAAAAAAAATCAGTAGACAGACTCTCTGTATGTCACTGATATCTGGAAAAGCTAGTGAGTCCTATTCGTCTGTCTTCTAAGAATCGGAACAATAGCTGTTACATGAGTATATCTAATCTTTAGATTTCTTTCCTCCATGTTGTCATTCAGCTACAGACATTTATCTGATATTTCTCTTGTCTAATTTGAAATACATGGAACACTCTCACTTCCAAAAAAGACTATTACGATGACTCTGCACAAGCTATCCTCTTATTGTAAAATGCAATTGGTGCTGATCTCTGCAATTCTCATCAGAGGTGGCCTCTCTTTCACATGTACCCTGTTTATTCTGAATCACAACATCCTCTGAGAGTGCACTACAGAGGCTCAGAATAGTAAACAGCAAGGAGACCAGAGAACCAGTGATGCCTGAGGCAAAATAAGGACATGCATATTTTTCTTTGAATAGAGATTTTAAAGTCATTGCAAGTGCCTTACCTATAATTTCTTGGGTTTATAAAAATGCTGGTTTATATAGGTGGGTGGGGTTAGAGCAAGAATGAAGAATCTAATCAGTTTTGCCACTGATTTGCAGCATGACTTCTTATGAGTCAGGTGCCAGGAATTTCAGAAAGGGCCCGGAATTTTAGGTGTCCCAGTTTAGAGTCCCACACCTGGACTCTTTTTATTATTATTATTATTATTATTTAAAAGGAGCAACTAACAGCACTGCCTATTTTTTTTTCTTTTTTTTAGGATGGAAGCACAAACCAATTCCTTTGAAGTCCAGCACACCTTAGCCCAAACTATTGATGTCAGAAATTTTTTTAAGAAATTCACTCTTTCTTGTTTATTTATCCATATTATGGACATGACAATGCTAATCATATAAGACTTTTGCATCTCTTTTATGGGCATTTAGCTCTGCTCCAWCTGAAATTACTGTAAGACTGTGAAAGCTAGAAATCAGGTGTACTTATCTTTTGAGCATATAGTCAAGGGTTTGTGCATGCATTCACATTTTGAACGCATGTGTATTTTCAAACTGGTTTACAATGCAGTGACAACAGAGATGGATTTGAGCCATATCTTAAGGCCAACTTTAAAGTGTGGAGGTTGAGTGCCCTTCAAGAGACACGCAAAGATGAAAAACCTTCATCTAAGAAGGTTGGGCTGGCCAGTGATCAGCATCCAAAGACATGAATAAAAAGGAAAGAAAGAAGTATGTAATCATTTTACCTGTGAATCTTTGCCAACCTCACATTCCTCCCAGCTGACTCCTGAAGTATGCTAACACAACCGCTACAGCTGGACCAGGGTAGTATAATAGTGAATCTATTAGGGTACCTGGTTTGAACCTGAGCAAAGGGAAAACTTCAGCTTCTTTGACCTTCTGGGTACATCCTAATCTTCTTCATCAAAGAAACTTCTGTAGAAAGTTCAAACAGGCAGTGAATGTATTTCTATTTTAAGTCCAATAGAGAAAGGGAGAGCACTTCTCCAAGGTCTTCACATAAGGTTATTTGATTTAGCTAGCTCACCTACAACATACCAGTTTTCTTCTTGTGAATAATTGCAATCTAAAGAGAATTCTTCAGCCTTTCATGATGGATGTGTTAATTTGCAAATTTGAGGTGGAAGGTGAGATCAGCCGTTTTGGAGGGAGGAACTTAATGACTTAACTCACATGGCCTGTGAATGCAGATACATAACACAGACTCAAGAATGAGATTTTGTGTTTAAGGTGAAATTTAGAAAGTATTGAGGAATGTAAGCTACTTGAGATCTTTGGGAGGGGGAAAGGCTGAGGAGGATGAGGATGCCTGAGAGCAAAAGCAGCGAAAGTGTGAGTGACCAGGGAATTACATGCAGTGGGCAGCTAACAGCAGGGGCGCTGGTGGCATCAGAACCTTTAGCATGTGCAAGACAGGAAGATACCTGTCCATTATAGGCATTTTGCGCTTTCTTGTAATGTCTCCTACTAGCTACCATCAGAGGCAAACTCCAGATCAGATAGTCAGTCTGTCTGTAAGCCAGCTCTGATGACTAGATAAGCAGATCTGTCCTGGCTCTGACACTTTCTAAAAATCCCTTCAGTAGGACTATTCTTGTTTAATTCAGATGCCTGTTGTTTAATGTAATACATGTATGAATGTGTTTGTGTGTGAACGTAAAATCAAACACAAATTACTGGGTCTGCACTGCAAAAAAAAAAAGCACTTGAACAAGGCATGAGCATAAGGAACTGTATTTATAGTACAGTGTTGCATCATTATATAAAGTCATGAATTAGAACAATTGATGATCTCTAACACATTTTGAGAGGTTTTTTTTCAGTGTGAGAAGTACTAAACAAAGAAGAGGTGACGTGAGTTAATTGAATTAAAATATATCTTATAAAAGCCAGTAATGACTTATTTAAATGTTATTGTATCTCTTGATATTTAAAGATGTGGTCCTTAGTGGACAGCTTTTGTTAGCCTTTAGGCAAAACAGTTTTGTTTTCATGAAAGGTGTAACTATTAAATGCTTCTTTCACAGTTGGTATGTGGTATACTAATAATTGTGTTTTTCTTTAATGTAGAGAAATGATAGATAATATTTAAAGAACTATTAGTTAACTATTTCCATTCTAATAAGCAGTGGTAATAATTATATGGTCCACTAACTCAATATTTAATATTGTTTAATATAACTTCTAACTTGAGTGGGTTTTTTTCCTCCTCTTCTTTCTCTTCCTAACCACACATTTTGTGGAGACTTTATATATAACTTTGTATTTCCTATATGCCTGTCAATGAAGGCAAGGTCAAGTAAGCATGACTTAGAATTAAAAGCATTTTGTGGTTTTCTGTAAAACTTTGTATCATGCTCTGGATTCAGGCTTTACTTCTCTCTCAAGAAAATTCTTGCATTATTTACCTTTGTCTTTGCATTGGATAATTTCACTGCATTTGAGGAGCAGAGTTACTTTGGTATATTCCTTACCTTAGAATATTAGTAACCTCAGATATTTTAGATCCAAGCCGTTGACTGCCTTGTAGATGAGGACAGAAATCTTGCATCTGAGTCTTTTTCCTGGGAAGTCGGTATAGAAACTGGAGGACAGGTGTGATGACCTTGTGATAACCAAGTTAATTCTTTAATTAACTTGATGCAACACTTCTTGCTACATATACTCAGAATGTCATGTTCAGGTAAGTGCATGAGGCTGTACCAAGGGGACTTCTGTGACTGAGGCAAAATATTCACCAGTAGGGAATGATGTCCCCCTGTTTTAGGGGACAGAGCATGCTGGCTGCTTGCATTGTCAGCAAGGCAATGAGGAACACTTACAAACTGCAAACTTCCCTGACCAGTAGGACTTGTGTGTGTATCTCAAGACAAACAGGACAGAAATCTAGCTGAAGAATTTCTATATGTTTTCTTCTGTCCTTCCAGCATAAATGTAGTTGTTCAAATGCTGATTAAATTGGCTCTTTTCTACCTGAGAGCAACATGTGGATGTTTTCCCTAAGGCAAGTGACCAGCGATGAAGCTGTCACCCACTTTCTAAGCAGGAAACTGTGCTGTTCACTGAACACCCTTAAGTCTGCTCCTTTTCCCTGTGGCTGCATGTAGATGTGGAGTCCCATGAGGATCAGTCCTCTAATTCCTGCTTAACAAGCGAGGAGTCTGGAGTCTGAGGCCATCTCCCGTCATTAACTTCTTTCTGTATCCCTTGGAAGGTCTAATGTCACTGCAATGTATTCCTACTAACTCCATTAGTTATATCCGATAACCTGTCAGTAATGGCTAATGCTGCAGTAGATGCCCAGAGAAAATGGATGTCTGCCCTCAGTCAACAGAACACCATCATTAATCCATGAGATCCACAGAAAGGTCTCTCCTCTACGGTCCGCTCTGAATCTGTATTACACTGGGCTCCGTAAATCCATTGTAGCTGGGTAAACTTGAAAATGGTTTTTCTCAAGGTTTTTATAACTTCACTCAGAAATGTCAGAGCATAAGTATATTTTTAAAGTTGGTGGGACAATTGCAAATTTGAGGAGAAAAAGGGGCGTTCCATTTTAATAGAAGTAATTTCAGCCAGGACAGATCAGTGGAATTTGTTGCTCTTTAAGCAAACAGAAATGCTAGGACTTTTTTGTTAGAATAGCTCTTGTTTCCCAATGCATTGCTAGGTGTGGATGAGAGATGGCACGTGTGTGTTTGCTGTCTTTCAATGAATCCTTTGTCATGAAGATAARTGTCACAGTAAGTTAAGTACATTGAAATGATATGACACTCTCCCTTATTAAATAAACATTAATAACTGACTAGTTAATTCAAATGCTGATGCCATATTATGGGACCTAAAATGGTTCAGACTAGTTACCGTGAGTAGCAATGATTCATTTCTGATTGCTTTTACTAGTTTACATGCAGTGCACTCTTTTGTGTGATTTCAGGTAGTTAAAAGCTATTTCATATTTTAAACAGGGGTGTCTTTACTGAGTAAAGGTTTTTATATTTGATTTTTTAAAAGATACCCTAAAATGGCCACTTCAGTGTTTTTTTTTTATGGCTTGGAAAGATCACTGTTAGACAATCTATTTATTCTTACAAATTAGAACAGGAAGCAAAGTTAAAGTGAAGATGATAAGCGTTATACTGCACTTGTTAAAATATGCTGGACTACAATGTAAACAGAACTAACAAAACGTCTGCTTTAGGCTTTGTATCTTCCTCAAGGAACTGCAATTGGCACAGATTATTTATTGCAGTTTGCATGGCCTTATAGGGAATAATGAGGTTTGAAAAGTGCTGACTGAAAGTAATACAGGGTTTCAGTTGTCTACTCATTTCTATCCTTTGCTTTTTTACTACTTCTCCTTATAATTTGCACATCCTTATAATTTGCCCAGCATGGTAAATTTTTGAGACTTCAATTACAGCAACAATTCTAGTAACAGCTTTTTCTCCTTGACTGGACATAATGATGAAGAAAGGTAAAGGCCTAAGATACTTTTCCTTTAACCTGATGAAAATTAAGGTCCTTCTTTTTGGAAAGAAAATTAAATATAAACAGTATGTGTTTATTATTGAGAAAGAGGGACATATCTCAGGCCATTTCAATATTTATGTATTTGCATATATTAAGATCTAAATATGCAAATAATTGGATATTACATTATAAAGGAGAAGATATTGCCCCAGATTGTGTCAGTCTAGTCTTGACAATGGAAGTTGCAGCATGTCAGTAAACACACATGAGACTCCTCCAGAGAAATCAGCTTTTTGGCTCTCGCCCCTCCAGTCCTCCCATATTTTTATTGCATGTTGTATTTGTAGCAAGCCCGTGAAAGGAGCTTATAGAAATTATTCAAGGAGAGCAGACATAACCCTTCCTTTCTCCAGGAAAYTCAAAGCAAATCCAAACTAATTATCTCAAGAATAAATCCAATCTGATGATGGAGATTAAGGTGGCTTTTTTTACCTTTGTTGTAGAATTTGCAAAGCCCCATATGAATTTCACATTTCTTCATTGATTACACAAGACAGCCTCTTGTTGCTGCTAAGAGTCAGAATAATTTCAAAATAGTCTTGAAGGCAGAGCAGAGACACCATACTAGTGTATTAATCAAATGTTGTTATTTCTTGCTATCTTAATGCAAAAAGTGAACTTCACTCAGCCTGTGAGACTGATCTTAATCTGTATGGTTGGTTAGAGCTGGTAGTGTCTTATTGTGCTTTTAGTGAATAAAACAGTCAAAAGTTCCAGAGACCTATATTCTGGCTGCTATCAGCAATACCCAGTAAAATTGTTGTTCCTGGAAAGCTGGGCACAATGCTCCATATGGGAGAGTGCCATCTACAGGCACTTTTTCTCTTAATTATACAAATGTGAATGCCTTGCAAGAGAAGGACAATCTCATGATTACTCTTAATTTTCACACTTCTGAAGATGTTTAGGACAAGTCTGTCAGACCCAATTGTTCCTAGGCAGTGCACTAATTTTTTCATCTCTCTCTCTCTCTTTTTTTTTTAAGACCTTTTGACCTATCTGTTCCACCAGAAACTTTATAACTGAATTCCTAATATGCATGACAGATCTATTATTAAATATGCAGTTATCAAATTATGGACTGATCATATTATAATCTATTAGTGGTTTCTAATGGAACTAAAAACTAGAACATAAAGCTGATGTTCAGTTAACTTACTGAATATGACAATTAAAACCATAATCAATCAGCAATACAAATTGCACTGACTATTCTATACATCTCTGCACCGATTTTGCAAAGCAGTTTTTTGCCACTGTTTTGCTGGTGTTTRGAACAAAGCATTGTTTGTGTTATGCAAGCTAGGAGACCTCTTTGACTTCACAGAATCACAGAGTCGCTGAGGTTGGAAGGGACCTCTGGAGATCATCTAGTCCAACCCCCCTGCTCAAGCAGGGTCACCTACAGCACATTGCACAGGATTGCATCCAGGCGCGTTTTGAATATCTCCAGAGAAGGAGACTCCACCACCTCTCGGGGCAACCTGTTCC
>NW_020448263.1:144469-211919 GCF_003343035.1 Apteryx rowi
GACTCGCTCTTCATCCACCCCTAGGCACAGCTCARTACATTCCAGTTGCTCTCTCACATAAAGAGCAACTCCACCACCTCGCTTTCCTGGCCTGTCTTTCCTAAAAAGCACGTAGCCATCCATGACAGCACTCCAGTCATGCGAGCTATCCCACCATGTCTCTGTAATGGCAATGAGATCATGGCCCTGCGACTGCACACACATCTCTAGTTCTTCCTGTTTGTTCCCCAAACTTATGAAGTTTCAGTTCAGAGTGGGTGCTTGCTTGGCAACAGTGTTATCATCTACTTTGTCCTGTATCTTTGGCACGTATTTATACCTGCCTAAGGAGAACATACCATTTTGGCATCAAGACAGCTAAATCAAAAGCATTCTGGAACTGTCATATAGCAATGCAGTTTATCATAAACATAGAAAGACCTTTTATTTCCATGAAGACTGAATGTTAATATAGAAAGGAACACAGATAAAGACTTAAAAGCATAAGGGTTATAATGACACAAATATGCCAACATTATAAAGTAATGCATTATTACTGATGTTATAAAAACCACCAATTATGCTAACAGCAAAAAATATTTTTTAAAGTTTGGAAAGCCTTTCTCAGCTATGTTTTGCTCTGTGACTGTATGCCAACAACATGATGTACGTTTGATTCATTCCTCTAGACATAATAAGGTGTAATAAATTTCTTTTGCTATGCAGAGACCCTCAAATATTTTAAGGTAAATGAACACTGAATACTTCTTTCTGTTACATAAGAGGATGACAACCTGTTACACACATGCTTCACAGAACAGCTTTATGTGGCTTACAAGAACCATAGACAAAATCTGTATTTTGGCATTAACAGTTCAACCCCTGACCCTGAAAGTGTATCACATATGCATTTGCATAGCACAAGAGATACTTACCCAGTTGTGCTATCCATGCCTCTGAGATGATCACAAAGAATAAATCATTGAGAAATTGAATTGGTTACATAAGGAAAATAGAGCTCATGTTTAAGTCTGAAATACGAAAGTGTGATGTAGCTTGTATCTACAAAGGTGTACACAGAAAATAATCACTTCAGGTCAATATGTCTTTACAACAGATGCTTCTTAGGTTTTAATTAAACATGTATGATCCTTTATATCACAAGCCATCCCTGAGGATCCTTAGGATAGTTTGAACTTAGCCAAGCAAAGTGGATCATGGTGGTCTACAATCTTCCTGCAAAATTGATAGAGATGCTGTTACTGGGTCCCCCTGAGGAGAGACTGGCTTAATGGAAAATGTGTTTCAGTGAGGAGAAAGCACAAAAATATAAACATGGAGTAAATACATAGGTTGCTAACATTTGGGTTCTTTGTAGAGCTCTGTAGGCAACTTTCTATATGGCCACACTGCACATGTGAAGGCTTTAGTGTTTGGGACTAATTTGTCTGAAAAGACTTCATTTTCTTTCTTTTAGATAGAGCAAAATAGCACTGAGCAACTCTCTCTTCTCTAAAGATGTTAGCAGTGGGAGTTCAAAAAATTCCATGAAGTCTGGTGTTTTTCTTTTTTTGGTTGTTGTTCAGCTTGTGGAACCACTAGGTTGCAGGTGCATAGGTGCAGACAGCAATTTCCAGTGCTGGGCAGAAATGAAGTCAGACCTACAAGCAATTCAGCAGTGGGCACCCATAGCAGCATGCTTATGAATGACAGGCTTGGAGAGCTGAATGTTTCCACCTGCATTCAGAGTCACTTGCTATGCTGAAGCCTCGTGGGAGTCTTATTGCCGGGCTGTAAGGATGGCACCGCTGACCAGGGATGTCCTCCCTTACTTCAAATGGGGCAGAGGATTAGAACAATGCTGTTCACAGTGGGAGCCTGTGTGCAGAAGTCCTCAGGGCTGGTCTGCTCCACCATGCCCTGTCCGGCCTTCGCTCTTTAGCCATTCAGAAGTCCTGCCAAGCATGACTGTGTGTGGCTGCACCCTACACGCGATGCTAAACGCACACTTACATGCTTTTGTGCACAGGGATCGTGGCGGGGCCTTTGTACACCCTCCATTTAAACAAGACCTGGAGCAGAGGGAGATCCATGCTGCAGCACACTGCTGCTGTAGCCCTCCTCCTGTTTAGGAAGACAGCACAAAAAAAGAAAGTTAGTGCTCAATTATCCATTGGCAGGTCTTTGTGAGCGTTCAGTGGGCACAGTATTCTGGCCAAAAGTGCATTTGGGCAACCATGTTTTTTCGGCCTAAAATTGCTCCTGTGGTTTCAGTCAGAACTGATATTGTTCCCTTTGAAACTGCTGCGTGATGCTGCTGATGTGCGCAGTGGAGCAGCTGCTCCCTCTCAAGACAAAGGAGGCTGCACTTCAGGATGCGTTGAAGTGATTTCTGATTGTAAAGTATTCTGGGGTCCTTCAGAGTGAAAGGCATTTTTATTACTTTTTCAACTATTTGTATAGAAGGAATAGACAAAAATTCTCTTGAGCTGGTGCAGACAAAACTTGAAACAGAACTTCAGTAGTTTTGGAGTTTCTATTCATCTTCATTTTAATTTGTAGACCATAATGGTTGGGGATTATACACAATTCTCTTTAGGGCATGTTCCTAGTGTAATTAGTGACAAAACCTGACTTTAATTAATGAGCAGGATAAGGCTTTAGGGATAGTCATAGCCTAATGAATTGATTTCCATTGAATTGGCTATAAATATAATATCATTAATAATGAATTGGATCATTTTAAAGATATGAGTAGACACCAGAAATGAGCAGAAGTTACTTGTTTCTCCCCAGAGGCATGTATGAAGAGTTGTTTCCCCAGTAACATCTTTAATGATGTTGGCAGAAATTGCAGGGAGCGATGTATCTGTGTCTTGGACAGAGATAAGCAGCGAGTGCTTCAGAGCCATGATGCCATCACATCTAGTTAAAGCAAAGGTCCTGCAAAAGGAGCACCCGCTCACTCCTTCCAGAGAGGAAATAGCTGAAGGGTGCTGACAAGGCAGAAACTTTCTTGCATGCCCCATCTCTTTAATCTTCCTGAAAATTATCCCTGCCTAGGTAAGGGGTAGATAAGTGATGAAAAGGTCAACAAAAGCAGCAGCAATATTAGCAAAGTCCAGTGACCAAGAGCAGTTGTTCAATGAGAAAGCTGGAGCAGGCCTGGGGCAGATAATTTCATCACTCCCAGGGTCCTGTACGCTCCACCCTGCCATGCTAGGAAAATGGTTTCTAAATTGCTGCACTGCCATGGGTGGTGTTCCCTTTTGGAAGTTCATGGAAGTTGAATATCCACAAAGCAATGACGTGTTCTTTCATATTTAGACATAGGTTTTGATTTTTCATTCCTTATTTTTCTTGTTTTATAGATTATGCTCTTCCTAACAGCATTCAAAAGTCTGTATCAGACATCTCCGTTTGCATCTGGACTTCTAATTAAGACCAAAAGAACCCCCAAAACAATTGGATAGGAAAATCAAAATTACCATTTTGATTCTCATAAATATTCTGTGAGCACCAGCGAAAGCTTATTCATCTTGTATTCTCTTCCAAATGAGCTATGTTTGAAAAACTCAAAGGAAGCTAAAAGGACTGGAGTGTCATCTCCTTAGTGAGGAGATCAGACACCCTTTGTTTCACTTTCATACAGCTCCAGGAACACTCCAACGACAGATGAGAAAGGATTCCTACAAGTCGTTCTTACAAACTTTGTTTGCCAGAGTAACTACAAACCAAAGTTACTTTACTTAAGAGCCGACATGTAGGTGTTTGCAGCAAATGCCATATAGACTGTTGCTCTTGAGGAACCACCAGCTAGTGGACCACACAGTCCTGTCAGCGCAAATGAGCTGCCCTCGTTATTCACTTGTTGCTACAGCAGCCCAGTAGAGTTTGCTGATTTCTTCCTTCACTGGAAGTCTCAAAGCAAATGTCCTTAGAACCCCATGCCCATATTCCTGTTGACAGAATTCATATTTTCAAGCCCAAATACTTATTCCTTATGTGGAAAGGACTAATTCTCTGAACTGCAGAAAAATTAAGAACTCCAGTGAATTCCAAGGGAAAGGGTAAGTGACTAAAATTCTTGAAAAACAGGCAACTCTCATTTAGATGTTTAAAAAATATTTTAAATATCTAACTTACAGACATGCTTTTTCAAAAATGCTGCTCTGTAAAATATGTCTCTTCATAGGCATTTTCAGAGAAAAAAAGTGTGGATTTGATTTTTCCAACATGGCTTCCATGTGAATCTGTCTAAGCTGAACCTACAGTTCTGCCTCAGAAAGAAATTGTCAAAGAAAACATACAAAGCTTTAGAATGAGCAAAAAAAAAAAAATGTTTTCAGAAATGAAGGTCTGGTTAAATTCTCTGGGTTCAAGTAGCCATTAACTTTTGAGAAGAATAAGGAAGATGAATAGGTTGATTTTTATGTATTTATTTAGATTTAGAGAATAGAAAAAGACCTCCATTCAAGGCTTTATGTTTCTACTGTCATTAATCACACAGTAAATAAATTCTCACAACATTAAATAATCACTTCAACAGGAACTCAGCCAGCCAGCTACCTACAGGGAGTCCTGGGGGACAGATGAAGAAGTAAGATAAGTACACGTGCCTACAGAAAACAGTAAATCTCCACTTTCTGATAGCATAACACTCCCCTTTCTAGCATACACGAAGGGTGAAATGTTCAACCAATCTTACAAACCTGCTATGGTACAAGATTGAACATTTCCTGGCCTCATTCATAGACCAGTGTTATTTTGGGTGACAAAGAGAACTTTCTGCTTTGGAAGAAAAAGGGAGCCAGGTTGATTTTTAACAGTGTCTGACTGAAGGGGAAGGCCTTGCAGACTAACTTAGTAGGTTGCTGTGGAAGTAAGGCAGCATGCAGAAGCAGAGAGCTATAGTGGATAGAGGTCTGCTTCAAAACAAAAGGACAGAATGTGCCCAAGTGGTGGGGTTGCATTTGTTATGTACTTTTTGCGTACGTGGGTAGTGTTTTAGGTGTAATGTGGTGAACTGGATGTACTTGTAATTCCATATATAATAATGCAGATGAAATATTTACCATACCAAAATATACTAATGGCCCGAGTGGTACAGTAGCCTGTATCTAAAACTCGCTAGTACTGAATGCAGCAACAGGAAGATACAAATGCCATGCACAGTCAGCTGTGCAACACTACACTGTGGGAGAAAACTCTACCTCGCCACAGATGGTGATCAGTAAACGTCCAGAGCACCAAGACCAATAATGTTTTGTGCAGCTACAAAATATGACCTCACAGGCTTCAGTTGTTTTGCTACTGAGTTTGGCACACTAAGATATGTAGTGTCAAGGAAATGTACCCTCAGACTTCTGTGCAACAAAAATGCAAATGTAAAGATTTGCTTTTTCTTTCTGGTCACAGTAAATGCAGCTATGAAATAATTATTTCAGCTCTAGTAAAAATTCTTAGCCTTATGAAGGAATTCTTTAAAAGTTCTATATTAACTAAAGAAAAAAATCTTTTCATACATTTTTCTCAGCTTTTGTTAGTTTTATGAGAAACTAATAAGGTTGCATTATGGGAAGCAGTTTTTGGATGTTAATTCTCTGTTCTTCTGTCTCCCCAAGCCCCTCAGACATTGATTAAACTTTTATAGCCATTCAAACTAACATCTAAACATTCCAACTCAGAGCGGCTTAAGTACAGCCTCAGGCTATATCTGGCCCAAATCCACCAGAATGGCTCTATGCCTAATCCTCTGTTCCAGCTATTGACTGTTCTTGACCCCTTTTTCTTTTACTTTTATCATCTATTATCTTAAGTGGGCTTATTCTGTCCCAGTTCAGTTTTGTCCACTGGCATAACTGATTTTTTTTTTGGGGGGGGGGGGTATACCCCAATTTCCTGTGGCCAGCTAGTATTCCTCAGAGTAACACTTCCAGAGAGTTGGAATATCTTGACAGTTAGACTTTACTGAAGTTACGCAACGGGTGATTATAGCTCTTTGAGCTTGTGTTTCCAGATGGCATGTGATCAATGGATGGGCTGTGACTCATAACTAACTAGGTATTTGGCCTTTGAAGCTAGATATTGTAGCTCCTTAGAAAGTGTTCCAAACCTTATTGTTTTGAAGGGAACAGCATGCC
This sequence comes from Apteryx rowi, assembly GCF_003343035.1. NCBI lineage: Eukaryota > Metazoa > Chordata > Aves > Apterygiformes > Apterygidae > Apteryx > Apteryx rowi. Next base: position 150,592 of record NW_020448263.1, read on the forward strand.
AATATTTGGAAAGGAAGGGAACCATCAAAGCTGAAGAACAGTTGAGCTAAGGTTTGCCATTTGAGTCTTAACCTTGTCGCTATCCCCTACTACAATTTATACTTCTAGCACCTAGATACTCTGCGTCCTATATAGAAGTTTCTGCTCCAGTCAGAGTCTGTGGCGTTAAGAGAGTGATTCAGCTGCTTTAGGATAAGACAAACAATTATTTAGATTCTACTGACCATATGAACTAGATCTCCATCACATATATTTGGAGTTTAGACAAACAACATGTACCTGGGGACACTGACATTGTAGACAGGTAAAATTAGGTCAGCTGAGTTGTTTGATCTGCCTACACAAGACAGTTGCCTGAAACATGTTCTTTTAACGGAGAATAGAGAAAATATTTTCCAGCATACTGAGGATCCCTCAGCTATTTGGGGAATGTTTTCTAGACATATGGTTAGCCCTTGTTTTTGACAGTTGAATGTTATGGAGTTCTTCAGATTTAGTAACTCATTCACAAAAACATATAGCAACAAAATAATATTGGTCCCTGGGATAAAGCCCAGTTTTGTTGGTAATTTAGGTATGTGATAGAAAGCTGATAATGCTTCAGACAAAGGGAAAGACTCCATCTCTGGCCACCAAGGGCTTCCAACAGGACTAGTAAGAGGGTTGTGATACTCTGGAAGTCATTAGGCCAAGCACATTTGGGATTTTAAAGAGTATTGAAGAAAGGATTTTTCAATGCGTGTTGCTTTATTTTTATCTAGCTTTCTAAATCTTGTTTTTGTGTGTGGCAGAAATATCCTTTGTGTGGATGTCTCTCTGCAAAAGCATCTCTATTTTCCTTGCTTGTTTGTCAAAATGTTTCCTAAAGTGTAAAGCAATGCATTACAGTATCCATGATGGTAGATTTCTAAGGAGGATGTAAGCTCTTAGTGATATTTAACAGTTAGTGTTGGCAATGGGATTTCAGGCAGCTCTACCACAAGGTCTTACCTCTCAGAAAGGAGGTGTCAGACAGGGCCAGTGAGAGGGTGGCCAAAGGAAATAAGAATCTATATTCCTGAAGATTCAACTAGCTTAACTCTGATAGGAAGGCAAGTAAGAGCTCACCCAGGGTTGCAACAATTATATTTAAAGAAATATTAATGATTTTTTCATTTAATCAAATTAAACAAAGTCTTAGGTATTCAGCAGTTATGGAGAATTAAGAATACTAAATTAAAATTTGAATCTTGGATTCAAGTGGCTCAATCTGACCCAAAATGAGATGCATTTTAAATCAGTTAAAATTCAAAATTTCAGTTAACAAATACCTGGTATTGCATACCACAAGAGTGAAACTTTGTTATATTTAACAATGATAATTATTATTGCTCTTCCGGTGTGTAACTATGCAATCATTACACTTCATTAATCACACTCAATAAAGAAGTAGTGCTATTAACTAGACCTGGTTGGAAAACGTAACTGTTCCACTCTTCAGAGATTTTTCATATCCCCAAAGCACTATTACCCTTTTTATACCAGGCTCTTACCAAAGAAAGAAACTTCAGGTTTAATGTTTTGTAGTTACATTACCCATTACTAGATATGTCAAGCACATTCTCTAGTATCTTTAATGCCCAATATTGCAAAGTATTTATATAGAAAGCTAATAGTTATGATTATGTTTATCGCTCATTCTGCATTCTGCAAAACTTACAGCAATGGAGAATGACTTTGAGTGAACCCTACTGGCCAAAAGCTACTGGCAACTCTGTTTGAAAAGCTTGTTACTGAATCCTGTTTTCTAATCAAGAACAGGACATCATTAAATTTGCACAGTAAATGTACTGAAGCATAAAGAGCTGATTATTTAGATCAGTCCTCTGTTTAGAAGGGGAGGGAAGCCAAATGGTGTGTATCTAGAAACTACAATTTTCATGAGGGTTGAGCATTAATCCTGGAACCTGCCACTTTGCAGTTTTGATATATTAAAAAAGCTGTTAGATAAGTCTGGCAGTTGACAAAGCAAATTAATTAAGAGAGCAAACTATAACATTTTACTTGTTTCTGGTAAAATAGAACAAAGTTATAAAGAGAATGCCGAGAGAATTTCCCCTCCCCCTTAATCCTCATCCATTTTTGTGACAATTAACGATGAAAGATCTAACAGAGCCTCATTAGATGCCAAAAGAAATGGCATATATGTTAACATCCCTCTAGGAACTGTGGCTATGACTCCAAGAATTTAACTTATAATTCATTTTAATATGGTTGAGACTTCTTAATGTTTCTTCCTGAATGTTACAAGACAGGCTCTAAATATCAAATCTTGCAAAACTATACAATAAATAAGATCAAGCTGTTCCTTGCACCAGAGAACTAGTATAGAAGCTGTTTTTTCTCCCCTTTCTTCTGTCATCTTCATCTTGCTTAAAATACACACTAAGAGCTCTGCCAATTGGGATGTAAAATGCTTTCTTGATTGTAGCATATAATTAAAACTTCCCTTTCTGCTTTTTTCCACATCAGTTTATAAAGGATCTACTTGAATTTGAGGCAAAAAAAGACATCTGGYTTCATGGCTTTGTGTGGGCTGAAGCTAGTTAAATTCCTTTTTTTAATTTATATTTTTACTGAGTCAACCCTAAAATAATGAACACTTTTTAGCCCCTAGAATATATTCCTTCATGCTGAGAGGAGAAATAAATTCTCTCATGATCACTGAAAACACTCCAGAGCCATTATGGCACATTGCACTGCTTTGGCCCATTACTGAAAATATTATAGTCCTATATAAAAAATGGTTCTTAGATACAAAGAAACCCTCAAATCCCAAACCCTGTTCTTCCATCTCCAGCTTGTGACTTTATTTAAAAAATAAAACAGACTAAGATTACTACTGCTACTACAACATGCTGTATGAGAGATACAGTTTCTAATAAAATCCTGCATATTTTTCCTAGACCATGGCACAACTACAGGCTTTAAAGTGCTGAAAACATTTGTGCTAGGTCAACAGCATCACAGCCGTGCACTTATACAGTGTCCTTGGTGAGAGTCACAAGGGTGCTTTACAATAAAGCTCATTAAAAATGATCAATATTTAAGAACTGTTAAAAGCAGCAGCAAACATATTTCTTTGATGTAGTTTTAAATGCTGAAACAGACTGGGCAGTTTTAAATAGTGCTTGAAAGTAAGTTTAAAAATCTAACGGTATAATTAGAAAAATGCATGAGTTCTTAACGTCCCAAGGTCATAACTAGGACAAACAAAGCAGCTATCTGATTCTGACCGCAAAAGAAAGCTGTAAAACATGGACTGTGAGAGCTGATCAGGTAAAATGGAATATAACTGTCCTCACTGAGCAGCCTGAATAAATGGACTGTGGGGATGAAGGAGAATTCCTCACCTGCTGTTAATAGCATGGCTCATAGCTCTCAGTGGTCACACAGTGCATGGAGTATTTGTGGGGGATCGGTTATTATCTGAGTCCATTTCCCAAAGTAAAATAAAAGGAAACCAAAAGGTTTTACAGATTGTTCCATAGATGTTTCTGCTTTAAGTCTGTCAAACCTCCATATGCATTGGGCCAGAGTGGGTGAATTTTATTGCTTGGCAAAACTTGACTGTTTTTCCAAGAGCCTTTCTATACTGTTGGGATTGGGATCATAATCTSTCAGTGAGTTCCCCAAAATTTGAAGGCTAACTTGTCTGCCTCACACTAGCCATCGACCATTTTGTAGTTTCACTGTCCCCCAATTAAAAATTTTTGTATCTTTAGTTTTTCTGTGAAGCGTTCCTCTTTTTTATGCAGTTTTTTTGTTTCCTCTGCTTGAGTTAGCTGAAACTTTCAAGCTACTAAATGCTTCTCAGGCAGCCTTTGCCAAAACCACGGCCATCTCCGCAATGCTTCCCTGTGCACTGGCACCCGCTTTGTGCAGATGCAGGTGAAGAGCTGTTCTGGGCTTCCTCCAGTCTCCCACCTTTCCAGAGAGCTGCTGCTCCAGAGGAGCTTTTAACCAGCTACTTCTCCTACCCTGCTGCTTTCTTCATTTCTTTTCCTCTCTGGGTATCATGGGATGTTAAGTGATCATGCAATGCCGAGGTACTTGCAAGAGAGCTGCTTTGTTCTGGCTCTGACTCTGACCTGGCACAGCAGCAGCACGTGCTTGACAGTGCCCTGGCTGGTAAACTCAGCCCCATCCACCCACCACCCCAGCTATTGCTGCGGATCTCCAAAAGCCCCTGCAGAGCAAAGTTTCCACAGGGGACACGCATCTCCGGCAGCCATCCATCCGTAGCTGCTCTACCCACCTCCGCCACTGCCTTCGTGGCACAACAGCAGCTTGTCGTGTTCAGGAGCTTTTGCAGTTGAGACACCTGTGGGATTTACTCATGACTATTTTATAGTTGTTAGAATACATTCTAAATTGATTTAAAAAAGAAAGAGAAAAAAGGTCGACCGGACAACATCATGTACAACTCTTGAAGCGGGAGGAACGTGTCAAACCCTGAACGAACTCTGCAAACCTGGGTGGGGGGGGGTAAATATTCTGCCAGAATGGGGGTCTGTTCAGTGTTCCAGCATATAGCAGCTGGCAGCGGTGCCTGGGGGACCATACGCCATGAGAGAGCACAAAGCACAAACAGCGCTCCCTCATGCTTTCATAATACCCCACTGGTGCTGGGGCTGCAGCAGGAGAGCGGTTTAGCAGCTGACTGTAATGACCATACACACACCTCAGTAAGCTCCTTTACCCTGAGGGAAGTCACTTTTCTGAGAGAAAAGGTAAAATTTCTATTCTTTTACCAACTTTTTACTCTTATGTAGATTTGGTCATAACAACAGTGTTGTGGATTGCTACATAAGCACATATTACATAGCTGGATGAATACTCTCTTGAACTAGGGCACCTGCAATGGCTATATGCTGTGCTGAAGCAATTTCATGGTCCCAGACCAATCCAGGACACTGATCTCAAATAAGAACATGTTTTCAGTTTTACAATGTGATTCCACAATGCATTTTGTTCACTGGCAGTACTGCATAGTAACCCAGCTATAACAAGAGCTTTGCTTCCTCAGTGACAGAGTTTCCCCACCCTGGCAACACACAGAGCTTAATCCACATCCACAGTTCCACCAAGAAAGGAACATGCATTCATTACTGTTGCAAAATGAAATTACTGTTTGCCATATGGAAGAAGAATTACTGTTTGCCACGTGGAGAGGCAAGGCATAAAGGATGAAGAGAGGAAAAAAGGATGGCTCTCTTTCCAACAAATAAGGTAAAATAAATGACAGCAGATGCGTCTCCCTAGAGTACTGCCACTCTGAAATGATTGCAGCTAGACTTACCTGCTGAGGCATGCTATGCCATGCCATTCCTCCCTCAGCCAAATGACAAGCACCCTGGAGCTCTTGTTTCTGGGCCACGTGGCTGGATTTCTTTTGCACAGGAAGGGAACAGGGCTTGTGCATTCTTGGGATTTTCCAAGATGTGGAGTCAGGAGATGGCTAGTGCATTTTGTTTGTTAGCTAGGAAGGTCTTCCTGACTGGTAGCACAAATATAGTGGGTAAATTTCAATGAGTTAGGTGTACACAGCTGAAATTCTGGGACTGAGGTAACAACAAACACACCAGCCTTTATTTCAATCAATGCAAAGAGAACAGCAATAAAAGCTATATTGAATGATCATTATTTTAAGTACCTCCGAATTTTTTAAAACTCCTCTGCCTCCTATCTTGAAGTACATGTTAAGTGGAGAGCTTTTTTCAGCTCTTTATAGATTGCCACATACAGTAAGCCTTTAAATAACTGAGTGTCTCAAGCACATGGAATCATTATCCTTTACAGAGGCTGGGGCCCTTACCAAGTATATTCCTCCATCAGCTGGGGGTGCAGTACATAAAAGCTAACACCCTTTTAAAAAAGATTTGAAGTGACAGCTTTTTGCATGCCCATTATCCAGCAGTTCTGACTGCTAGCTCCTGCCGTGTGACTGACAGACTGTGTGCAGCAGGGAGGATAAAGAGCAGAAAAAATGCATGAGAGCCTTATTACCAGTTTTGCTATGTGTGTACATATGTAGCTTTTCTTGGAAAACAATAGATTATTTCTTTTTAATCTATCACTGTATTTCCAAAGCACTTCTTTTCTACTTGAAATATGACTGTGAAAAAATGTCAGATTTTGCTGAACAAATTCACTCCCTGTGTGTATCCAGTCATGTCTGTGAAGCACCATGATGAAGCATTAGCTAGTTCTCAGCTGAAAAGTGCTGGCTTTTGTCCAAAGTATTTTTGGTTTTCAGCCTAAAAACAATAGTGTTCAGTTCTGGTATGTAGTTTTTGAATAAAAAGAAAACAAAGCAAACACTTTCAGCCCTTCCTTTTTGGTTCAGTCAAACATACAACTTTTTGTCAGAAGACAGTTTCTGCAGAATATTTGACCAAGCTTATCAGGTATCATTTTTTAAAAGGCCAGCAAAATGGTGCAAGCTACTAAAAGGAAATCTTTTTGACTGTTGTGAATTTTGGGGGTTAGTTGCTATTGCATACAAGTAGCCTTCACCTGGATAGCCTGAGGGGTCAGAAGTGTTAGAGGCTGAGAAGGGAAGTTGGCACATATCGCAAGAAAGGGCTCTAATAGAGGTCTGCCATCTTGGGCCCCAGGGTGTAGATCAGGTACGTGAGGAGGCAGCATGAATAGCTCAGAAGCTGTTGTGTGGCTTGCTACTCATCTAGCAGAAACTGGGGCGTAAAAGGAATGGAAAATCAGTGATGTCTGACAGCTAGTGCCTTTTCACTGTCTGCCTGCCTGCCTGGCTGCCTGTTAGAGTGTTATGGCCAATAATAAGTTGTTTCTGCACGTTTACCCTATCACAGGTAGCAAAGTTTTCCTGTAGGAATGATAAGGAGTCATGATCATTTCCCAAAGAATTCGCAGTTTCTACCCTGGCGTTTCAGTATGCCTAAATAGGGTTTTGTAGTCCATTCCAACTTTGTTGAACATACATTGGAGTGTTAACATTTCCCATGGACAAAGACACATTTCTTAATCACTACATCACTCGAGAAGGATGAAGCAAGCAGGAGGGTACCTCGCATGTCAACAGATCTTGGCACTGACTCTTACAGGAAGATTTAGATCTCTTCACAAGACCTCTTAATGGCCCACAGTCTTAAAGAAGGGTAACAGGGAAGATAGCATCTTTCCTAGAGAAAGAAATATTGGCTGTCTCYGTGGAAGAGTGATCTCGCAAACAACAGTAAACAAAGTGTGTTCTGCTTCCAGTCCATACCTTATCAGTTTGGCAGATTGCAGATTGCCTGCAGACATCTTGTCTGGACACACCAGGGAACACGGTAATCACCTTACAGCAGTCAAGCATGCAGCATCCTGAAGTATGTGGCTCTGACCATGCCGGAGGGCAGGCTTAGAGGCTTGCTGTCTGAACGGTAGGTAAGCTGAACACCCCAGTGGCTGCCATGTATGCACAGTATTGATGTAGCCATTACTGCAGATTAGGAGAGCCTGCATTTTTCTGCTGGATCCTGGGAGGGCTAGCAGGTATATCTGCTACTTATGGAAGGCAGAGAATTAAAACTTAGAGAAAAGGATACAAAAAATGCTGTGAAGATGCCAGCAAGTGAAAAATCAACGCTAATATGATATAAGGACCATGGAAAAAACAAAGTACTGACTTGCAAAGGAGAAGAAGCTCCTCCTTTGTGACTGGGCAAAAAAGATAGGCAGAGTATCTATATACTGATTTAGAGACACACTATATTGCTCCCCAGTTTCCGCTGCAGCAGGCCTGCAGTGACTGGCATTTCCAAGAGGAGGAGGGTTTGAGTTCGCTCTTTTTTAGCTGCTGCCCTGACTAGGGTTCATGGCATTAATTATCGCAGTGCCTTAAGGGGAAACCCGGATCATTACAGCGCAGAGGAGCTACAGAGATGGCTTTTGGGTACACTTCCTTTCTGAATCCTTCTTAGCTAGCTAAGGAGAGGTAGATTGGAACATCTGGAAAAATGTTTCTGCTAAAGTTCAACAATTTTAAGCTTTAAGAAACCTGATGCTATGGATGTAAAATTTTACAAGCAATTATTTAACAGTTTTTTAAGCAATTCTGTGTCATTAGAATAATATACTAGTAATTTATATTGTGTATTAGAGCAAATAACTTTTGAGAAAGGGGTCAGTAGAATGATCTGTAAAATGGCCATTTTGAAACTTGAGAACACTTTCATTCTTCCATCTAACATTTATTTCACATCATAAAAGTGGCTTGTTTATGTTCCTCTGATGTGTTTTGCATACTAGAGATATCATATTGCACACTTCCTTAAAAATATGAACATAACTCTAACTTCTGGATTGTTCTCAGCTCTGGGATTCAAGTTTCTGCCAGATTTCTAGCCATCTAGCAGTTTTGGTTGGTTTTCTTTGCAATCAAATAAAAGAACACAGGGGACCACAGATTTGTCATTGATATCAGAAGGAGCATGATCAGACCTTGGATTAATGTAAAACAGAACAGTCATTTGTAAACTGATGTGGACCGACTTTCATTTGACTTTGGATCAGACCTCTGTGGAAAAACATATTCAGCAAATGAAAGAAAGCTCAACATTATAGTAAAGTCATTTATTCACCAGCTGTTAAAAATAAATGGCTATACAAATGATGTGCCATAAAATAAGACTACTGTTATGCATAAGAATGTGTATTTTTCTTTCCTGATTGTTCTTTGTTTTGTGGTAAGTTTGTGAATGTGAATTTCTTAAGAGGACTTTGTCATTGTAGGTGACATTTTTAATTTTTCTTTTATGTGACACTAGTGCCACCCACACTACTTTCAGGACTTCAGGAAAGGATAACTGTAGTTATTCCTGTAATGTTTCTCCCAACTAGAGAAAATGAAGTTAGTTGTGTACAGCACTCCTACTAACTCCCAGGGAAACAAAAATTTTTGTTTTTCACTGGGGCTGCATTCAGGTTGCATCCAAAGCATACGTAACCTAAAGGAAAAAGAAATAAGTTAAATGAGATGTGAATGAAAAACTGCATGGTCCTGTCTTGATACGGAGAATTTTAAGAGTGATGAAAATAATGGTGCTGCCCACTTGATTGTTGCCTTTTGATGAAATTCTTCAAAAGAATTTTTCATATATTTTACCTTTGTGAGATATAGCAAGTGAGTATACATTTCCATTTTGTGTAGAAGGAAACTGAAACACAGGAAAATTGGGAGTTATCCAACTATGTACTGAGGCTCTTTGGCAGAGCTGGGCCTGGAATGTAAGACTCCCTTTGCTCTGATCCAGTAAACACTATTCTTCTCCTTCAGATCACCCAGTTTCTAATAAGGAGTAGTTCAGTAAAATGACGTATAGAGTTTTCCATTTGAATTATTTGATAGTTATCTTTGATTTTCAAAGTGTGATATATATTTCTTCATGATTTTTATTTTTGATATGCAAAATACAAAGTAGCATAGCTGAAAAAGATTAATTTTAAAAATAAAAACATCCCACTTTGCAATATTCAATCACATCTACTTTTTTACTTAAATTACTGACTACAAAAACATGAGGGAAGCTGAGGGAAGATAGAAGAAGAGACATTCATCACTGCATTTTATATACAGACCTAAATTTCAGCAAGGCCCCTGATAAATGCCACTTGATTGCAGGTTTCTACCTACCTTACAGTTTGTGCTAGGAGAAATTCAGTGTAACAAATTAAATAGGAAGATGAACAACTTAGTGAATGGGAGGCATCCATAAGAGAAACTGTGTCATATTGAATAGAAATATTAAGCAGAAGTCCATAGATTGTCGGTCAGCACTTGTACCTCTGAGGCACCTCATTTATATGAATGATTTCAGGGAAGACATGAACTGTGAACTGGTTCATCCTGTGAACAGCGCAGAAGCAAGAGAACTGATGAGCTTCAGGTGAAATGTGAAAGGATTTCAATCAGATACATAACTTGACATAAGACTACTGTCATTTTACTCTGACAGATTGCAAGCAGTAAAAAATTACTAGTGCAATATAGAAAGAGTTCTCATGGAAAGCAGAACGCTTTACGAAAGACCTGGCAACAGAATATGCAGCATTTCTACTTGGGGAAAAAATAAAGAAACTCAGATTTCTTCTCTCTCTCATTCAAAGCACTAGTTATTTGTGAAGCCAAAACTGAGAATCTTGGCTTTGCAGGAGTTYGCGCTGCTGCCAGGCTGTAATGATCTGTGCTTGCTGTATGTACACAGAGCATTAAGCGAAGGCAATGTTATTCAAATGAGCCTGTGGTTTACTAGATGAATTTAATTTTTTCTGGTTTGTTTTTTCCCCTAGGGACTAGTTTTTGATGGAAGAAATTCAGTATTAGTACTTAGATGGCTTGCAGTATACAAGCAACACTGCTGAGAGCGTACCAAAAGTGGAGTTCAATTATAGCTCAGTGAAGTCAGTAAGGACGATGAGGTTACATCTGTTATTCACAACCTTCAGTGGAGAAAACTAGGTTGCTCAAAAACTGAATATACAGGAAAAAAAAGAAGGTGCTGAGATCAAACGTAGGTACAATTTTCAGCGGAGATCTGCAGCCTGAGAGTATTTTTTTTCTTGCAATAACTCTGGATAGAGTGAAAGTTGACATTCTCAGCAAAGTCTGTAATTTCAGATATCTCAGATTTAAGGTGGTCACAGCTGTTTCAGTGGAGGATGATCTTCAGAAAGAAACAGTGCAGAAGTTTTGTAAATGAGACTTCTATCCTGCATCCCACATTAAAGCTCCCCAAATTGCTAGCTGCTTTTGAAAATCAGTCCTATGATCAGAACGCAGAGGGAGATACTTTGCAGTTTAACAGTTTCTAGATAGGGAGGCAAAGAAAGTAAGTCTTCCTGCTGTCATTAATCCTGGGTAAAAAAAATGCTAAAATATTTTCATGTTTACTAGAAGAAAAAAGCAATATTTATACGTGGGGTCTGGCAAGTGAGTTATGCTGATGCTAAAGAGATTTGAGGTCAGCGCTCATGTAGATTTACAATAGTACATCTCTACTGGTACATGCAGTTGTTGTTAGTAATTAAAAAAAAAAGATTGAGTTTCAGCTGGTGATTTGCCTGAATAGCTTCCAAGACAAGAGCAGAAATGAATGGGAGAAGGAGGTGTGCAGCAGAGGGCTTTTAGTGGTGGTGAGAGATGGTCTAGCAATAGTGTGTGCACTTGTGTGGTTACCCAAAATAGTAACTAGCCAAGCTGAGTTAAGAGGAAAATGCTTCATTGAAGGGTTTGAGTGTTAGAGAGGAGAAATGTGCAAAAAGTGATCCCCTCCTTCCTCCACAGAAGTCATTGCCACATACAGATGTGTGAGAGAAAGCACTAACAGTGTCTCTCAGTTGCTTGGGAATGGGAAAGGCGATCAAAGTGAGAAATGTGTCTCTTATCCTCCATCATATTTCATTACAATGGAGCATCTTCACATTTTGAGGAGACCTGCTGACTGAGGCGCTGCCCAAAAAGTCCTGTGGAAGGGCAAGGACTCGCCAGTTAAGGCCACCTTCCAGCTGGCACGTGCCCAGGACTCCTCCTGTGTGCTGCCTGGCCCATTGCCAGCCTTGTGGCCTGGTGCAGGAGAGCTCAGYGGTCTCTCAGTCATCTTGTAGCTGACACTGGGAGCTGTCAGAGGGCCCAGTACCCATACTTAGGATCACCCACTTCATGAAAATGGAGTAGTTTGCTCTGACGCTATGCTAAAAAAAAAATTTAAGAGAAGGAAAAATGGTATTAAAATGAAAGGTATGAAAAATTAGCGGATATAGAGAACTTAAATACATGCCTAAATGTGTTTTGGATGTGTTTATGATTTCCATCTGACTTTGAAGTGTTTTCTGGTTAGTAGACTGACCTGTCAAACTGACTGCCAAGATACTCTGTACAGCCTTCCAGCACTGGAAGCACCTCCTTTAACAACTCTATCCTGAAATTTGTCTTTTCTGGAGTTGAGACTGACTTGGGAGTCAAGCCTCTTCTKCAGTTCACCTTGCTCAGTTTTTGGTTGTAAATGAATTGGTCTACAGAACTTTTCACAAACCCTTATAAGTGATTTAACTAGGGCAATTGCTGGCAATTGCTAGGGCACTGCCTTTTTCATGTTCAGTTTTGTCTGGTATGGTTTCCCCTTTTGTTACTTAAAGATGTTTTTAGAATCTCCCATCCAGCTGGGAAGAACAGCTCTTGTCTTGTCTGGATATTTTGGTTGCTAAGAAAAACACCATATTTACACAACAGAAGTACACCTCTTGGCAAACGTGGATGATGCTGAATTACATTGCTCTGAATATGCATGAATTTAGGAACATAATTCTTTAATGACATATAGCTTCCACATTATTCATTATTCTGATGGCTGAATGAGAATGATGAATATAGCTTATTGGAAGTCTGTGATAGAAATTAGACATAATCATAAATAAATAAACTTGGCGTATTGGTGTGTCTGGATTAGGTGATCTTTAATCATGGCTTGCTGGGTTAGTGATACTCCAGAATATAATTTCCATGTACATCRCCTTTAGTTTCATTAGTGTTTGTAAGATGTGTTTATAATTTGACTGGGTTGTACAGTAGCCATTTTCACATGAGGAACGATGCTTGTCACTGCTGATGTAGCGGTCTGTGCTTGGGTTTCATGAACAGCAGTTAACAAGGTATGAGCCTGTGTGATAGTCCTACAGCGCATCAGAATTTTACATTTACCTTAGCAGTGATATGACTGCGTACACATTTCAGGTGCCACAGCAGCTCAGGTGCTGGAAGGAATGAGTAGCCACCAAAAATGACAGACTGAATGATTGACCCTAGCTTTATTTTTAACAGACCTGCCTTGTCAGTCATTGGAAAACCATCTGTGAGCTGTTTAACCTTGATCATAATCTGTTTCTTCTGGATGCCAGGGMAACTTTGTGTCAAAATGAGTTGGAGTGGATATAAATCTTCTAGTGGGACCTGTCTTCTTGGGTCACAATCCTTGTTCACTTACAATAGGTGTCAGTTTCCGTTTGTTAAGGGCAATAGGGATATGTTTAAGCCAATTATTACTTAGAGTTTCTATACACCTAATTCTCCAAAAGATAAAAACATTGTTTACCCATGCATAAGGCAGCACAGAGGTTTCTCTCATTTTCCTCTACGTATTCCAATTATTAAAAGATTAATTCTTCCATGCATATTCAAAATGAATTGCATCAAATTCTGAAAATGATATTATATCATAGGTTCTTATATGACAGGTGCAAGGTTGGAAGAATAAGATTTAAAATTTTCTCCTCCTTTTACATTTCCCAGTAGCTCAGGAATGTGTATAGCAATAACACTTATTACAACTCTGTAGTGCACCTGAAAATCAGTTTGTTTATATTTTTATGATCTATCTGCTGGTTTTAAGATGATAAATAGTAGCATATGAAGAATTTTCCTAAGCATGTCAAATGCTTTATATAGCTTTGTTGATACAGCATTAGTGCAAAAAATACATAATTTAATGCAAACATCAATAAATACAAGTCAAACATAGGATGAAAGCTAAACAAATGCAATGCAGTATCAAATGAATCCTAGATAAGAGATTAGCTACATCACTGCTCTCCTCCAGCTCTGCCCCCTCCTTGCAGTGTGCCTGGGACTTACCCACGCAGTGCTGAACTTGAGCACGGCCACTCTGCCCACAGTTACTTGACCTTTTCCTTTCCACATCTCATTTCCTTGCACTAATGACCGGGGTAGAGATGAGCTTGGAAGGTGAGCAGTAGTCCATTTGGCAAATGAGAAGCACTGTATGAAAGGCTTTGAGGGGAGTGTGTAAATATGATAAATAATGGGAAGAGGGTTCTGGCTGGATGCAGTCAAACTCATGGTCTACCCAAAATATGAGCTTATGTGCAACCCTGATGTGTGGGTCTTATTAATGTTTTTGTTTTGGTAAGTTCTATTATCCTATTGCCAGAGTGTATTTTTCACACAACTGCTGCTAAGACTATACCTTCTTACATGTTAAAGGTTTTCTTTACAAAAGGTATTTYCAAACCTCTGAAAGGCCATCTAGCTGGCCAGATTTGGTCACAGTGGTAAGCATAATTTTATGGAAGGCTGTATCAGGACAGCAAATTTTCATACTGACAGCTTGGAAGACCAGTGTAAAGCCAAAGACCAGTTTATATCTGGCTTTCATGCAGCCTCCCCTGAGGCTTTGAGGCACAAACTGTCACTTGAGTATATAGTTCAGAGTGTTCCTCCTCCAACTCCTGCTCTTCTTTGTTGTATACAAAGTATTGCTGTCTGCAGTACCACACACTCAATAGCTCATATAGAAAATGATAAAGACATCCCTTTAGGATTCACTTGATTCAGTGCAGACATCTACTTCCAAGCTTGTCACAGTGATTTCCTCTTATAGTCATGGAGAGAAATGGACACTTGTAGGCTTTATTCATCTTATCTCTAAAGTAGTTGGCTAAAATATGTCGGACAACTCACACCCTAGAAGATGCTGTGGAAGCAAGCAGTGGGTGACTAGCATAGGCATGGACAACTATACCATAGATGTCTAAAGTTAGCTGAGATAAGTCCTATTAATGAGGGCTGCCAAGATCAAACAAAGCTATAGATCAAGAGCATGTTTAAGTTAGCTATTGTGTAGAAGAATTCASCCCATTCTTATCCTTAAATAGGATTCACAACATTATTTTTTTTCCAAATTGAATTTGCCTATCTTGCTACTTAGTAATTGTCCTAAGTATCCCATACATGACCTATTGATTACTGCAATAGAAACTTCTGTGTACTGAAATGCCATCAGACCCGAGTCACTGACACTACATGCAAAGTTCTTATATTTCCTATAAAGCAGTGATTAATCTAGCAGCACAGTCAAACTGGCAACTTATCAGCAATATTCTGTGTACTCATTTACTTAGTAAGAGTGCCTTTGGCTTTACAAAACTGTATTGACACTCCCTATCCTTAAAAACCATGGAGTGAAACTGGTGTGGGGTAAAAATAAGTGCAAAGAGAATCAGGGCCAAAGATTTGATTTAAAACCCTGAGCCCAGTTTGGTGAAGCAAAGGACATGTGACCAGCCTTCCTAGGTGATGCAACCTAGATGTGTATGCCTGGCATTTTTCTGGGTAGGCATGTCAAGGGCAGGCAAACAAATAGTCATAATGTGTACCGTGATATTCCCAAACAGCACAACATAACATGGTGGGTCATGACAAATCAAAACACACAGAAGCAACCTAGACCCTGTTCTACTGTAAATAAGGAGTAATGGCCTGCCTGGAGGTGGGTGAGATAGCTGTGGTGATGAAGTCTACACTGTGCCTCTCAGAGTCGGGCAAACCTGATGGGCCTGTGTCTGTTCTTACATTGGTTTGGCTCCACTATAACATAGCAGCCCACGGGAACTGGAGGGTAGCCTCACCCCACTTTAGAGGGCTATCCCTACTCTTGTGATGGGATTCACCAGACCAAAACATATCTCGATGAAGTTGAGATGAATTATATTCTAAAGTGCCACCTTCTGTTCTTTGGCTATTTGGGAGCCTCAGGTGAGGGTGTCAAATCTCTGCGCTTTGTCAGATGATCCAGTTTAAATGGCAAAGTGTCAGACACAACAGTCTGGGAAGAATGTATTTTGTCACAAGTTCTAGGAACACAGTTATTGTGGTTTTAGTTGATTTTTGTCCTTTTCTTATTGTAATAATATGGCATCTTTTCCAAGGTTAATGTTATAGGCATGTTCTCCCCACAGAGTCAATCGTATTAAAAACAAATCCTGTACTGGAATTACCAGTTACATAACCTATGAAATCCCTTTATTAAGGACCAGTTGCTGTAACTTCTAGTGTATGTAAATCATCGCTGCTCTACTGATTTCAATGTGTGTGCATCAGTTCATGCCAGATGAGCATCTGGCCCCAAATGTTCAGTACATAATTCTCAAGATGGTATTAAGAATGTAGCAAGAGAAAAGGATTATGTTAAATGCTTAGTTTGTTTTTTGTATTGATTCATTCATAACAGATCCACTGAGAAAAGTAAATAAATTAACATATGTCCCTTTTTTCCCCCCATAGTTCTTTCAGTGTTCTTTTTACATAGAGTTTTGAACTGGGAAGTCTGAAATGAAGAAATTGCTTGTACTGGAGGTTGACTTCTATTACTTACCTCACTGTGTATCATATTACTTCTAAAGGGATTTACTGAATTCCCTCAGAGTAATGTATTAGTAGGTAATACATTACTTTGGACTTTGGACTCAGTGTCTAATGGTACATGAATAACTTCAGTAGCATGTCTTACATAGCATGGAGGAATAACAAGGCTGTTATGCAGAATAGTGGAGGATCTGAAACAGGAGTAAGAAAAAGATCCAGTCAAAACACATGCAATGAGGAGAAAACATGAGAAGCTAAGTGATCAGATTATCTAAAGTTTAATTGGATGTTTGAGGAAATTAGATGGGATAACTACCTTCCTCATGCCTCAAGCCACTCCACAAATATTACCTGATTAATCTTTTGGATAAGTAAGGTTTTATCCCTATTTTGGAGATGTGGAGACTGACAGAAATGGTAAGGCCTAAATAGCTACTCTAAATCCTATCAAATTCAGTGGAAAGTCTCCACTCCAAAAAAGCACTTGCTGAATTTGAGATGAAAGCCTACATTTTCAAAAGTAGATGCTGATTACAGATGTACAATTAGTGATAGCTTGTATCTCAGTTTTAGAGACAATGAGCATCTGTAGCTAAGCCTTCAGGATGGTGGGTTTTTTTAAATAGAGCCCTGCATGTCTTAGGCTAAACAATGAATATCAGCAGCCTGAATGGTTGTCTCTCTGAAGCCTGTTACCGATCTGTTCTGCCCAAGGCCAGAAATTGAACTGGTTTCAGAGTTAGGACCAGAATTCAGGCAGGATGCCCAATCCCTTGATCGTATCATACTGCCCCTAGAGTTTTTCACTATGCTGGAGTTTTTCAGTCTTAGACTGCCTATTCAAACCAAGCTTGAGAAGATAGCAATTAAAATGGTGATAGGCTGCTTAGCCTGAGTCAAAGCTTATCTTAGGAAAAATTCCTGTCTGCTCTTTACACAAGTGGAGATGTTCACCTCTCCTGTGATCCCACGAGAAAGGCCAAAACATAAATTTGCAAAGAGGCCAGACCATCCTGTCAGTGTGTAATGGGCCCTGCAGACGGTGGCATTTCAACAAGGCTCATGCTGGTACGTGCTCAGCCTCTGTCTTGGACATTAAGACTCTAGGCTCAGTTTTGCACTTTTTAAAGGGAAGACTCAGAGTGATCTCCCTTTCTTTTTTGCACTTTGCRAAAATTTGAGTCCAGCAATATGATAAAAAACCAGCAGATTGACAACTTTGCATTTGCAATAAGCCTCTATAGCCCCAGCATGGATCTTCTAGGTGCGTTCTCCATCCATTGCAGCCCCTGCTCTCCCTTCTCTCTTCTGATGTCTTAGGCTTCTTGGGGTCTGCAGTGAAACTTCTTTGGMCTTGGTCATAAGAGTTTTGCTGAAATGATCTTTGATAAGCATTATCTTCAGCAATTTTAACAGTATTTACAATACAGCTGTCTGCACTTTTATTCTGCAGGAATTTTTCCTCTTGTTGGGAGAGACTGAACATTTTCATAGTCTGGTCAGGTAAAGGTGAGAGCTGTGAGACAGCTGATGGGGTCTAATTTGGTAGAACTGGGTGCTGTTAGCTAACTGCTTTCTGCAACTCCATTCCCATGATGGCTGCCTTTTTTTCCAAGACCCATACCACTCAGCTCAATGACCAGCTCCTTCATTTTTTCCTGTCATCTTGCTTTTCTTCATCTACTTGGACACAGATGCTCCTGTCCCTCCATGCAGTCTGGGGGTAAGGGTTAGTGCTGTCCCCCCCAGCCTCACCTCACCACGTTCTTTCACTTCTCCCCAAAAGCAGCCAGTGCTCAGCGCTGCACTGCTGCTCACAGCCATGAGCAAACTGCCTCTGAAAATGGAGTGGGGACATCCGAGGGCTGGAGGGAGGAAGGAGAGGGAGTCCTCCATTTGACATGCTCATTTGTCATCAGTTATTCAACCTATGTTGTTTTTTTTTTTTGTGCAGGATCACTGGGGAATAACTTGTTAGTCTTTCAGCAGCATTAGTCTTATCACAAGTGCGTTTAAAGTGCAGGGCAGATTGGTAAAGAGAAGTTATCTCTACATTTATGTTTTTCAAAGGTGTTTGTAAGATGCTTAAGTTCTGGTTGCCCAAGAGCTTTAAGGAAACCTGCTTTTCAGAAACTGGAGGCATCCTCTTCTGAAAATCAGAGGTCTCCAGTTGAGCAGAGGAAAACTGAGATACTGAAAATGACTATACTACTATTTTCAGACTTCTGGTAAGGTTCAGTGGACTGGTTTGCCCTGTTGTTCTTCCTGTGATATTTAGTCAACAAAGATTCTTCCTCTTACAGTCATTTCTTTTTTGCATAATTGAAAGAAAACTTTATTTTAGTATAAACCCAATGTCATGTTCAATGATATGAATACTAATCCAGCAAAAGTAAGGAAAATGAAGCAGAACTCTGCCTTTACCTCATTATACCAGAAAACACTGACACATCATTAACCTGAGGTTGAAAACACAAGGAGGTAACATTTGCCATATATTATAATGCGCTGCATAAAAATACTGTTTATATTTGTTGAGGTTAATCTCAAGGCTTGTTTCAAGGTGAAGCTACGAAACAGTTTTTAAAATCATCATTAAGTCGTTATAGCCCGGACCATGGGGCTGCAATTTCCACATTGATCCTCCCCTGTCAGCTGTGTTGACATGCAATGGCATGTGGGAATGTCACTGTAGTAGAGCCCCCCCGATTCCCTTGCCACTGGGCAGTGCTTATGTTAGCTCTTAACCAACAGCAACATTAGCAGTTTAATAGCTGAATTGACTTGGAGAGCTGAAGAGGGTAAAACCGAGCAAGACTTAAAGAGGAGGGTTGTATGCATGTAAACGGAAGAGAAAGAGAAGAGGCATAGACTCCTGGACCAAGACTGCTGAGTCCCAGGAGCACTTCTCTTTGCTGACTACTTCAATCTACTTTAAATACAATGGATGTTTATAATAATCCATTGGGAATCTTTACCGTGATTCAGTGAGTAAGCTAATATATCTGTACTCCATATGTTAAGTTAATGTGAATATAAATATTTAAATATATGCATACTTTTCAAGGGCAATGTGGTTTAAAATACTCACACTTCTGTATGCTTCATGATAAGACATGTTTTGAAATGACTTAGTTAAACATTAAAAATAGTTTGACCTTTGAATTAAACTAATCTAAGTAGCATTTCAACAAAATGGTAACATGGGCATCCTAAATAATTTAGTGAAAATGCCATAGTACTGCAGTGAAGTTCAGAAAGTAAGGAAAGGTATTGGGCATTTTCTTTCTGCTAAGAATGCTGACCCCCTAAGAAGTATGGCTCCTTAGCTATTTTTGCAAGTATATATTTATTTCACAACTGAAAAATGCATTTGAAAGATCCTGAAAGTTATGAAACTCATTTCCTGTTACACTGTGGGGCTTGTTTGTCTTTAAAGAATGAGCACAGATAAAATATTAAAGATTTCCCTGTATTCTGTGTATGTTGGGTCACAGCATAGGAAATGTTTGTTTAAAGTGTGTCTTACTGCATTTATATGCAAAAAGAGGCTGTCCAAAACTTAGGAGGGCTGAGATTCAGAATGTCTTGATTCTGCTTACAGTTCTACCAGAGACCTGTTTAGCCATATACAAATTAGGTAATTTTATTTTTGAGCCTATGTTTTCTACCTCTAAAATGGGTATAAAACAAGAACTTACTGAATAGCAGTGGGGAGAAAGAATAAAATTTATATAGTCCTAATCAAATCTTCAACAATTGTAAAGCTGCTGACTCAGCCAGTTCCTTTCTACTTGAATACAAGTTTCTTTCCCTGTGGAACTGGATGGCCACTGACACAGTCTTCTCTGAGTCTTTCAGTAATGTTTTTGTAAATTATTTAACTTTTCTGCCTCAATTTAGTTTTCCATAAATTAGATAAAATATGCAGAGCCCAAAGATATCTGTATGTTTTCACTAACCATATGATTATAAGTTCTGTGCATCTTTTCCTTCTGCATTGTTTCCTTTTCATTACTCATTGTCATCTTCATTTATCAAGACAAGTTTTAAATCTATGCTAGAAATCCTTTTGAATAGGGAACGTGTCTTGGCAGGTTTCCAATGAAAAACCTAGCATATTCTGGGGTGCATTAAAATAAATGCTGAAATTCTGGAGAGTGTCTTTGTCAGCCTAAGTCCATCTTTCATCCTTTCCCTACAAAAAGCAGACTGGCCACTACTGTGGGGTCAGCTTCCCCCTTCTTCTGGACTCTGCAGATGAATCTGGGAACTGGGCAGGCTGAACAAGAAGAGCAAATACAGGTCTATATTTATCCATAGTTCCTTACACTGCTTCTCCACTCCAAAAAAGAAAACAAAAATCCAGCCTGGATAGGCAATGCAGCCGGAACCCAAATCAGCCTTTTTCCAGGAGCTGTAGAGGAAAGGCAGCTTCAGCTCCATGTGCACAGGGGACCTCTTGGGGTGCTGCTGTTGTGGATGTCCTTGGTCTTCCAGAGACTCTGGATACTTGACCTGTGAGGCAGGTCTGAAGAACTGCTATATAAAGGTGACCGCTGCCAGTTTGACGGGTTGTAGCAACTGAACTCCTGTGGGAAGATTTTCCAAATAAATTGTTGGAAAGATAGGATGATCTTATTACGTGCATCTCCAGATTCCAGTGGGGTTGAAGTGTGAGTCTTTGCAAATTCAYATTTTTGCAGCACAAGATGAGGGCACCCTAACCCCAAAGGCTGTGTACAATGGGTACAGTCATTAGAGTTCATGTGCACCAGTGTTATGCTCAGCAGGCTTAGAACTGCTCGTTAAATGTTTTTTTAAAGTGTAATTCTTTGAGCACATTACTTCAGAACAAAAGATGCTTGGAATGAGTGGGCAGAGGTTGTGCAGGCTCTACAATATAGCCATGAGTAAGAGAGAAAGTTCTCTATTATGCACATTCTCCTTAAAACATGAAGAAAGCTGGCAAGTCTTGCACAAGCATAACTAATACTGATGAGGAATTTGGAAGCTTAAAAAGAAAGGAATTATTCAGAAATAATCATTATAGTCTCTGCTATTTGATTATCTGGATGAGGAGTGCCAGGGATAAGAAACTGGTACGCAGTGAATTAAATGAGGCCTCTTGTATAGGCATCAAGTCCCTGTATTATTTGCTGCAGAACCAGAATTCAGTCATTAGAGAGGTAGGTTGAGATTTTTCCAGAGCACCCAGCTATGCCCCTGGAAGTCAGTAATAAAGCTCCCTAACTGCTTGTGAAAAGCCCACCCACAAAGCTTGATTAGGCATATGCTGCTTGGTATAAATGGCTGAGTCTTCATCTCTGTGAAAGCCATTTATCTTTATAAATAATTTTGCTTAGTTGTGTGGAGACAAGGGGGGGAAAAAAAGAAAAACAACAAAAGAAGCAATACATCCCATCATCTTCCTCTCAACAGTTGAGCAGTAAATGAGGGTCATGTGTGTACATTGGAATGATTTTCTGATCTCATTTCTGACACGCTCTTCAGGCTGTCTGTGAAGTAAGCTTGCAGGAGTTTAAACAGAGGAGTCAGCTTTTTGGAAAACAGCACTTCTGGTTGCTGTGTTTTGGCAGCAATAAACATCTCCCCTACCCACCTGCACAGTGCTGTCCCCAGAGCACCACTCCTAATTCATGAAGAACAGGCATCCCTCAATGGACAGGCTTGGAAGATGACAAACTCTGACAATGATGGGCTGAGTTGAATATGCTTTAGGGGCCAGTTAGTATCAAAGTGTGACAGAAGAGGCTCACAATGTCAAAAGATTTCAAAATCAGTGATTTGTATTGCTCATTTTTAAACTTCCGAATTACAGAAAGGCAGGTATTTGAATCTCTGAGAAATTTAACTGTGTAAGAGAAAAGCAGGTTGTAGTCCTACATTTAGCAATAAGGAAGGAAAAAAACCTCACAGGTAGTCATAGTCGCTCATCAAACTTGACAGTCTTGGGTTTAACCCTGTAGAGACAGTGTAAAAGTGGTGAATGATGCTTTTACTAACTTTAAAATCACAGAATCACAGAATCGCTGAGGTTGGAAGGGACCTCTGGAGATCATCTAGTCCAACCCCCCTGCTCAAGCAGGGTCACCTAGAGCACATTGCACAGGATTAAATCCAGGCGTGTTTTGAATATCTCCAGAGAAGGAGATAAGAGAGAGAAGAGAAAATCAGAATCTCTTCCTACGCAAATGACTTCCTTGGCTAAGGCCACTCCTAAGACATCCCAAGATGTGTTTACATTAGCACTTTAGTTCAGATCAGGATTGTACTTGTGAAGCAAATAGCCCGTCCCCTTTACTGTACTCTGGTTCTCAGTACCAAGTGGTCTTGGAGCACAGAGACTGGATCCCCCTTGGATGAAACCAGAAGATGTGGTCCTGGAGAGCACCCAGTATGCACCAACTGGTAATGGGCATTCTGTATAGGGTCCAAACTAGAGCTAGTCCAAAGCAAAACCCTTAAAATGTGTAGCCATCGACTCCTCTGCATCCACTGTTTGACTCTATAGATCCACTCCAGTTATGATGTGCTACTTGCTAATATAGAGATGTCCTAGACTTTTAAAGGGGACAGGCAAAATCAGGCTGGCTTTGAGCCAGATCAGCTATTAGCTTGCCAGCCTTTGCAGTAGTTTGCATTGAGATTATGGAGGGGTGCCTAGCAGGAAATCTATGACTGCAGTGTGGGTGGTGTTTAAAGCATTTTTAGCTTTAGGTTAGATGAGGGTTTCCAAAATAATGGTCTTAGTGGCTGTTTTTGCTGCTAGATAAGATGTGTTATTCTCTCTTTTTTACACTGTACTCATCATCATTATGTGGAAGGTTATGCCAGGGTAGGATAAGCTCTAGACAATACCAGTAAAAAATGCCAGTAAAAAACACTGTCACAAGCTATACACATTGAAACAGAACCATGGTGGGACAAGTATTACAAACACTCTGTCAAAGAGATCATCTGGGTGATGTAACCGGATCTATGACCTTCCTCAACTGACAGGAGATCTTTTCTGCTCAGTAGGGCCCCGAAATAGCTGACTTCTGGCTAGATTTAAATAAGCCACTTGTAAATAATTTTGTCGTGCTTACTGGGAGGGAAAAATTCTGGCTATAACTGATTTTGTTCCTGTACTTTCACAGTGTATTGCCACAAGCCTTCAGTATTGACAGTCTTCCCAGACCTACAGTCAACTCATGGTGGCTGCCCTAAAACTCTGACCTCTGCTATTTTCTCTTTTCCTGCATGTTCACATTGAATAAACATTGAAGCCATACTCTCCCTGAAATTTTTGCACACTACAGTAAAGAGGAGTCTTGAAAGGCAAATAGATAAGATTGTTTTAGATCCAACTCTGKAAAAAATACTTTACTGAGAAGGTACAGTGGGAAAAGAAAAATAGTGAGAATCTGAGAGTTATGTTACGTCTTTTTATCTACTGAAAAGTTTAGATTCATTTTAAATGCTTGGGTATTCTGATTATAGAATTTTTGCTTCAGTCAGCAGTACAAATAAATAAAAATATTGTAAATGATCGTGGTTATCATCTCACATTAGACCAATGGCTTGTTTTTGTAGAAAGATGGGGTGACAACAGACATGGACCACTGAGCTCTGGTTGGATAGGAACACAACGGCAGTCTTTGAACTGGTGTCTTACAACTGAAAGCCAGATAAATCATAGTGGCCAGTGTTACTTCTCTCAAAAAAAGCCAAGGACTGACAGCCTGTGAAGGCCACCTGCGAGGTGTTCTAAAATGATACATGAGACATTTCAGTGCTGGCCTGGCTTTGAGCATGAGGTTGAATGAGAGACCTCCCAAACTCCCTTCCAACCTGAAAGACTGTGATGATGTTGATAGGACAGTGGAGAGGAGGTATGCTAGAAGTAGCTTGTGGAAAATAAGTTTATGTGCCTCTCAGTTTATGTATTTATATGGTTTTATGTTTTTATGTTTTTATAAGTTTATGTGCTAAATGTAACCCAAATATTTATTTAAATGTAACCCAAATACTGCTTAATTGTGTTGTTGAAATCAAGAGAGCTATAGGCAATTAAAGTATGAGGGAAAGATTGCATTGGTGATTCAGGTACATGGTTAAATAGGCAACAACACTTTCTGGCATATTCTTTCCACTACGGTGCCCTTCCTTCCACCTTAATATGCAGTACTTCACAGTGACAGAGAATGTAGTGGCAACTTGAGTCTTGATAAAGTTGATAAGACAGAAAGGCATTTTTCCTTCCATTTTGATAGCAGCCAACAATTTTTTGGACTTTTAGATTAGAAGACTGACTGAAACAGCTTTTCAGCAGTCCTGCTGGAGGTGTTTAAACAAACAAAGAGATGCTTAGTTGGATTTTCTAAAAGACCTGAGAAAAAAACATCCTCAGATTGTTCTCTTTCACTTTGCAATAAAAATCTCAATATTAAAGCTTGCCCTACATGGAGTAGTTCACGCTTGGAAGGGTCTGGATGTGGCAGAGTGAAGCTTAGTGTCAGCTGATACATCTTGGTCTTCTGCATGACAAACTGGAGCACACTCAGAGCAAACGAGGTTAACTCTGCTCTTCCATCCACAGTATAAACATATTCATGCTCCACTTCAAGTCAAAAGCATGTAGCTATTTTTTTAAAGAGTGTCTGGCACCTACCTGGATCATCAGTCACCTTTCATAATGTGTCTCTTTGAGCCTGGTTTTCAAAGGTATTGATTACTCGTGCTTCCACTGGCTGTATGTCTGGAATTGAGGGTTCTTGTCAGCAACTCTGCAAATCAGGCTCCAAGTGTTTTTCCTGCTTGACGGCAGAATCAGTGGTCATTTTGAAAGGCTTTTGCCTATATTTCTGTGATTTTGTAATGTTTTTACTGCAGAGCTGCTGAGAAAAGAAAATATTCATTTGCATGTTGCAAAGCATGGGCAAGGAGCCAGCTCTGTGCTTTACAATATCTGATCTCTGTAAGGCAAACATCCTTCTGAAAGGAGCTAATGTTTCTGTCTATTCAGTTCTGATTCACAGTTCAGCACTTTCTTCACTCAAACACCCTGGGGAAGATTGTTAACTGTACTTTTCTCTTCTCCTTTTATCTTTATTCCTGGATTAAATGGAGAAATTATTGGTTCATGTTACAGTCCTTTTTTTCCCCTTGCAGTAAATCTGCTGCAATATTTCTTGCTGTCAGTATGCTGCATGTCAAGTATTTTTGTCAAGTTCTGGTTGAAATTGTGAATTATTTGCATGAAATAATGGGTTGCATGGGATGTATCGTGCCATGGAGGGTACGTGTTGTTAGCTAAAGCATATGCACACACATCTTCAAAAGCATTAGAATGTGCTTTTCTTTTAAAGCAAAGAATTGCTGTAAACCATTTCATAACAAACATACTTGATTAATTTTTTTCTTTTCCTTCTGTTTATGAACACAGATCATAATATTTAATATAGTTATTAGTAAAACCTCGGCAATAATTTTTATCTGCTGCTCACTTGCTGCCTCTGCATTGCAAGCACTTTGTAAAAATCAAGTGACATAGGTCACGAGATGTGGTTTCTTATTTCTGAGAGGATATGAGTGACTCTTAAGAGTGGCTTTTCTTCTGTGAATACAAACTTTAAAATTAATTTCCTATAAATACCATGCAACTCACAATTTATATTTATCACTTGTATTCCTGCCAGGAAATTTAATTGCTGTTCACAGAGAGCAAGGGTGGGGAAGCAATTTCATTTAAATATTTAAACCTTTACAGAATATGCTTTATCTGGAAGAAAAGAAAAACCTCTTATAATTGGAAGAAACCTTTCATTTATCAACACAAAGGCTAGTCATGTCTTTCTCACCAGTCAGTCTGCTGACAGTTTCTCTAACACAGCAGTTGCCCTCTGTACCTGTAGTGTCCGTATGGACCCCTTGCTTTTCCAGATGAACAGTCACAGAAGCTAATCATTCTTGATCCGATCCTCCAGGTAAAGCCTGGATAGCATTTTGGAACCATAGGACAGGCCTTTCCCTGCTCCCACTGATCTGTGCTTAACCAAAATGCCTAGTGCACTGAAATGCTAATTAAATAACTTCCCTCCAAAATCAATGCATGTTATATACTACTCCTCCGTTTAAATAATATCCTGTTTATCTAAGGGCTTCAGGGTTGCAGCTGTGTAATCGGAAGGCAAGTTACCCCTGCTTGGTTTCAGGTTTCATTTGCAGCTTGGCTGGGTTAGCACAAGCTATTCAGCAATCTTTTTCTTCCGAATATTTCTGCTTGATCCAGCTGTTGCTTTACTGCCAGGTTTACTTCACAGTGAGACTGCAACTCGGAGACACAGTAGTATCAGGGAGGGAATTTAAGGCCGTATCAGCCAGTTTTTCCTTTCAGCTGGGAGGACAAACCCCACCTTGGCCAGTCTATGCTGACAGTCATYGCTTCTGCAACCAGTGAAGTGCTATTGAGTTCACAGCCCAGGGTGGATAGGGTTAGGGAAGCTCTGAGCGCCTCATCTGGGGCTGCTGCACATGTAGCTGCCCAAGCAAAGACACTGGAGAGTCTGTGGATTTTTCTGTTCTTCCCCTCTGTGTTCTCAGTCGCATCTTGCAGCACGCTCCCCTCACCAGAGCTTGCTGGAGGGGGCTTGTAGGACGGCTGTGCCTCACGTGCTCAGAATCCCCAAATTGGCTAGGAATCGCCAAATTAAAAGCTCGAACAGTTCTTTTATGGTGCTACAGCAAGAGCCTTTTACAGGAGGGACAGTCACTTCTGAGCACCTTTGTTTTCACAAATACGTTTTAGCAAAGAGGTCACAGACGCACAGTTTGCCTGGAGTCTTACTAGGATGCTGGGATCAGTCCTTGTGATATGGGGCAGGGGGGATGGGCTGCATTTGATTACGTGTTTGTATTTCAAATGAGATTTTGTTTTGTTTTATTGCAAAAACCCTCCATTAATATTTTGTTAATGTTGATGGGTTGAATCTGGAACGGCATAGCTTAACGGATGTTAACAAACTTTGTAAAAAATGGAAGAGAAATACTGGTGCCCATCTAGTTCCAACCTTTTCCAACTGCAACTAGCAGTGTAGGGGAGCTATGCCTGTGGGATACAAATGGGTAGCACTGACACTCTCTTCTAGGGGAAGAGAAAGTGCTCAACATCCCAACTTATACTGACTCAGGAAAAAATGTCACCAACTGTCAATCCTTCAGCCTCCCACAAGAGAAAAAAATTGCTACAGTTTATTGGGATAGTGATTACATATCAATTTAACTGGTGTTTATCACCAAATATTTTACCCACGCAGAAAATAAATTTAAATAGTCAAATACAACATTGAATTGGAAAAATACAAATGGTACTAGGAAAATTGTATCCTTTTCTGTGTAAAAGGAGTAGCAGCAGCAGGGAGAAAAATGTCTCATGCAATTTTTTATTTTAAAAGTTGCTACGTCACATTTACCTATTTCTGAATGGTTAAGATTGGTTTTAAAGGATAATTTAAAAGATTACAAAGAAGTGTGTTCCTTTGAAAGATCTGCAGTTTTCTTCCTTGCTGAAGGTTATGAATTTTGGCTCTGTATTTTATTGACCTAGTCAGGAAGAGACTTTAAAAAAACTATACAGTACTGAGCAGTCGGTGTATCCCTGAGCATCCTTATGGAAGGGGAGGCTTCATATAAATTAATTTCCCCTGTCTCTAAGAAGCTTTCTCTCTGCTTCATATGGGTCAAAAAAGTTCCTCTTGTGAAAACAATTTAGAAAATTCAAAGGTAATCCAGTTCTAGGCTCTCTGCCATCCAGGTGCTTGTACCCAGCAGGAAAAAAATATCTCCTTAATCCTTTTTTGTTTTTATAATTACTTGTTTTTCTACTTCCCAGAAGCTCTTCTCTT
The DNA here is from genome assembly GCF_003343035.1 of Apteryx rowi. Taxonomy (NCBI): domain Eukaryota; kingdom Metazoa; phylum Chordata; class Aves; order Apterygiformes; family Apterygidae; genus Apteryx; species Apteryx rowi. The sequence goes on from NW_020448263.1 coordinate 178,720, forward strand.
CTATACAAAAGTTACCATATCCAATTACACGTTTTTGTCCTTGCTTTTAAAATCTTCACATCTCCTTAGTTATTTATTAACACAAAATTAATCACTTGATTAATCTCTGAGATTTTTTTGTCATCTTCCACAGTGACAGCCACCAGTCATTTGGTGGCACATTCTTAGATTTATGGGAGGCCAATATATACATGCATCTGCGTGAGAAAAAGAGGGTAAGTTAGAAAGAGAGCGAAAGCATGCGCACATTAGTATCATGCTTAGCATGGTAAATGCCACAGCATTTTGGAGACCAGCTTCCATATGTGATCATCTAATAGCTTCTGATCTGTGTTTCTTTGTATTTCATTTTAATGTAACAGAGGCTGACAGGAAGGGCACTTCTTGGCAGTTAATGATCACTGTCATTGACCCAGCCAATCAGTCAATAACTGGAAATATCTGACCTTTAAGTCTTCCATCCTTTGATGATTCTCTTTAATCATATATTTTTTAACCTTTCTAGATGGATCTCAAACTCTGTGCTTTGATATTAATGCAGTGTGTTATACTACACTGATTGTTCTTTTTTTTTCCCCAGACTGTTCCTGACAGGTATTGTAACTAAAAGGAAAGCAAGATTTCATTCTGAAAACACCATTACATTTACATGGCCTTTTAACAGTTTCTCTTTCCTTTCCTTACTTTTGCTGGAGCATTTAATTTGTACTATCCCCAACATCTAAGCTTCAGAGTGCACTTTGGGAAAAGTCTTGAATTTGTCAATGGTTGTTTGCTTAAGGTCAGCTGCAATATTGGTATTTTAATCTAGGTGATTTAATGATGTCCAAAATGCACTTTCTCTGACAACACTATGCCAGTTGATGAATATTGTAGCCTTTCTTTGGGAAGATGCTATTAATAAAATTATAGTTGTCAGATGACTACTTTTTACTCTTCAAGTCATTATGAGTTTAAATGCTGGCATGAACAAAAAGCAATTTACTAGGCTAAACCATATAGGGTCTTTCAAAAAGGAAGGTTTCTTTCTAAGCTATTTTCTGAATGGCTGCATTTATACTCATATATACTTCTGGTATATAGAGAGAAATGTTCTGATTTATTTAGGTAGATATAAATGCAAGATTGAATTCAGCCATTGATCTGAATTCTACAAAGTGTGTTATTATCTTAAATAGCTTGTTAAAATCATTTCTGTTCAGTAAAGTACTGAAGCCCAGGCTTAACTTCGTAGTGGATGAAGTTTAAGCACAGAGCTCAGGTCAAGCATAGGTGCTACTGCTCTGACCTGCCATATGCTTAGAGTGAAGGCTTTGTTCCCCATAACTGCAACTTGAAAATACATTATCTATGCAGTGAAACACAGCAGAGGTGGGGCAAATTCAACTCAGTGACAAAATTGACTTCCAAGGTCATATTTTGTTTTGTCTTCTAGTTAAGCCTTTAATTCCATTTCATGTATAGCATAATATATACTGTAATCCACAAGAAAACACAGGCCATTCCAAGGGTCCTGAACCAGCCTTTTTGTAAATGAAAAGCAGCATAAGTCAAATGATTTTAATGGCCAGCAGTATTTGGTATTCCATAATGCCTCTCACTGGAAAGACAGAGGAAGGTTAATATTTTTTAACATATTCTAGCTTTGTTTTGATGAAACACAGAACTGTTCTGTCCTACTGAGTATGGAATCTGTGTGTTTAACTCATGCACTACAAAGAGAGAGTTAGGGTTGTTCATGAATTAAGCAATAGAATTCATGTATTGTAGCATTTATGTAGATTTGGACAATATTTCTAAATTGATGTGAAACACTGCTTTATGCCTTTTGAATTATTGTTTGTAAAGTGTTATTATTGAGATTATTATGCTCCACTGAATCAGAAGTTATCACTGAAAACCCTCAACACCTGAGATACTACAGTAACTTTCTATACATAAAACAAAATAATATTGGTGTAGAACTGTGTGAGCGCTGTGCACAATTATCTAAAATAAGATTTTGCTTTATCCAAAACACCACCAATTGTGGCCATTAAGATTGCAAAAAGAATGATTAATTCATTCTCATGAGTTTTATGATTAATCTCATTCCTCCATAGGAAAATATTTACTAACAAACTCTACTTAGTAAAATAGTCAAAGGGTGTCTCAACAAGGTTGAATAATTCACATTTATTAAAGTTTATTTCTATTTTTAATTTATTTTTACTGTTGTTGATGATGTTATAGATCTGATTTGCTATTGTATTGGTTTCTGTGCCAGCATATTTTTCCAACTTTCTGCTAAGTTGAGTCTTCTTTGAGCATCATATCAAAATTTGTATATATTTTATATCTAGACACAACTAACTACCCAGGTATAGCTAAACTAATTCCTGTGTGTGTATAAAAACAGGAGTGAAGTGTATATCTATGTACATGAAACTGGATTTTTAAGAATTCTGACTAGCTCATTGAATGATCTTGAGTTTTTTTAACATTGTAAATGAATTTTCTAAAAATTAAATAGCCTTTATTTGACCTCATACTTATCCAGCTGTCTTAGATTCTACTGAAACACTAAAACTTAGGCCATGGTCTCAGTCACTATCTGTTATATAGATTAGATTGGTGAATAAATTGATATCACAGCTGTGGCAAGGTAGAATGCAGTATGCACATATGTTTTAGTGCATAAGATATTCATAAATATTTTAACTTCGTCAATATCATTATCTTTAATAACGCTGTGCTCCAGACTCTTCATTAATACATTTAAGAAAATAGAATGCAAATATATGAGGCAATTATATATTACAATAGGCCTGTTTATATTCATATCATAACACTGAAGTTATACATACTTTCTGAAGAACAGAATGCCTCCCATAGGCTTCCTCAGAAATAACTCAGTTTAAAGAGGGGAACTGCAGCATTTGGGAGCAAGAGAAGATGAATATCCAATACAAGAATTTGCTGGAGGAGGATTAGAGCTGAGATATGGTCACTAAACAATTATAGCACAGCAGAACAAGACTAATTTCAATTTATTAGAAATAAGGATGGTGCATAAGAGAACTGCGTAGCTAGGAAACTCATGGTGGTCGTTTCTAGGTCACCCTTCAAACTGAACTCAGCTTGGTACAGACTGTAAGTCATTCAAAAGCTTATGTAAAATCAGTTGGTCAGCTTGGTCTTCCTGCAGTGTGTGGATATGTGATCGAACATGGAAATGCTCACCCAGCACACCCGGGAGCCATCTAGGCAAATGCGAACCTTAGGTGCACAGACCTGCAGACCTGACCCCTGTAAAACTCACTGCTTGGCAAAAGAASGCTGGCCAGATTAGTTCATCCTGATACTAAGCAGTTTTCTGTCTTTGTACTTGCAGTGGTGAGGAAAAATCCATAAATACCCCAGGCAACATTTAGAGTGAGGGCCTGAAGATGAGACTGGAGTCTCATTTCTGATGCCAAGCAGCCAGTATCAGAAAAAAATGTTATTGAAAATGCCTGACATCCTTTCATCTCGAGAAATATGGGGAGCATGGCCTTGTAGTTAGTTCACCATACAGATCCCTGCCTTGATTTGCTTGGTAACCTTAAGCAAGATGCCTATCCCTTGTCTTAAGTGGTGATAATTATAATAATAACTTGATGAAGTGCCTTGAGATCAATGAATGAAAAATGCCACTTATGAGCTGCTGCTAAGTAGCAACAACAAAACCTGCATTTCCACTGATGCAGGAGAGCCGTGTGTGCTGCATCTGGATAAGAGGGGACACTGGGGAGCAAACTCAAGTTTGCAACTCAGCTAATTAAACATTAATAAAATCCTTCCAAAAGGGGGAGTTCGCTTCACACTTCCGTATGTTTAGATCCAATCTGTAAATGTTTGTTTTTCCCATTTTAGCTCCTTAATTTATTCCTCAATTTTCTAGCCTTCGAAATGATAATAAAATGTACTATGTTTGAAATAGAAGTCTCCAAACAGTATTTTGGAAATCTGTTAGGAGTTGCAATACCTATAGATTACCCTGTAAATCTAAATTGTTGGCACTCATGAGAGATTATTTCCATTTATTTTCTTTTATTGTGTAATATTTTGCAACAACGGCTGCAGTACTGTTATTAACTTGTGATAGTTCTGAACCCTGGTAGGTGATTAGATCATTTACAGTGTAAACTTCTGGGCTTCAAAGTAAGGTGGTGATAAGCACTGGAGTCCCAGCTGCTCAGCTTCTCCAAGGATTTGACCCCTTCCTTATTGGATAAATCTCAACAGAGTTTTGGTTTGCAATTGGAAGCATTTACTGGAATTTGTTTTTTATTGATGTGTTTTAACAGAGATAAGATACAGAAAGCATTGCCACAGCATAGGATGCTTTGGCACATAAATTTAATTTATACAAAGAATTTAACTGCAGGAAGAGTCTTTCTAGAATTGAAGATAGTTCACTCATTGCAAACATGTGCTTTGAACCATTTGGTATTGAAGCATTTTTTTTCTGTTGAAGTTAATTCCTTTCCATATTAGTATGAACTATTTGTGTATCTTAAAAAATTAGATACCTTTCTGTATTAAAATGATAACTGGCATTGGTGAATGATAATCTTGCAACTCGGGCATTCAGAGATATGCTGTTTCCACAAACTCACTGCTGATCCTCAGGCAAGTCATTCTGTTAAAATTCTTGTCTGTAAAGCGAGATAACTCACCCTGCATAGCTAAGGTAGGATTTTTCTTTTCTTTTTTTTTTTTTTCCTCTCCACATTCTTGTGCATAAGATGAATCTGAATTTCTTCACTTAGGAAAAAAGTAAATCAAAATTTCACATTTTTGGCCCTTGAGAACTTGTTTGCTTATGAAGCACCTGAACAGACTTATCTAAAAGTTTTGAGAACTGCAAAGTCCAGCAGCAGTTTCCATGGAAGGGAGGAGAAAAGGACAGATGGAAACTCAGTTACCCACTGCGGGCCATGAAGATTTTTTCTGGATGGCTGGAACATGGCTGAGGTATATCTTCTACCACTTTCTAAGCCTGGTTCCAGGCACCACTGATGCAGGCAATAATTATTGTTCTGGACAACTTTAGGATTGACTGAGGTTGCTAATACTTTGAACTGCAGCAAATTACTGCAAAATACTGCAGCAAATTTTAAAGGAGCATGTCTGTAGAGAGTTTTATAAATGCAGATAGACACAATATCCACATATATAACCAACATAAGTTTTTTCAGTAAGTCAATGGTAAAGATGTAACAACACCCCAGAATTCCTGCTTCAGAATCCTGTCTTTAACAGAAGATAAAAGCTCTTCCTTCAAACACAATACTTGACTAAAAAGTATAAAAATGTAGTACTCCTGCTGTGTTATGTCTATTTGGAACTCATTTAATGCATTTTTACCGTCCTAGCCCAACTGATCTGGACATAACTGAAATATAAAAGTTATTTAGAAAAGTAGGCAAATGTTATGTAAAACCAGAAGCAAGCCATCAAGAATCTCAGTTCCTACTAACCTGTGCAAAAATGCTGGAGGGAGTGTTCAGCTTTTCTTTCCAAACTATCACTTTTGGCTTAGGTTTCTGACCATAAGTCAGTGAGAGTAATTAGTTCAAATAGCAATTTGAACTGCAATTTAGAGCTGCGATTTTAACTCCCCGTGTCCCATACACCTTRTGCTAGCAGAATGTGTAACAGAGGAATCTCTCTCTTTGAACAAATAATACTTATTCTTTGTTATATACTTATTATAATAAGTATTCTGATTTGATGGATACGCTTGCAAACTGCAATGTAGTGGGTTATCTTAGTACCTTTGTTTTCTGTTAAGGCAAAGAAGTAAATAAAAATACCTATACATTATGGATGTATAACTGGTATCTAGGAGCTGGAGAATAAAACCCAGTACTGCAGCAAATGGAAGGGCCTCAGAGAGTGCTGAAAAAGGTCCCAAGAGAGAAGTGCAGCAGTTCCTTGGAGAATTACCAGCTACTTTTAGGCTTTGCTATTATTCTCTCTATATCCATTTTTCTAAAAATCAGATCACGCTAAGAAACTGCATACTAACTCAGAAGTGTAGATACTGTGCTGTGTTTTTTAACTCACAATCTTACCAAGTAAAATTTTGAGGATCCTTTAAAGACAGAGGTTTATAAAGTCACTCTTCCTATGGTTCCATGACTAATGGCCAGTAACTAAGGGCACACCACTTAATAGCAGAACAAAAGCTTAGTCATCTTTGTTATTATTTAACCTTTTTTCCCCCCAAAGCTGCTGCTTTAGAACATCTTTCAAGTACAGTTAATTTCGCTCACCAGACTCACTGATAGCAGCCAAAGATTTCCAAAGTAACTGACCACAGGATTTACTTTTCTGCATTTTGAGGAATTCAGTTTAAGCTATATTTAAATACCAGATTTAATTTCAATGGTTCAACACAGGATCCTGAACCACTAGTACTTTTGAAAATCTTGGCTGGTCTTTTGATACTTCTGCCACTTATCAGAAATTTAGACAAACACCCCTGCTCTCTAGCTTTGTGGCTTATTAGGCTCTTTTTAATCCTTGTTCTTCCACTGGGCAGTGAGGGTAAGACTCATCTATGGGAACATTCAATTTGCCTACATTTTCCAAGTTAGGTTAATTGCATGTGCTCCTTGCTGGGGCTGGCTCAGACCTTTTAGCAGTCTGTGCAACTGGAGGTCCCAAGGGAGTTAATGTCGTTAGACATCTTGCCAGAGGAAGGGGACAGTGAGCGCAAAGGAGAGCCCCAGTGAAATGGCCTTGCTGCTCCTGCTGCCACCAGTGATGGGAAGTGTGGGAGAGACAATTCTTGCTATTGAAGGGGATTTTATTTTTTTGTTCCCCTGCAGCACCTGCTGGTCTATGTGTCCTTTGCTGCCCTTGGCAACTCTCTGTTTTGCATAGACTTAGAGCTAGCATCGCTCCTCAGGCATATTTTGATACTGAATGTATAAGGAAGTGTGTATCTCTGTATGTTGGTTGTTCTTTTTCTATGAAGGAAGTCTCTAATACCTATAGGTCTTTGGGAAGAGATGAGTTGTAGGTGTTAAAAATATTTATGGATGGAGACTGTGATTTATAAGCTCTACAGCAAAAGGGCTCTCTTCTTTGCATTCCTTTTTCTTCTTGATAGTGCTCTTTGAACAAACCTTACCCGGATGGTTTATGTCCTTTATGCTGTCATCTCCTGGATGTCTCATCTGCAGCCTGTGTCTGCTCAAATTCACCAGCACAGCTTATGAAAGCGGTTGTTGGCAGGCCTTGAAATAGAAACTTTCTATACATTGGGACATGCAATTCTCATTGTTTCTATGGTAAAAAGAGAACTCTGAATATCATCTGGAAGTTTTTATTTGTGCAATAAAAAAAAAATGATGAAAGACTGGTGATGTATTTTCACTTTGATTTCTCTTACAAAGCACCAAAGACCTAAATATGTTTAGATGATTATAATTTTTCCCAAAGAGGACTATACAAGACTTGGTTTTTACCCTCTTGTACTTGCTTAAATTTTTCAAGGAATTGGAAAGTGGTGTCTCTGATATTCAGGTAGTATGGTGACTGGTACAGTAAGGTTTTTGAAAAAAAGAAGAGTACTGTTTTCAGAGAAGGCCGGATGAAGAGCTATGATCAATTATTTTAGAATGGGAGAACTTCTGATTAGTCGTGTCTCTCCTTGGCTTTATTATTTAACTGAGTATTTTTAAGTAGTTTGTTTATGCATTTACTACATGGTCTAATTGTATCATAACACTAGGAAGATTATGTTAAAAAAGGTAAAAAAAAAAAAAAAGCTAATTTCTCATTATGTGAACCGCACAGCTTTAAAGAAAGAAGACAAATGTGTAACATGGATGGCAACAGAAGAGCAACTGACCTTAGAGAAAATACAGAAGGTCAGCACAGAGACACTGTCACATACTTAAAACAACAAAGAATCACTCATCYAAGCATTCTGTTTGCTCTTCAAAATAAAGTTCATATGATCAGACATCCATGCACATTGTGGTATGTGCACCTTTCATATTTTTGTCAGTGTCATCAACTGAGTAGCTTGCTCATTAAAGATCAATCAAAAATATGAAAATTTCCTTATGCTTCTGATACGGGTGTTACATTCAGCATTTGCAGCAATATTGCACCAGGTTGAGATCTTGTTAGAGCTCATAAAACCAGCTGAGCCAGGCCTTATTGACAGGGAGATGGCAAGCTTCCAGCTGCTCCCAGGTGCTGTAAAGATCAGCAGTGATTAAAGTTGTGCCACTTCCTTTCTCAGTCAAGACCATGCCAGTTTGTCAAGCCCCAGGACTAAGCTAGGAATATAAGGTTGGTTTATGGACTCAATATAAAAGAGAAGTCCTGGCTACATGCAGTCATTCAAAATCCCTTCAAGCCCTTGGAAAGCATAGTGTGATAACTTCATGGTCCTGGACAGATGCCAGTTGGGTTTACCACCTGTTCTGATGGCTGATGCTCCTCCTGTAGCCCCCAGTGGGTGTGGCAGCCTGGTTTCACAGACAGGGCTGGTGGGTGGCAGCTCTGCTTCATGCAGGGCTTTGATCCTCTGCTATATGAACGTGTGTGCCCAGTATAAAAGTGTGTTCTTCAATCTCAGACTTGCTAGAGAATCCCAGAAATGAGAAGATGTGCTTAGAGTTTAATATGAAATACAGATAACCTCAATAGTTGAGAGGTAGAGCCACATATGAGTTTTGTGGATTATTCTCAGCTTTTGCATATAAAACCTGCTCGCTTTTCCACTCAGTTGCTTCTTCAGTACTGACTACTGTTACAGTTGTGACTTTTAGTTTGTTTCAGAGATTTTTTAGAACTCGTGAATTTAATTATCCATTGAGCATGCTAAAGTTCCTACCCCCTGCAGACTGGACTTAAACCGTTGCAATTCAAATGGTAGCATGGCATGCACAGTGTGTATTGATGTAAGTAACTACTCAGTATTCACTTGCTATCTCCTGACTGCCAAATTGGATAACTGAATAGTATATGTCCAGCTGTACAGTTACGGCATAGAAGGTAAAAATTATGAATGGTAAACATTCTGAAGTCTCCAAAAATTACCTAAAGTAGCCATTTAGTAACAATAAGATCTGGTATGGTAGAACCTCTCAGCATTACAACCCACGCTATGTATCCAATTGAAAAGTTGGGGCTCAGCAGTTCCCAGTGCAATATAGCTCCAATCTTCTGGCCCTATTGGATTGTGAGATAACACAATAAAGCTGTCATTGGTTTAGGAGTATATATTGCCCATTCTGAGCTCCAGGTCATTATATGTTAGGGAGGAGAGAGGAAATCATTGAGGACTGGTTGCACTTTTGAAAAAAATCTTTAAAATAGCAGCTCTTTGAAGCTACACAACTGTTTAAAATGTTACAAAAAATTATGATGGAGGCCAAGCAGTGAGCAAGGTGATTCTGAAATGGTCAAAAGTAGAAAAAAAAGAATTTATCACCATGATCTGCACTTCATCATCTAGACATCACCACTGAATTCATGGACAATTGCTAGAAGGTCGAGGAGTAACATGATGAAAGGAAGAAAAAAGAACTGAATGTTTGGGTTGGAACACAAATCATTTTTTCTAAGTTACGTTGAGGTCAATTTGGAACAAATTGCTACCTGCATTCTCTTCTCTTCAGTGTTACCAATAACAAACTCATAAAAGAAACAGGCAATATTAAAACTAAGCAAAGTAGAGCATTGCTTCCCAGAGTTCCTGCCCTTGATCTCTGCAAACACCAGGAATTGCTCTACTTCTCTTCCATATTGTCTGATTAAAAGTTTTTGAAATTCTATTTCACAGCTTCAGCATTTTGAAAACATTGTTACTGTCAGCTCCTTTCAACAGAGAGAAACAGAGATCRCCAGAGAGCCATTCATCTCATCCTGAGCTAGGCATCTAAGACAGGTCAAATGAATAGTTTTCTGAAGACTATTCTATTAGCTGAAAAGGGGGTGTAGTTTAGATATCTAACTTTTCAAAATCTGCAGTTAGACCAGATGAATTTCACCTATGAAGCTACTTTTATGCCAGATTTACTCCTTTCTCTGTTATATAATCTCTTTTTGTTGTTATTAATCAGTTAGAAGAATACACTACACACCTACTTATTTCATAATCCTGAATACAATAAAATGCACTTTATACCTATTCAAACTAGATCAAGTTTTAAGTTAAACTGTGATCTACAGAACAGGCCACACTTCAAGGTTTTTTTCTTTTTCTCCCCTAGAAATGCCAGAGTACTACAAGGGTGTTGCTTTAACTGTATTTCCAACGTTAACTGAAAGCAAAACTGTCTGAAAATTCATGAAAAACATGGTACTTGTCACATTTTCAGCTCAGGTTCAGAGATTGCCAGTTCATGTAGTCCACATGTAATTCAGAGAATCATCTAAACATTTGGATGATTGTCCAAACTGAAAAGAAATTTCAGCTTTTTGAGATTCATCTGTCATTGAAGATATCACAGTGCAAAGAAGAAATGCCCAATTTTCCCACTAGAGATGAAATATGGAGAATAACAGTGGTAGAAACGGCACTTAAAGAATTTWCAGTGATGCGAAGCTACAAGCTACCAGCAAAGAATGTGAAAGACATTTCCCATTACTCATAACAGTATACTGTGCTCCTTGCCGAAAATATAAACCTACCATACAGTATGTAGAAAGAAAGAGGGATACTGTCCACCCCAAACAATCACATGTGTCAGTTCAGATTACTCATTGAACAGCTATACCTCATGCATTTCATGCTCCTTACCCATTTCTCTGCATCACTTCTTTGTTGTGACCCTTTCTGTCAGAGATGTTAGTTTTAAAGCCAGCATGAGATTAACTACATAATGCTCCCCTTTGAGGCTTGCCTTCTCTTTATGTATATGCAGTCAAGCTCAAAGCCAGGACTCGCCAAGCCTCCCCCAGGGATGGCAGATACTCCCTGTAGCCCTGTTATGTAATAACTCACTTCTCTTTCTAACATGGTCACAAGAAGAAGAGGGGCCACATTGTTTCCAGAAATAAAACAGATTACTTTAATCCTAAACCTACTGCAGTACCAGCATTATAATTCCCTTTTTCTACCACATATTTAACCATTTCTATGGAAGCTAAAATAGCTAGTCATTTGTTTAAATATGATTACTGTTTAAGGAACAGTCCTCAGGTAGGTTTATTAAGTGTTTGGGGTTTTTTTTGTCTTTTTCCCAGTTTGAGCAAACACATTCAGGAAAAAAAAATCACGAGACTTCCCACAAATAGTTGCTAGTCTTATTAAAACACCCTTATTTAGAGTCCACATGCTGGTTCTCCAGACAACCATTACTCAAAGGTATGTCTACCTTTTCCAATGAACTATTATTACTACACTTTTCCAGGAAAACCTGCTTTCCCTTTTTTCTTCCCCCATTGACTAGCTAATTGACACCTTCTATGAGGAGGGWTTTTTCTATGCCTTTTCCCTGTATTATTACTCACTGCACAGTACATTGTTCTACTTGTGCTTCCACTGTCCCAGGCATTTCTGATTTCTTCCCTTCAAACTACACTGTAGTACAAGAGGAAGAACACTGCAGTATCATCTCAATAAACAGAGTAAGATTCTAACATGTTTGTCATATGCAGATCAAACTAATCTGTCTTAACTCTTYCCCTCTAAAACTTACATCTCTAGTCTAATCTTTTACATTCTTTTTATAGCCAACAGGGAGAGGAAATTCCAGAGGTTAATTTATCCCCTTCTAAGATGGGTGCTCAAGGCAGGCACCCTCAGAAGGTGATTGCTCCTACTTCTTTCATTGAGTAAATGCAGAACTTTGGTGAACTGGCTTAAACTTAACATCTAACATTTGGCAGGCTCAAGTTGCATGAGATTAGATTTATCCAGCATGTTTGAATATTGTTAAGAACATCTAATCTTAAAAAGAAGCTGTTGTGATATCATCTGAAATCTTCTTCAAGTGAAATGAGGAGTGCTAAGTCATTTATTATATTTTTAAAAGAAGATGAAAGCAATCAYTCAGGAATGAGTTCCCAGTGATTACCAAACTTTGTTTTCACTTCTGTGTCTTTTTGGCAAAACAACTGCTCAGACATTGCAACCATGATTTAGTAGTAGCTTTGATTATATATCACTCAACAATACCATTTTTATATACATATGTTGTATATATGTTTATTATATATATAGTTATTATGGTTATATGGTGTTGCTATGGATTGCTCAAGCTTCATGTTTTGCTGAGGAGGGGGAGAAAAAGAAATAGAAGTGTTGTTTTATCTCACTCTTAAATCTACTTCTATATACAAACTTAGTCCTTTCTAGAATAAATTTTAAAATGTTATCTTTCCCAAAGGCTGGAACTACCCGCATTTAAAAGTAATRTTTCAGGCAATATATGTAGAGATATCAAAATTAGTGATAAATGCCAATTCACCTAAAAATAGCATTCTGCTGAAGCATTAATATAGCTATGTTGAACAGACAAGTAACAACTGAACCTTGAATTAAAACTTTGAATGACTTTCATGAGCCTTTTTTAAACATAAGACTGTTCATAGTTTTATAGAATAACAAACTTGTATAGGAGAAAAGAAGTGTGGGAAGTAATTGCAGTGATTTTTATTTGCCATATGCATTTATTGCTTTGGGGTTGCTTGAGGCCTTCCTCTCTCTGCCTCTCAATCTAAAACCAGAGCAGGTGCTGTTAACCTAAATGCGACCTGAAATAGAATTACTTTGATGACAGGATCCCGCTCATGCACTGTATTTCCCATACCTCTGTATGACATTGATGGAACATTTTCTTATCTCCATCTCTGTTGCCTATTAACATATGTATGCAAGATTGGAGGGCTAAGAGGAGGAAACTTCTTCTCCTATTTAATATTAGCAGGTGTAATGTTTGGGCTGTTTAACTAAAGGGATATTCTTATTTTGAGGTTAGAAAGCAGTGAAATCTGTCTTTTTTCACTGGTTTTAGGATGTAGAGAGTGGTTTTCATGTTTTCATGAGTTCAACTCTGACCTTTGACAATTGCATCACTGTTGTAGTACAGCATGTAGCTACTCAGGGAAGTCTTGCTCCTTTAATGAAATATGCTGTGGCAGTGATCTTTATACAGAGTATAAAAATGAGAAAAACTATTTTTGAATTAATCTGGTATTACAAGGGGAATCAGTTGGGAGTCAACAGGACAAGAGATGCCTCCAGTTGCCTTCCAAAAATTTCTTCTGCAACTAATCAACTAGTGGTGATCTCTTTTTTCAAGTCAATGCTTTATTCGCAGGAAAAGTGGTTTATGATAAACCAACCTAAAGATCATGAAGTCTCACACCACTATAACCATGTTTGTTATCCATGAGTAGGAATTTAGGCTATCAGCTACTCAAAGATAAAACTGCACTTTCATCAGCTTGGGTGCAGAATTTGTGAAGAGTAGARAAAAAGTCCCAGATCACACTATTTACTGTTTACTGAAAGTGGAGTCCCTTGACAATGAAAAGAGCTGTGGTATGGCATGTTCTTCCTAATATTTCTCTTCCCCCATCATTGTTATGTCCCCCAAACCATTACGGGGGAAGCTATCATACCTTTTCTGGGAAATCAGCACGACTTGGTGCCTCTCTGAAGTACCTATATGCTAACACACATGGCATGGGGAGCAACAGGAGGAATTAGAGGTCTGCATGCAGTTGCAGGGCTATGGTCTCATTGGGATCACAGAGATAGCTCACATGACTGGAGTGCTGCAATGGATGGATACAGGCTCTTTAGGAAGGACCAGCTGGGATGATGAGGGTGGGGAGTCACTCTGTATGTGAGAGAACAGCAGGAATGCATGGAGCTCTGCCTGGGGATGGGTCAGGGACCATCTGAGAGCTTGTGGGACAGGATTAGTGGGCAGACCAACAGGGATGATGTTGTGGTGGGTGTCTGCTACAGATCCCCTAATAAGGAAGGAGAAGTAGATGAAGCCTTTTCCAGACAACTGGAAGAAGCCTCATGTTTGCAGGCCACAGTTCCTCATGGGGAACTTGAACCACCCTGATATTGCTGGAGGGACAACACAGCAGGGCACAAGAACACAAGGAGGTTTCTGGAGTGCACTGATGACAACTTCCTAACATAAGTGATCAGGGAGCTGATGAGGGGAGATGCTCTGCTGCATCTGATAGTTACAAAGAAGGAAAAAACAGATGGGGATGTGAAGAGTAAGGGAGCCTGGGCTGCAGTGACTATGGGATGGTGGAGTTCAGGATCGTGAGAGGAGGGAACAAGAAAAAGCAGGATTCCAACCCTGGACTTCAGAAGAACAGACTTTGGCCTCTTCAAGGACCTGCTTGGAAGAATCCCATGGGAGACAGCCCTAGAGGAAAGAGGAGTCCAAGAGAGCTGGTTGATTTTTAAAGATCACCTCCTCCAAGCTCAAGAATGGTCCATGATGATGAGCAGGAAGGCAACCAAGGGCAGCAGGAGGCCTGCATGGATGAACAAGGAGCTCCTAGCAAAATTCAAATATAAACAGGAAGCACACAAGAGGTGGAAACAGGGTCAAGTGAGCCAGGAGAAATGTAGAGACACTGTCCAAGCTTGCAGGGATGGGTTTAGGAAAGCCAAAGCTCACCTGGATTTTAATCTGGTGAAGGATAKGAAGAGCAACAAGAACGGCTTCTACAAGTACATCAGCAGCACAAGGAAGACAGGGAAAATATGGGCCCACTGCTGAATGGGGCCAGGGACCTGGTGATAAAGGACATGGAGAAGCCCAAGGTACTCAATGCCTCAATACCTTCCTCACCTTGGGCACAAATTCAAAAACAGGAAAAACTGTTTAAACATGAGAAAAAACATTTTTACTGTCAGGGTGGTCAAACACTGGAACAGGTTGCCCAAATAGGTTGTGGAGTCTCCATCCTTGGAGATATTCAAAAAACCTGACTGGATGTAGCCCTGAGCAACCTGCTCTAGCTGACCCTGCTTTGAACAGGAGGGTTGGACTAGACAGTCTCCAGAGGTCCCTTTCAACCTCAACTATTCTGTGATTCTGTGATTCTGTGATTCTCTTATTTTAATTTTTGGTTTAGTTTCAGTCAACTGCTGTTCAAGGCCTTTCTGATTTGATGAGGCACTGAGGCTTTTATGCTACATGCAAAAAGAACCTCTCTCTGGAATGGGAAAGGGCAGTGCAATCTCTGTTTCTCCCTAGAGGGAGAAGGCCTAAAAACTGAGTCAGATATGTTTTGAGAGGAGACAGACACAGCTCAGGGTTGAGCTAAAACAGACTTCAATAACAGTTAAAACTAGTCAAATATGAACAATCTCACAGTTTCCTATGGGAAGCCTGATAGGGACAAGAAAGGAATTTTAGCTAAAGAGAGTACAGAAAAAATTCAGCCTATGCATTTCATGTGGCATTACCCATGCTGTTGAGTAGGTTTCATTCTAACTTTGGACCCAGCTGAGAAAGAATCACTTTTCAAGAGTAAAAGACTTTCCAGCCACTGGGACAGAAAGTAATTCATGTTGTTGGTATTTCAGATGATGTCTCATAATTTTCCCCGGTGTCTTTATATGGATATTGAATAGAATGAGTGATTGATGTAGAAACTGGAGGGTCTTCATATCTCTGGCAAATAAGACAAAGCACACCATCAGTACTCTGACTGCATTCTGTACAGAGGATGTTTTCCAGTTTGATGGTTAACCATTAACTTCCTCATGGTAAAATAACAATTCAGTGTGGTGAATATATTGAATGCTATAGAAAGATAGAGGAATCTTTAAATGGACAAGAGGAGGTCACCCATCACTGGCGCCAACAGTGTGTCTTTTCCAAGTCCTGGCCTGAACTTTGGCTGGAAGGAGTCCATGAGCCTGGTGGTGAATAAGTTGGTTGTTCATAAATACAAATTAAAAGTGTGTGTGTGGGGGGGAAAGGTGATTGAAAAATGAATGGTACATAGCAGCTAAAAAAAAGTTAAAAATTTTTCTTTAATAAGTGTCCATTCTGAAAGTGCTCTTTTTTTTCAATTTTTTTTTAACACTGAACTTATCTACTGCTGAACTAATGCCTGGGACCAGTTAACTGAACTATGGAGAGAATCTAGCACTCAAAATATTAAAAAGTATCTTAATTTTGCAAGTTTCTGAGTAGACACAGTGGTAAATAGCAAATATATTCAATATGAAATACAGGTACTTTAGCATTTTCCTGACCTACAAGGAGAATTTATGGACTTCTGTATGAAAAGATGGTAATGAAGACTTTCTTGGACTATGAAGCTTTAAAAAGAGGATTTTTATATATTTATTTTTTATTAGTGAGATAATCACTTCTGTTTTATACATATATATATATATATACATACACATACAATGAGGCATGAAAGTGGTATTATAGTTAGGTGATATTATAGTACAGAGCAGCAATCAGTGCACCACCAAGACATATAGGTATGCCTCAGTGTGTTTTTGAAGTTGGTGAAAAAGAAACAGAAATTATAATATTAGATAAGTCAAGCAAATGATTCAAAATATATCAAAAAAATAACATTAATGAAAGGCAAAAAATTTGCAAAAAGAACATTACTAAGGTTTTGGAAAGCTGGAACTTTGAACTTTGGGAAGCTGGAACTTTACCAACTGTTGGGAAATAATCAGTAAGAACCAGTCTCATGTATATTTAAGCTTGTCAAATGAATAAGTTAGCTTTGTTCTCTAACCTCATAGTATGTTTTTTTTAAGGCGGTAGAATCAGAAGATGTTAGTGGGCCACACACAAATGTATCCTGCAAAACATATTTAAGATTTTCCAGATTTCAAAGTTGTTATTTGGCAGGGACATTCACTATGCTAAATCATYGTAATTATAACTGCAGTATTGCTTATTTTCTGAGCTACTGTGGCCAGAGCTAGTAGGCAAATGTATCTCACAGCCATAGATATGTACAGTTCCTGAAGCTAATAAACTGATTTATGTAGTATACATCTAGCACACTGAATGTTCTTATCAGATTTTTCATCAGCAGATTCACATAAAGCATCACACCTTTCATTAACTGAGACTTACCTCACATGACTATTAGATTAAGTCTACACAGATAAACATCTGATAAAAAAATGAAGCCAGAATTGACCAAAGCATAAACAAATGAAGGAACCAATTGCAATTGCTRGAGTAGCTATTTTACTGTATCTACACTAYAGTTAATCCAAACCCTAGTTAGAAAACATAATCTTGCAATAAAATAAAGCAGTATTGTGTAGTGAGTGTGCTCTCATTCCTGTTAAAGCATACTTATTACAGAGTTTCTATGGCATTTATCTAAATTATTTGACAGTCAGTATGAAAGGGATAATGGATAGAAAACATTTACAAATTATTTTCTTCCGTATTACTCTCCTTTGATGTCTTTCTTTATTTGGTGAATTTAGAATTTCACTTTTAATGTTATTTTA
The DNA here is from genome assembly GCF_003343035.1 of Apteryx rowi. NCBI lineage: Eukaryota > Metazoa > Chordata > Aves > Apterygiformes > Apterygidae > Apteryx > Apteryx rowi. The sequence continues at coordinate 196,211 of NW_020448263.1, forward strand.
ATTAATTTAGAGAAAGTTCTTTGGTCTACTGTAATATAGTTAAAATTCTCTCCAAGTTGTAATTCTAAACTACATTCTAAAGGGTACTATATTTTGAGTATTTTTAAATCACATTGGTCCAAAACAAATCTGCAGTGAAACATCTGTCTAATCACGTTCTTATAGTTACAGAAAGAAAAATAAAATAATGTCCATGGCTCCAATTGTTTTTCTAACAAATTGTCACGTGCTTTTAAAAAAAGTAATTAAACTTTTCAGAAATCTAGTCTTTAATAGGACCTTTGAAATTTTGGTGTTTTTAGTAAGACACGTGACTATCAAAGCCAGCTACTGAAACTGTGCACTGTTTGGTAAATGTATTTTTTATTTACAGTAGGAAGATGTGAAAAATATCAACCATAGAAAAAAACAGTGACAGTCTATGGGGATCTTATTACAGTGTCAAAACAAAACATCTTTCATGTAAATTATGCTGTCATGAAAATAATAATTATGACATAAGAGTGAATGGAGAAACTTTCAACCAGTTAATAAAAAAGCCTGTATTTCTTTGTTTGTGTTGTACCAGYATGTAGCTTTAATAATAGCTTTATCCTTAAACTGGCATGCAATTACCAGTTTCATAGCTTCTGGAACAAATAAGCTCCACAAGTTTACCTGTGATATTTGAAATACAGACTGGATTTTTCAGGAGGCAGATTGATTCGAATCCTTCAACTCAAAAGTCTCATTTTATTCTTGCAAGTTGCAGAGTAATTGGTAGTTTTCCTAAATGCTTTTACTATTCCTATTGTGCAGAGAAGGTGTGTTTTAAAGTTAAATCMTAAATTGGAAGGTATAAATGTAGATAACAAGGATGTCTGCACAGGACCCAGCATGGCAGCAGATGTTCCTGTTGGTGAATCTTGTATACATCAGACCTGCAATTAACTTAGATTGTATATAAACTCATAAAATCTATAGACTGAATTGCTGTAGTCCTAAAATGAATTACAGAATCATGGCATACTTTTTTCTTCTTGTTTTTAACTTTGGACCTTAATCCTTCCCACTGTGTTGAAATAATTCTTATATTCCAACATCCGCAGCACCTCTGAGACATCTATGATAATTAATAAAACAAATATAAATAATCTGTTACTTATTGCTTCCTTAAATTGTTGAATTTCTGTCCACTTCAGAGGACTAAGATCTATTACTGACAGATTCCAAGCTCTATACAGTGATTGCTTATGACCTGATATGAATAACTTAGAACTAGAAAACGATGCTGCATCTCAAGCAGGATGTAGAATTGTGTAAAATGTTTGTTTCCAGTTCTGGCAAATTGTGAGATACCACACTACTAACTTGCGTTACTCTGATTTATAGACAAGCCATTGTTGATATTTTTGTAGGTTTTAAACTTGTATCAACACTACTTTCCCTGTCATTCCAAGGTCTGTGCTTTGTAACTAAGCAACTGTGTCACAGAGAGAGGCATAAAAGTATTAGTAATTTTTTAAATTCTCTAAAAATTTTATAGGTACTTCTCTACATTGTTCTTTGTATTTCTCTAAAATGTTGCATAACAAGACAGTTACTGGTTTGTGCCTTCAGTCTACATTGTCTGTATTGACTATATTTATCTATATTGTGAATGATCTGCATAACTTACTTCTGCCTTCAATGCTTGTTAGTAATTACCAGTCATTCCATTTTCCCCCTGTGGGAGTGGATCCAAAAGAATATCATCAGTTGTTCTTCTGCCCCAGTGATTCTTTTGTGTAGGATGCTGCAAAGCTCAGCTTGGTCATTACTCCTTTTCCTCTAAGAGGTCATGAACGTTTTGAGCTGTATTTGCACCACTGGGCTAATGACTCTTCACACAGTGATTTCTCATCTAAATAGAATGAAGGTCTTTCAGTTTTCCCACTGAGCAGGCCAAAATTGGGGTTTGAGCGAGAATTTCTGTTGCAAAGGATAGAGAAAAGATATTGGCAGACTGCTGATAATAGAATTTGTATCTGATCTGACAGCCTTATGAATTTCATTATCAAGTGGTCACACAAAAATTGCGAAAGATCTATCAGCATCTGTGGATAGCAGAGGTTTGTAGCTGATGTCTCACGAGGAAGGTACAAAGTGGGATGAACCTGAATATGTGGAATGAATGTGGAATGAATGTAACATTAAATTCACTCATGGTTTTGTTACCTCTGTATTGTATTAGACCAATATAAATCTCTCAAAGTTACTACTCCTGTTTACTATCCAGAAGGTTCAGTTAGGGAAGAGTATGGCTGCCAACTTATTTCTGTAGATGGACTTGGGAAGTGTATTACTTTAAATAAGACATAGTGCACTCTTATGGAAAAAGTCTGTCACTAGATTAAATTCAAAGTGTTATTTTTGACATAAAAATCCATTTCATGAACGAATTCATGCATGGTTTTTCAAACTGATGAGAATCAAGTTTATACAGAATTACAGTTAATGATAATACATAGTTTGCAATGGGTATTAAGCCTTGTGCTTCAGGGTTTAAGCTCTTCTTTGGTCAAGAAGAGGGATGAGACCTGTGTGTGTGTGTGTGCGTGCGCACATTTGTGTTTGTGTATGCACGGGCAGACTATCTCCCATTTGCTATTATGGAGTTCTTTTGAAGTATAACACTGGAACTGTCAGAGACAGGGGACTGGATCTGGAGTCTAATCCAGCACATCAGCTGCGGAGTGTCCAGGAATCCCCAATTCCTCTGTTTTTAAAGCAGAGGTATTAGAAGTATTATTACTAGCATCTTTGCAGGTTTTATTCAGATCAAATCAAGGGAACATGGTAATGAAATTTCTAGCAGCTGCTTGAGATTAGTCCCTGTTAAGCTTCTACCACTGCTTCTATGGAGGAGCTGTCTCATTTGCAGAGACAAATGGCAAAACATTAGTTTGCATAAAACTGCTCAATGGACAGGGCTTTAACCAACACACGGTAATAAGATGAAGAAATGAAAGGATAGTTGTCCAAGAAGCTGGTTTACTGTGGCATATACAACATAGGCTGCTGCAATGACAGATTTTTAAAGCTTAGGACACAGTGATACTTGTAGAAGATTGACAAAGTACTTTGTAAAAGAATCATATCCAGTTCTGTCAACTGCAGCATCTACTCTTCTCATATTCGTGCTTTATCTGGAAAGCTGTTAGACCCTACAATTAAATATCAGAGAAATAGTGAAAATTGTCTGATGAGTCCAAGGCCATACTTTCTAGCACAGACTGAAGCAGAGAGTTTTATCTTCAGTTATGAAAAAGCCTCCCTTCAGTTATGAAAAAGCCTCCATACATTCCTCTGAAAATGTAAGAGGCTGAAAATAGGAGTAAATATAGCTAACATTCACAATGACATATTCCTCCATTTTCAAGCCCCTTTATTGTGTCTGATTTATGAAGGGAAGATTTCAGATAAAACAGTTTTTGCATTTCTGATTTTTAGGTAATTTTCACTAAGTTGTGCCTGGAATGAGTCCATGGAAATTTGTACGAGATGCATAAGGTGGATTTAGTTGAGTTCACAGTGGATACTTAAGGAATATGTTGTTTACTTCTTTCCATTTTGTACGTATGCATTTGGAATTGTGGCTGGTAGACATCAGATTAACCCACTTTGTCTCCTATCTACAGAAAGGGAATAAGAATCATCTTTCCTATTCTAAAAGTGTTCTGAGAAATTTTTATATTTGTATAAATGTTAAGTTCCCCATATTACTGCATCCAAGGTTGCCAGTGCACTTGTTTATTTTTAATCTTGTAATATCTTGTGTTTTATTTTCTCACAAACTTAATTTTTTGATAAATGTGATTGCCTGAAAACTCTGATGCCACTAAATGTAAGTTTCCAGCCCTCAGGTTTGCAGATGAAAGCTTGAAAACATTAACTGAGAGCTCTCTAACACCTTAGAGACCAGAAGGGAAACAAATTAGAATGCATTAGTTTTTAAAATATTTTTTAAAGACAGTCTCATCATGTTTTGGCCTCTGATTCATGATTTCTGAATGTTTGAGCTGGTAACATGTGCATGCTGCAGTGTATAGACATGAAGAATCTGAGTTAATGGTTTGTGCCTAGGTTTGCTTTATTATAGATTTTTATTCATGCACATTTCCTATTTGACTTAATTGGATATTCTGCCTGAGCCAGACCATTGGATTGTTAACTCTTCAGGTCAGAGACCTTAACAATCTTTGCAGTCTTTTGACCACAYAGTCTTCCCATGCTCTGTAAGTGTAAGTAATAACCTTAATAAACTTGCCAGAGCTCTTTAGGACCTCTTTCATCTATCATTTGTATTTAGCTTTCCATTTAAAACTATACCTACATTTAAATAAGGCTAGATGCTTTGATTTGAACGGTGTGGCAAATCACTCCAGTTTGCCCAGATATGTCTATACTTCAAATGACTGCAGTCTTATTGCTATTGTACAGTTTATCTCCATTGCAAAGAGGGTTTCAATTATTTTAATGCTGAACAGAAAGAATGCAAGTGTGAAGAAAAATGTATCAATCCAGAGAGAACTGGACCCAAAGGGACAGAATACTTGCAAAAGCGTAACAACAAGGAGGAAGCTAGATAAGTGTGCTGTGTTGAACAAGTGCCAGGAGATTCAGAATTACCTTTGGCAGGATACACTATCTCAAACTGTATTGAGGAATGAGGGCAAAACTGCACAATAGTGAGCAACAACAGCAGAGTGTGTATTCAACCATGGAAGGTCCTGTATTTGGTGTAATGGGTACTTCTCTTAACGCAGCTTACAAGATGACTGTAGTCATTTGTTCTTCTCCCTTTACTATTCCACTGACTTTGACTGTCAAACTGTCGGATGGCCCGTGCTTACCTGAGTCTAGACACTACCTGACACACCTAAGTTAGGGGCATAACCTCTGTTGGGGAGATGGAGACACACACACTGCACTAAAATACAGGTCAGACCTTRGGTGGGCAGAGCTACCTTCAGGAAAGGCTTCTCTCCACTGACTGTGCAGGGACCCTGAGAGAACTACAGTTGTAAGGTGACTTTTAGGTAGGTGGAGTGAATCTGGGTTCATTCTTCACAAATAGACAGCAAACAGCTTAAGCAGGAAGCTGATATGGGTAGCGGTCATGACCCCCACTGTGCGGTTCTAATTCATCTTCATACTGCAATGACTTTTTGACAATTTGGCCATTCATCCAGCAGAGGCATAAGAGAAATGGGCCCTGGAGGATTGCCAGCACTACTGAATTTGCCTGACAGATAACCAGAATAATTCATCACGTGGATGATCTGGTACAAATACAGATATATTTTTAATTTTGTATGTTTTAAAAAACCCAACCTTTTGACACGTTTTCGAACTATACTAAAACAGTTTTGTCCTGAGGCAGTATTAAACCAGATGTCATAGGTCTCTCTCAATTTTTGTATCAATTTCTTTAAGCAGTCTTAAACTATGACATTTGGTATTCAAAGTCTGGGGCAGACTTAACTTGAAGTTTCAGAATGGGCCTGTGTTGGGCATTGATTGATTTGTTTCTTCCAAGTATGTGCTGTCTTCTTTTTAAAAAGAGGGATCTCCTGGGGGAAGGGGATGTTGCTCTTAGGGCTACTGAGAGTCCTCAAAAAGAGAAGGCTCAAGAAACTGCAGGATGAAGTAAGCAAGAAAGAGAATTATAGCAGGGAGGCTGCAGCTCATGCATGGATTGAAAGACTGCAGTGAGGATCAGAGAGCAGCCTGGCAGGCTCTGGAGTTGAAGGCGAGAATTTCTGAGGGACTAGAGTAGACAAAGCAGAGTTTGCTGCCATTCAGCAAGTTATTAAGTTAGTTGCTATCATGGACTAGCTTTCAAAACACACTGGATTTGGAAGAACTGTGTACAAGCTTTTTTATTTCTGCTTATGTCTTCTTTTGTCTCATTTTAACAAGTTACATTTGTAGTTGTTATTCAGATAAAACTTTTTTTTTAATGAGCTTAAAGGTCATACAGTCATCTTGTGGGAACACATTCCAGTAGGAGGCCTTGGCACTTCTACCTCAGTGGTTTGGCCAAACTGGGATCCTGTCATAAATATATGGCTAATTCCTGGCTCAGTGTCAGTTGAGTCTTTGGCCCATATTTTGAAAGAGATTTTCCAGATAAACACAAAAATTGGTTGACCAAACTCTCAAAAGCACTTTACATACAGCAGTGCAGCAGCATGTTACATATGCAAAAAGGAGTTGTTCACTGTTATAATCGTTTGGAAATCTGCTTTCTCTTGCATGCTTGCTACACTTCCTGATTAATATTTTTAATTCATTGGCACAGCAGCAGATTATTTTCATTCAGTGTCTTGAATGGAAAAAGACAACCTGTATTCTGAAACTGTGAGTTAGTATCAGCCCCTCTACAGGCTGCAAAAGGAATTGAGGTAGCTTGTGAATATTAGAAAAAAAATGTTTATTTGAAAAAGAAAATACTTACTATAAAATGATAAAATTCTAAAATGTACTGTACTATGGTGAATAATTAAGAAATGCATGTTCAAATTACACAATATTATATTTGCAAAATTTAYCCATTATTTAGGTTTTCAAACATTACACAAAAGCAGAAAAACAAAATGAGATTGCACATTCAAAAAGTTTGAACTAGATGATCCTTAAAAAATCAGGTTACTTCACCATGTCATACAGATATCAAATACTATACACTAAGATCCCAGCTTTTCTAATTATGGTTATAATTTGCTTTGCCCTGTCACAAGAAGCAAAGAATGCAGTAAGACATCCAACTGAGAAACACAGAACTTGCCCTGTTAGATCTATTAACAGTTAAATCACAGAATCACAGAACCACAGAATGACAGAATAGTTGGGGTTGGAAGACACCTCTTGAGATCATCTGGTCCAACCCCCCTGCTCAAGCAGGGCAGCTAGAGCGGGTTGCCCAAGACTATGTCCAGTTGAGTTTTGAATATCTCCAAGGACAGAGACTCCACAACCTCTCTGGGAACACAGTTCCTGTGTTCAACCACCCTCACAGTAAAGACATGATTTCTTAGGTTCAGCTGGAATTTCCTGTGTTTCTGTCTGTGCCCATTGCCTCCCAGCCTGTCGCTGGGCACCACTGAGAAGAGTCTGGCCCTGTCTTCTTTACATCCTCCCATCAGATACTTATAAACATTGATCAGATTCCCCCTGCGCCTTCTCCAGGCTGAACAGTCCCAGGTCTTTCACCCTCTTCTCCTGTGAGAGATCCTCCAGTTCTTTAATCATCTTTGCGGCCCTTGCTGGGCTTGCTCCAGCAGGTCCATGTCTTTCTTGCACTGCAGAGCCCAGACCTGGGCACAGCACTCCAGCTGTGGCCTCACCAGTGATGAGCAGAGGGGAAGCAAAAATCCTGAAGCAAAAGTGATTTTTAGCTTTTCCAAAAGTATTTGGACTTTTTTAGGATTTTCTCTTTTAATTTTATGGGCAAATATCTCATGGACCCATACAACTCAAGTGTTTGCTTGAGTAAAGTAAGAAAATGCAGATATGCACAAAGCTAACTTTGAAAGAGCTGTCCTGGGAAAAAAAAATGCTTCTGGCATATTGTAAACATATATTTGTAGTGATCTCAGCAGAGAAAGTGAAGAAGCCATTAATAGGACAACATTTATAACATCTTAAAACCACTCATAAGGCACTCATTGGGTTGATTCAAATCTGTAGCCACAGTGTATTTCAGGGAAAATAAAGTGAGCATCTCCTTTCCCCATCCCCCCCTCCTTACTGCTTCTCTGCAAGAAAAAAGAAAAATCTCATTTAGATCTGTGTTCCTTGCTGCATGAAGCAGCAAGCTTCTTGGCAGTTTCACTGATATTTTTCTGGCTGCTAAGCTTCAAAATAGTTCTGAACCTCAGCCATTTTATAAGGCTAGTAGTGATTTGAAAATACCAATGCTTGTGGTTTATATGGAACAAGTCCTGATTTCTTAGACCCTACTGAAAATCCGCTCACCTGTGACTAACTGAGACACAGCTAAAGAGATAGGRCAAGCAGTGAGAACTTGTGTATTGGTGTAAGAATGTTTTTCCACCAGCTTTGTAGAAATTGTGCTAGGTTTCTTTTTGAAAGAGCTAGGGATATCTGGTAAGTATGTCACTGCTCTTTCATGAAACAGAATCACTTTTAATTMTTATTATTATTACATTAGGATGTAAAATACTTATCAGTATAAGATCTGGGTGCACATCACAAAATTTAGATCAGAATTAAGCAACCATTTCTGTGACAACCCCCACATAGCACCAAAATAGCTACTCTGAAAAGGAGTGATACGAGGCAGATGATTAAATGTCAGTGAATTCTAAAGACTGTTTCTATTAGAGAGCACAAAGAAAGTGATCTTGCATTGTGCTCTAAAATGTCTCTACCCTGTAAGCTCATCTGCAGAGACCGATGACTCTTACGCTGTGCATTGCCTCATTGACACTCTTTTGGCTCCAGAAGGTGCGTATGTCCACTTGTGTGAATCAATGTACATGATCAAGGCTTCAGTGGCTATGATGAGGACTTAAATGTTTAGGGGGAAAGAATCACRTGAATGGTCTCCCTGGAAAATGCTCTGCAGCTGATCTCTTTGCTTTCAGCTTTGGAACAAGAGCGCTGCAAAGAGGTAAGGGTAAGGCAGCTCTGAAGCAATGGGCACGGAGACAGTATAGGTCCTTGCATTTCACCTGGAGTGGAGCTGGCAGCCAAAGCAGAGAGTACAGGTGTAAGACACTTTTGTCAATCTTTCTTAATGATCTGGCAAACAGATTTTGGTTAGCAGAAAATATGACACAAGTGCCTTCACCTGCAGTTTACTCACCCTCCTCCCCCTGCTCATAGGCCATTTGCTGATGGGTATGGCAACACTTACTTGCTAATACCTCCTAACCAAAAGCATTAGGTATTATGCAGTGGGGTAAACAAATAATTTCTGAACTGTGCTGTATTTACAGAATACTTCTTGATGGCTGTAGTGAATTTCTAAAAACTGTGCACACTTTCCCAAGAAAATTCTGTGTGCTTTATGGTATGTTATCCCTTTAAGCTTTGAAGCTTCCATTAGTCTTTCCATGCATCTGATTCCTATGATAATTCTTCTCCAATATTTACTGTTAAGCAGCATTAGGGCACTTAGTTTCTGTTCTAGAAGCACAGCATAGCCTGAACAAAATGAAAATCCCCAATGATTCTTACCAATGGTCACTTGAATAATCAGAAATGCATTGAGCCCCGAGGACTCCTTATCATGTTATTCAGTATTCTGAACAAGTAACTACCTTACTCTATTTTGTTCTGCAGACAGACTTGCAGTCTTCTCTTCTACCTGGAAGAAACAGCATTCTTAATGCAAGCCACATAATATACTTGCCTGTACACACCTTTTATACATCCTGTCATTCTGAAACCAAACCCTGATTCACACAGACTGACTTTTCCATTGGCACTATGGAATAGCATATGCAGTACACTGTAACTCGCCTAAGCTAAGAATAACTATCATACTGTCTGAGACCTCACATAATTCATGGCTCTAGATTAATCCTGCTATTAAGGTCAAAAAGAATGCATTTTAGTGGATAAAAAATGGTGTGCATTATGTTTAAAAATATAGGCTGAAAATTTCAAATGTACATGATGAAGTTTGGCACTTCAGATACTCAGGCAGTCATGTATAAGCTGCTTGGTTTTTAGAACTAGCAAATTCTTTTTCATTTGTGAATGTTTAGTATTACTGACAAGTAGGCCACCTATCTTCAAGTGCCTAAATATGGACTGAGAAAACTAGGTTTTGGCATACACTATGCCACATACACTATGTCTGTGAAGTTTCTATTCATTGTGAATTTTTTTTTCCCCTCTCAGTATAGGTTATTTTGCTCTTTCTCTTATGAAATCACTTTTTTCCCCTCAGCTCAGATGGTAGCAGATATTTCCCAGGAAGATCTACATAGAACAAAAGCTTGCAATGTCTCTTGAGTTTCATGGTAATGCCCTATTCTGACAGGGAAAAAAGTATTTTGTGTTATTAGACTGACAAGCTGGCAAATTTACAAGCCATAATTGAAATCATATTCTCGTACTAGCGGATAATAAACAGTACAAAATATTTCTGAAGATTTTAAACAWGAGACCATAAACAAAGAATCTCCACTGCCAATAAATTTCTAATACAACTATCCTGTCCTCTGTTTTGATGATGTCTTAATACAAAATAGAATATGCCTCTGATTTTTAAAAATCACTATTAATTTGATCATTTTAGTCACAACTGAAGAATATAATAGATAATTCAAGGAAGGATTCACTGGTAGTTTTTTTTTAATATTTTATTTATTTTAAAATGCCTACTTTTTTCATTTTTCCTAATGTTGCCATAAAATTTTCAGTCTCTGCACTATTTTGGTTGAAGTATCAAAAAGACAGATTGCAGAATTTAGATTTGCCTTCAGACAGGGTGGATGAGGTTTTTACTTTTCCCTCAGTTTTCCTTTTACTGTAAATACATTTGAGCACTTACATGCACATTAACATTTAACATTTCTTTTTTTTCTGATTCATATTCATATATTTTCTTTTCTAAGCGTGATTCGCTGAAGTCATATTTATTCAAACGACGCTTAAGCACATGCTTAATTTTGTAGCTGGTTCAAGTTATGTTTTAGACTAAGTGATGTTATGAATCGGGCTGATAAGCATGTTAAAGGTTTTCCTGAATGGCATCTTTTGCCAGTAGAAGATAACTCTGTTCTCTCCATATTGTGTTTTGAATATTTCATACTTATCCATTACAGAAAAATGAATCCTTTTTTTATGAAGACCAGTTTATTTTAAAAGAACTAATGCTTTAGTATTGTCTTATTCATTGAAGCAGAAAATATTACTATCTTTATTTTGGCTAAGGTCCCATTCCTTAACTTGRTCTTGTCTGTGTGTTGCAACATATGAAAACAATTTTTTTAATATCAGGTTCAATATGCTGTAAGACGTTTTAGTTCATAACAGCAACCAGTAGTTTTTGTTCACTGTCTTTTTTAAACAACCTGCTTGTATAGCTTTGACTATGTATGCCTGGCTTCAGCAAAATGGTTGCACCAATTGTGGAATCCTTGCTTATTTTGTTCCATCCAATGCAGTATCTTTTAGGCTGTTGTTCAGGAACCACAAATGTTGGAATGTACTAACTTAACCATCCTCTGGATTTCTTTGTTTCCTGAATGGCAAGAAAGAAAATAACCTTATCTGCTATTATTTAAATTTTCAACTATTTAGGATTTAATTTTGAATTTCTATGTGTATCACATCTACTGCACTAAATTATGTAGCGAAAATGAAACCTTTAGAGCTTAACAGTTTACATGAGTCAATAAAAAAATYATGCCTGATAAAACTCTATTCAATAAAAGTGCCAAAACTGATGTGTAGAAGCTGGGTGTACAGATTCAAGGAAAGTGGAGGGACTTCTTGATAACACTGTAAATGTGGACACAGAGAAAATCTATAACTGTTATAATATTTTTATATGGACTTGCATACTATATGGATAATAAGCACTGGGATAAACAAACAGTTTCTAAAAAGATCCATGTTTTGAAGCTTCAAAGCTGAAAAAATGAATGTAATGGTTTGAAATACAAGTAGACCAGAAAACTACTACAGAACTTACTAGCATGACACAGTCATAAACAACTATCTCTACCAATAACATTCAGTAAGTACCAGACCACAATATCAAAATGGTATCTTTCCTTGGAACTTCAGGTTTCAATACCAGCTCTGTACTAACATCTCATTAGCCAATGGCTTTTATTGTCACACTCCTTTAAACATTTATGCCATTTGGATATAAGTAATATCATCAAGCACTACCAAAAAATCATGGAACCTTCAGTTGTTATCTCAGGAGGTAAAATGTCATTCTAACCTGATGAATTAAAATCCATCCTAAAGGTGAAATACCTTTTTAAGTATCTTTTTAAGATTCCAAATCATAAAAAAAAGACTAGTCTTAAAAAAATTGTAGAGAGAGATTTTTAATTGAGAGGAAAACTTCCAAGACCTCCAAAAGTATTAAAATGAAAAACTGGACTTCAGTCATTTCCAGAGGTTTCATTTTATGTCTTTGGTGGGGGATTTTACCTAGCTTCCTTTAAATTATCTAGGATCAAATTGTACTAACCCAAATGTAGTAAAACAAACATTATTGGTCAAACTACAGGGCTAAAAAAGTTTGTGCAGTGTGGTATCCAGGAGAGTCCAACTCATATTCTTCTTTGAGCATTTGGTGCCTCAGAATGAAGAAAGAAAAATCCTAAAACACAGCAACAYGCAAATAAATGGGTTTTGATCTCATTCATAAAGATATTTACATCCCATCTTCACAGCAGTTTCCCTAGGACCCAAGCAATTTAGATGTTTGAAAAAATTAATAGTTTTTAGAGTGATTTAATTGGTTTTATGTTATTAATAAGTTAAGATGCCAAAACATTCCTACATGCATTACATATGTCTGTCACTTCCTTTAGAACAAAGGGCATTATAAAATGAGGCAGACTGCTTTCTCTACAAATGAAACTATACACAAAACTGCCATAATATGTGAAATTAAGGCTTTTACTGGCCCATGATCTACAGTAGGATACTATGATTACACAAAACATTAGTATTAAGTGTTCTAATTGAATTACTTCAGGCAAAAGTAATAAAAAGGTCATAGTATACCATAACAAAGCATCCTCAAAAATAAAGACTTAGAATTCTACTCTAAAAAAAAAAAAAAAGATAAAATTTAGCCAGGAATTGATATCAATTTCCTGGTTTAAGATTAGGAACTTTATGTTCAATTATTGTTTGTTACTGAGATACTAAATACACGTTGTTCTGCTGTCTTGGGCTGTCCTCATTCAGTATTTACATGTACCTTTGTCACCCACAAATGTGTTTATCTGACCTAATTTTAGGCCTCTAGAAGACAGGCCTCTAGTCAAAGATGGGCATCTAGGGCCTCCTCTCTACTGGAGCTGACAGAAAAAATAAAGTATCTCCAAAGGGCAATTCATGTCACTTTTTTTAGAATGAGATGTGTTGGAGTGATAGGTGCCCATCCACCACAGAGACAGGGGATGATTAACTGAGGCTGGAACCCTAATTTTTGGTAGTTAGTGAGAAGAATCCCACACCAGTGACTAAAAAATATGAAAGTATTTGCAAGAGTTCAGTCATGACATTGTTTAGTTGATGTATCCTGCAAATGAAGGGATAATACCAAAATGTGATGTTCATTTACAGATGATAGCTCTAAAACCAGTCCAAACTATGTATATTAATTGATGTCTACTCATGACATAGACAGAACAATGTCCTCCACCTTGCTTCTTTGGGTTGGCAGGTTTTATCCTTTCCCTGCAGCTGAAATATAGTTTTATATCTGGTTGCTGTGACACCAGAGCCCAAAGAACCATGAATGAAATTTTGAGACTGATACCCCAATCTCCACCCCCATGCGTGATTCCCACATAGCACAGCTCCAGAAAGCTACCAGTATTTAGCACAGTTGGAACAAGTAGACTTGTTTGGGTTCTCTGTTCATGTCTGCACATCTGGGAATAAGACTTGCTATTAATGGATCTCCAGGGTGTCGGCTGTCCCAACAGTATCTCCACAGCCATTCTGGACAATTTGTACTGTTGCAATCATTTCCACTCAGGAAAACAAAAATATCAAAGCAATTATAATCATAGCAATACTTCTTCTATCTGTTTGGAATACCAAGAAAAGAGATAAAAATAATTTCAGTTCAGTTTCAAATTTTAATGAGTTTCTGTTAAGGCCAGTCATTTTGGGTACTGCACCCTCTGTTTATCACACTGATACATTTATAAACAGCAGTCTTTTCACCCCTTAGTCTTTGTTTTGGTAGGCTAAGCTCTTTCAGCCTCTTCTCGTAAGGCAGACTCTTCATTACCTTTAACATTCTTTTAGCATTTTTCTGCACCTGCTCTCATTTTCCTCAAACGTACTTCTTGAATGAGCTGAGTGTAGCATTTATGGTCAGATCTTATGCTTTCTGCTTTTCTATCTCTACTGGAAATATCTCAGTTGATGCATCATAGGATCATATTTGCCTTTTCACCAAAAGACCTTGAAAGCATAGAAATTCTACAGAACCCTTAAAGCGTCTTCACTTCTGTAGCTCTCACCACTATGCTTTGAGGCACCTTTGTGTGGTAAACCTTGGAGTGTAAAGTACTCAAGATAGGGACCTTGTTTGATACAGAGCATATGTCCCTAATTTTATATATGGTATATCATTTCATCAGCTTCAGTTAGCTTTATAGGATCTTGGCCTATCTCCTTAGTCTATAAATAAATAATGACAGTTTTATAAATAACACAGTTTCTAACCAGCTGAAACTGTGTTATCTTTGTAATTTTTGCCAATCAGTAGAAGAATGTGAATGACAGGCACAGGTTCTACAGTTTTAAAAAATCTGGTATAACAATAAATAAATATAGTTACATGTAAGAACCACATAAATATTTTGATGTACTAGCATAAAGTATTTCATAAGGTATTTTAGAAYATGCACAAACCATTTACATCTATGGTAGGTCTGCAAGTGTTTTAAGCTGGCTGTTCAATGTTCTCCCAGTGTRAATAGATGATCAATCATTCCTTGTTACTGTTTTAAAGAATAGTTTGAAACATGATGCACAGCAAGTGTTCGTACTGCCTGTTCTTTTTGTTCCCTTATCAATAAAAGTTTTAATATTAAAAAAAAATGCATTTTTTTTTTCTGGCTGCTAGAGTCTAAATATTGGGCTCTACTGTCATTTCTGAAATTTTTGGTTGGTGAGAGAGTTAAGGTGCAAGCCTCCAAAAGAGACAGAAACTGCGGGAAGTAAAAAGCATACCAATCTGTTTAGCAAATAAAGACACAAATAAAAACACTAAAGTGGAGAATATGCATTCCCATGCTGAGAATTATTGTACCGTAGTGTAGAGCTTTGAAGCATATCTTTGTGTGAAGATGAATTTGAATTTCTCCAGGCTCCTGTCCTGCTCACTCACAGGAAGCTTATGGACAGCAGTTAAACTCCAGTGCCTATTTTGAAGCTTTATACAGGGCAGAAGCGCAAGACAGCGTGTCTCCTTGCGCTCTTGTGTACGTCAGGACAAATCGGCTACACCATTTCCCACATGGAATGAGGAATGCTTGATTTTAACTATGTTGCCATGACTCGGCCTTGCARTGCTCCTGCCACAACCAGGAGTTTCTTACGTGGCATGGATAAAGAAGCCACAGGATGGTGACAACCTCCTCTAGTGACAGCAGGGCAGTGAATTTGCCACTCTGTTGCCTGTCAGTGGTCCATGGCTGAGGAACATCTAATGCTTTGGCTGGAGGCTACCAGAGCTTGCCTCTGCCCCAGGGGGAAGTATGGCCAGACAGTGAAGCATGATCCCTGAGGAGAGATCCTCAGGGGTGGAAGAGGGCTGTCTGCTTCCCCCAACTTTTGCTTTCAGAGGAGGAATCTGGGCAGTGGCCTTCTTGCAAGGACCAGGGTGCTTCTCCCGGGCTGGGGAGGAGCCTTCTCCCCCTCACCAGGGCTGCCCTTCCCCTCTCCCCGGGGCCAGCCTGCCCCAAGG
Organism: Apteryx rowi; assembly: GCF_003343035.1. Classification (NCBI taxonomy): domain Eukaryota; kingdom Metazoa; phylum Chordata; class Aves; order Apterygiformes; family Apterygidae; genus Apteryx; species Apteryx rowi. The sequence continues at coordinate 211,893 of NW_020448263.1, forward strand.
GAAGGGCAAGCGTGCGGAGAGGCGCCC
>NW_020448263.1:213185-252612 GCF_003343035.1 Apteryx rowi
CCCGCGCCCGCTGCGCGCCCGCTTTGGGGCACGCCGGGTCGTACACGAGCGGTATTTTTAGAGAAGTGGTGAAATCATCGTCAGCTCTAAGCGCTGCCCTTCTGCTGCTTCACATGATAGGCGCTGGGGAGTGAGCGGGTTTGGCGTCTGTCATCCCTTGCTGGCTGGGCATGTACTTTTTGTTGCTTAAATGGGTGTTTAATGAGGATATCTTTCTCTTTTCGAATAACCCTTCYTTTTAGTAACCTCCGACTGCTGGTCTCTGTCTGTAGACTGTTGCATTCACAGCTAGTTGCCAGGCCCAAGGCTACACAGATGGACAAAGCAGCACAGTAGTCTATTAAAAATGTTTTCACTGTAGTTAAACATAATTGGAGGTAACTCTTCTCAGTAACATGGGAAATCACACTTTATCTCAAAGATACAGTATAGAAGTGCTCGAGTTGCAGGATTTTCCTGGGTTTTGGTGTGGATAATCTTCCTGAAGGAGTTAGCATTGATCACTGTAACTAGGAGTGTTTTGAATTCTTATGATTCAGTAGTTAGGACACCATAGTTACCATATCCACTTCTGTTTATGAAGYGTAGACTGAAATTGGATGTTGTACAAAAGGGAGAAAGGCCTTGTTAAAGAAATACAAAAGGTAGCTTGCTTCAGTGACGTTCAGGTAGGGAGCTTGTCAAAATGACAGATGGTCTTTAAAAACAAATAGTGCATGGCTGGAAGTTACAGAATGCCACAGGTGCAAGCCTAACCTTTATCCCCCAAATTTCCCACAATTGCACCTGGCTGTGATTACAGCTCTGCTTGTGGCAATGCCCTCACYGAACAGCTGCTGTCACTCAACCACATCGTTGTCTCATCCTGCTCAGAGCAATTTTACATGATGTAGCAGCTAAAACACTAGTGGCCTGCTCAGCTTTCTTTGGTTCGTGTTCCCAGCTGATGCYACTAGAGCTGCAACAGCTGTAACTACAATGGAAACTTCGAGGAGAGGGAAAATATACTAGTATAGATAAGGAGCAGGTCATGTAGTATGATATTTATTTTCAGCTATGTTGAATTGCTGGGCTTCTGTTTGTTTGAGAGCAGAGTTTTAAAGCCCTCCCATTCCCCCCGACCTTCATGTCTCATATTTGTCACACTTGAATTAAAATCAAAGGGAGAGAAAAGGATATGCTGTATGGAAATATTATTCAGTCAGGAACATGGGAATTTTTAGATATATTTTAAGATTCAGTCTTATAAGTATTTTGTTGTTGTGTACTGTATCTGTTGGCTTTCCACATCCTCAAAGATAAAGATGTTACCAATCCTGAGATTTGTATTTAGGTTAAAGGCAGATCACAGTATTTCACTAGAAAACCTGAAAATTCTTTCTGCAATTAAATCACAGGTTTCAAAGCTTATTTCGAGCTTAATTTGATTCAAGGATACGAAGTTCGTGTGTTGAGAGACTGAATTTATTTTCTATATTGCAGTAAATCATTTCTGTACTGAGCTACTCTTTTTGTTTCTAATTTTCTGGTTGTTAAACGACCATAATAGTTTACACGGGACTTTACTTTGCTGTTTCCTAGGTAACAGCTGGGTATCTGTTCCAATTTTATGAGCACTTCATGGAGCAGCCAGGTTGCAATGTAAACCCCGTTTTTAATCCCTCTGTATGTCTGGGATGAAAAACTAGTTTGCCTGAAAATGCTGATCCTTCCCTTGCTGTTAGAAGGAAGGTCTTTTTGAAAGAGAAGAAAGATGATAAATGGGTCTTAATTGAGAGTGTGATCTTGCAGGCAGATTACATGCATAAAGTTGTTGAGAACTTGGCTGCTACTGAATGTTTTTAAGATTTTCAGTCATTTTTTTATTTTGCTGTGCATTCAGAACTTTCATTTTAGGTTSCAAGTCAGCTATTAGAATTACAGTCTGTGGCCTTGATTCTGCGGGCAGTGGCATGGATAAGCCCTGTTATGCATGGCTATTGCAAGGAATACTTTTTAAAGTCATGGTATAATTTTAGTAGATGTGAGAATTTAAAATTTGCCTTGATCACTATGTGTTTAAGAGCTCTTCAGCTGCAATCTAGAATAGGCTTAAGATGGGACATAAACTCTTAGAAGTGGCTACTTGATATAAAATTTCACTAGGCATGCGTTTCTTATGTTATGCTTGAATGTAGTTTTTGTCTCTAGGCATGCTACCTGTTCACCACCCCTCTTGCTGTTTTGTATGTGTCACCTGTGTGTGTAGGGTCTTTTAGAGACCCTCACTTCTGCAGCTACCTACTTCATCCTCAGTTGATGGGTGAGTGGGGAATGTGGATGCAATCTGGAGAAGGGATTTGTGCAGAAATGTGAGAGAGAGCAGAACTGGTCTTACAGTAGATGCAATCCATGGTGTGCAGTAGCTTTAGCAATGCTTGTGCGTATGTGCCTATAGGAAGATGGGGTTTCCCTTTTCATTTCTTTGCCTTTTGTAGGTCTGTCACGTTGTGTAGTGTGCATCAAATGTAGATGCTTCATGATGGAGTTTCTGTTGATTTCTAAAGATTTGAGATATCCATCTGACATTGAAAACAAAAATGTTCTGTAGGAATATTGATTGCACTTTCATTAACATCTCCTCTCTCCCACTCCCCTTCTTTGAAATTCACTGATGTAGTAGTACTCTGAAAAATAATTGTTTTGGTATAATTCTTGTGGGGTCATTCTTTGAAGGAAAAATAAACCCCTGCTCTTGTAATGAATTTACAAGCGTAGAAAATGATTGAGAAGTCTTGTTAATGGATCAGTGTTCTGATGGGCAGTTGTAAAAGGCAGGTGAATATTTTTGTACTATGGGCTGCATAAGCATGTATGGTTTGGTAGTGTCTGTAATTTGGAGGGAAGGATTATTAGGAAAGATAAAGTGTACATAAAAATGGTCACATTAGGTTGGATCAGAAGTCTGTCTTGCTCACTATTTGTTAGTTGCTTTTAGCAGCTGCTTGGGGAAAGAGTAGAAATAGAACAAGAACAGAGTGATAATTCTTTAGTGTAGGTATTAGGACTGGAGGAATAATGGTACTGCTGTGCTGAAAATGAGATGGAACCTTTTCAAATCTAGGTAAATCTGAATAAAGGGCAGAATATCACATTTCTAGTCTATACTGGACAGTTGAACTATGAAACAAGAGGTCAGAGTAGCAAAAAGGGATTAACAAGAGTTTAAGCTTGTATTTGTAGAACGTATTTCTAGTTAGAAAATCTGTTTGCCAGGGATGAACATTTCCTTGATGTCTGTAGAGATCTCTTCTGTTTCTGGGCTTTCATATTAAGACATAAAACTTTCATATGGAAAGATGGTTGTCTGGATACAACCTGAATGGGACCAGGTGAGGTAGTGACTCTCTAGAGTGGGGACAACTAGCTCCAGTGCCCCTGCTGCTGTTCTGCTGAGTAACACTATATAGAAAATAACAAGATTGTTCACAGGTGAGATTGGCAAGCTGTAAACTGTGACAACAGTGATGAAGGCATGATGGTAAGCCTATGTCACACAGTTACTGTTCTTGGAGAAATGCTGAGCTGATGCAAGCCATTTGTCACAGGAAAGGAAGCCTTCCAGAAAGAAGTCTGGAGTATGGGCTAGGGAAGCTGACATCTGCTYTACCTCATGGTAGAAGTTAGAAGTATAATAGTGGAGAGTTAACCCCATATCACAAATAGGAAGCTATCATTAGCAAGACTTGTGTCTGTTCTTACCGATGATATTATTCTGTGGTATGTGCTAGGTAAATTATCATACCTGGATCTTTACATGTCTGCTGAAGTTTTGCATTGCTGTCTGTTTTTGTTGAGTTTAAATGCATTCCATAGAAATTGGCTATGAATAGCCATATTCCTGGTGTACCCCATGGAATCRGCTTAAGAAAAAAACCCAAAGCCCTGCAGGCTGCTCTTCTCAGAGAGAGCACTCAAATATCTCTTCTTTCCTATGAATATGCTATACCTGAAGTTGGATTCCTAACTGAGGTAGGAACCTCAGTTCAGGAACCTTCATTGGGGTTGCTGTGGATAAATCTTGCATTCTCATCTTTTGTGCTTATCTTCCTATAGCTGAGCTTCTGTAATCAGGAAGGTTGACTAGCTACCTGCTCAAATAGTTGTGCTTTTGGGTTCTTCTAGCTTATAAAAGTGAAGCAAGTCTAAAAGTTTTCACTGAACCTCAGAGTCTTATGTTTATTGTCTAGTTTTGTAGCCTTTGTAGCCTTGTGCTTGGCTCTTGTTCTTTCCAAGAATTCTCTCTAGATGCTCTACCAAACTGGTGTGAAAGGTCCTCTCCAAGGTCTACCTTAAAATCTAAGAAACCAGAAACTGTATTTGTGGCTTCTGAATGTTAGGCCCWGGTTTTACAGGGAACGAGGTTGCTGGGCTTCAGGATCTAGGGTACTTGTAGGTGGCCAAGCAGGTGTATGTTTTGCAGCTTTAAGGTTCCTAGATTAGTCAGTCTGTCTATTATTTGATTTTAAAGCAATTTGAGAGGATTTTGGGATGCTTATCTGTCTTTAGTTTGCCTGAATGTGTTTAAATAGTGTTTTTCTTCACCTGTGACTTCCCTGGTCATGTTCTTATTTTGCTTTGGAGTTTAAAAAGCCACCTTAATGGCAACACAGTTAAAAATATACTTAGGTTACTGAAGCTATTTTATTTACAATGTTTGGAACAATTTTTATTGGTACTCTTTGGAATGACAATATCATAGCATGTAAGTTACTTTCAGTATTTACAAATGAACATGTCAGTAAGAAAGCCTATGATTATCTTTCTTRTGCTCAGAGGAGGTAATTTAATTTTCTAAAGGATTTTATTTTACTGGGTGATAATTCAAATAACCATGAATTCATTTTGCCTTTCTTTCTTGAGAGGACTGTGTTATATTTAGTGAAATATTTGACTATTCACATTAATATGAGAGCTTTACCTTATATTTTATTATTTGTCTATTTTGTTAGCTGACACATGTAATAAAGATATGTGCTAGTGTCTATGATGTTAGTAATGTTATATGTCATAACAGCTTCAGTAGTTCAGAGWTTTATTAAAAATGCTCCTTATATTATGAACTGCTGTAAACTTGTAGAATGACCAGTGAATAATGATGCAGGTCTGTTAAATGTGTATGTTGTCTCAATGCTGTTTGCCTAGTGAAACAGTGCTTGGAAGGTGGTTCTATGTGATGTACGTGGTCCATAAGTTACCTTCTTTCTTGAAGGTTTTGAGAAAGCAAGAAATGGAAAACTGAACTCCACAAGTAGCTATTACACATTTTCATTTTCCCCTCTTCCCCTAGTAATTACTAAAGAAGATGGAATAACTCTGAAAATGGATGCTCTGTTTTCAGAGGAATCATAACGTGCAGGATCGGTATAATATTTTCATTTCTATGAAGATCAGTCTATTTACTTTTGGTTTTTGGAGTACTCTATGATATCAGATTCTGAGTGATGTAGTTGAATCAAGAATCTCATGATAACTTCTTTATCATCATAACCTGCACCACTGTTTTTGTATGTGCGTGTTTAACACTAATCTGGTCATTAACATTTCCTTACGGTTTGGGAGGTTGTATAGAGAAAATTGATTTTTCTATAGCAATCACAGGTACCAGGAAAATCCTGAGGATTTTTGTTGTTGTTTTTGTTTAGATGGTGGTTTTTTTGAGGAATCTGTTCATCTTGTTGTCAGTCTGAAAATCCATGTGAAAAATTGCACTTAAATTGAAAAGATTCCTTGACCATAACAGTAATGCAAAATGAGGATATGTTTCTGTATTTTATAACGTTCTAGGTTATTATGGAAGTGCAGCAAACTGTCTGTAGAAGATACAAACTTTGACCTGAGATAATAAATAGGTAATACATACACTCAGCTCTGCTGGTGACGTAGCAGAGAGGGGTTGTTTTATTGCCATTGACAGTATTTTCAAGCGGATATATCAGTATATCGCAACTTAGTATCCAGTTGATGTAAAGGARAATTGAGAAAACTCACATATGAGCTAACATCTCTTGTAAAATGAACCATCAGCCAGGAAGACTGTAACTGTTGAAGACAATGCACAAAATTGGATATGAAAGGAAAAGCTTGTCTTGGGTTCCAGTCCTGCATACTGTGTCATGCACAAGTAGTTCTGTTAAATGAGATGAGACCATCCATATACATGAAGTTACTCACGTGTGTCTGTTGGCACTCACCCTGTTTGGATCCACCTCAAGATGGAAAAGAGTTTGGTGTTGATAAGGTATTAATGTTGAAATATTGTGGAGACATGCGTTGAATAGGAAGGGACTTCTGATAGTACCAAGTTGTACTTAAAGCTGCTTTTTATAATCCTGAGTTACTGTGATTGAARTTTGCTGAATACCTTGAAGAATTTTGTGAACTAAATGGTTACATATTTATTGAAGGTGTGTTTTTGAAGACTTTTAGAAGAATCTGTRAGACTCTATTTCTGATTTAAAATGAAGTAAATAATAGTAACAACAGCATAAATTTCAGTAATTGCACGTTCAAATCCTAGTGAAATCTACACAACTTAAAATCTAAACATATATATAAATACACTGTAACTAGAAATGGAAAGTACTCTGGGACTAGGCAGTCTCTCTTACCTAAATCAAGACCTAGTTTACTAGAAGTCTCTAACGTGGTCCTTTAGTGTAGAGTCTATAGAAACTCCTTTTGATAAATTGTTCATTGGATATAGAAGTAGAAATTTATTTTCATTAGTTTCAGTAACCAAGAAAGAAGAATTTCAGGAAGCATTTTTGAACAAGTAAGGACACTCTAAAGAAGTAAAATGAGTGTGGTGGAGGGTGATGCAAGGGTCCATCCTGTTAAATAATTTTTCACTGATGATTTAAAATGGGAGAGGGATGTGATATAAAGCTGATGAGTATCTTTTAGGCAAAGTCCCTTGTGAGATGTATGGGCTGAACAAAAATAACTTCCCTTGATGGTAAGGAGATTTGTTGCTGGTAGACTTGGGTGTTTCCACAACTGTTTTAAGAGTTAATAGCTTTCAGAAAGACAAGAAGAGATTTCATATAAAGAATTCTGTTATTATAAAAGCATTGTCAGTGYGTTTTGAATGGAAGTTTTCTCATTTTCTTTATAATAGTCATTGAGGAGAATTGCCAATTACTGTCTTTAGGATGTCTTGYAGGATTGTAAGAATCGAGGGTAAAAGAGGGATTTAAACAATAAAAAAGAAGATGGTGAAGAAAAAGAGGGAGTATTTGACTGTATGCTGAAACCAGGTTTTGAGAATGAATGTTTTTGATCTTGTGTTTCTTGATAGAATTATTTTGTCTCTCCTTGAAATTTTTGAAACTTTAGGGGAAAGAGACTTGGGAGACATTGGAATGTATTATAGATATCTTTAAAAAGATATCTATACACAGTAGTAAGTATGTATGTGTGCATTAATGAAAACTGCCTAGTGATTTGCATTAACAGTCAAAAGGGCCAAGAAGGTATCACTTCTGTTCTTCGGAATTTAATTCTGTATGTGTACAATTTTTTGAGGGTGGGAGGGAGAGGGTATGCTTGCTGAAAATATCCTTGTTTTCTTTTACAGTAAGTCATTGCATGATTCACAGTATGCCTTGTAGGAAGAGAATATAAAGATTATTTGTAAAATTTAGAAATACTGATTGTACCCTTTTTAGAATGAAGATTTTTTAGGTGTTTTGTCATGATTTAGTTTTTTTGTTGTTCAAATGAACTGTCAGCCTTTTTAATGTAAGTGCTTACACATTGATATCAAACACTTTTCCAGTGTTACGCAGCCCATAAGGCTTGCTTACTTTGCTTGTAGATTTTTGCAGTTTCACTGTTTGTTTTTAATCTTGAATTTGTGGTTATATTACTCTGGATTTGGCAGTACTCATATTTTTAGAGAGYAAAATGCCCATTATTCTGTGGCAGTAAATGCTACCAGAAGCGCTAGCAGTTGCACCAACAAGGTAGAACAGCCTAGGCATGTGTTACAAATTTGACATGCATTTATTTCGCTTTGTGTCCTGTATTTGACTGAAACAGTGCACTAGAGAAGTGAAGGAGAAATCTGGAAATAGTCCATATCTAAGAGAATTGTGGGAGCTGGGATGGCTCTTTCTTCCCTGAAAGCCTCAGAAATGGCATTGATTTCAGCTTGTTCTGACTATCAAAAGCTTGATTTTCATGAAGCATACATATTATAATATGAGCTGTAAGAGAGYAGAGATTTTAATTTCACAGAGGAGCCCTCCCAAATGGTGCTAAAGTTCAAATTTTTGTTTGCTTGTGATGTTAATCCTTTTACCCACAAAAATTGAAAGTTGCTAAGAGCACCTTTAAAGCCTTGCCATGCTCTGGAAAGAAGTGTGCAGTTTGTTTAACACTGCAATACATAACAGGTGGTAAAACTTCAGCACAGAAAAGACAAGTGTCTCTTGTTTTGACTAACTATGACATGACTAATCTAGTCAAAGTGCAGGTTACTCATTCAGCTAGAAATGATCAAAATTTACATGCCAGTTTTTCTGACTGACATTAGGTTATAATATAAAGGTATTTGCTTTTCTTGATTTTTTTTTTTCCCCCACTTGTAAACTCCAAAAGATGTTAACCAAAATGTTAATTTTCATCTTTGAAAAAATATCATTTTTCCAGGGAGAGAGGTAAAGTTAACTCATTAATTTGACTATCTGCCTAGGTTTTTGCTTTGCATTCCTTATTTTGTATTATCTGTCATGTTTAAAAGGTGTGTATTTTCCTTGAACAGGGTGTTACAGTAAAGAGGGATAGAGAGGAATTGCACATGGGGAATGTTCTGTACTTCACTCTTGCTTTGMGGGCAGGGTGAGTAGGGGCTTGAGTACAGGGAGAAGTGGCAGAGAGTGGAAGACAGAAGAACCTGGAGAAAGCAAGTTAATGAATGTTCTGTTGAACAAGGGCTTACTTGCAGTGAGTGAATTAAAGTAATTGTTCAAGACTAGCTGATCTTTATGTGAAGATGAACTTGCATTTTTGCCTAGGTAGGTGTTTATTTGCTTCATAAGGCTGGTTGAATTAATTGGTTAGATGTGCTGTAATCTGTGTACTGCTATTAAAAAAAAAAAAAAAAAAGAAAAAAAAGAAAAAGGAATTATGTCCAGAATTACAACACAAAGAGCATTTTCTTTGTCTTCAGTTTCTTCTTGGAACTCTTTTTTTTTCTCCATTGGATCTGTGGTGATTGAACTTGAACTGGCTCATGGCATAAAATAAAGATAGTTCTTGTAACCTGTGCATTTGATACGTGTGGAGATCCTATGATCAAGAAGGTGATTTTTCACAGATTGAGGCTCATCCCCTGCACTCCAGGTTTGATGGGCTCTGTGACCACCCCCCCACCCCCCAATGCAGAAAACCTGAAAAAACCCCCCACAAAAACTAGAAGGCGTTTTGTCCTTCCTATGGGGAAAAATTAGGAGCAGGCCCTAGCACTCAAGCAATGTGAGGATGCAGTTCAGTAATATGGTCAAACTGATCTAACAGCTGATGCCAGATGGCCTTGTGAAACTGTGGAGTCTGACCTCCTCTTCTTTCTTCTCCTTCCTTCTCCCCCTGAGTCATTCCCTACAGACATTTTCTTACATCTTACCCCACGGTGAATAACYTCAGGGACCAACACCTGTAGAAACCATTTTTTTTGCATGTTCTTTTCTGCTGATCTAGATCTCTGAATTGGCCTGTTTGAGACAGAGAAGTGGTAGGAGCACAACAAGTGGTCGAGGTAGCAAGATGGTTGGAAGGGGAGGAAGAAAAGCAGGACTTTTCGCATCTGATCAGCTCTGTTATATTGTAAAACTGCACCCTGAGAGGTATGATTTTGGTGGTAGCAACTGCTGCAGGAGATTATGGAGATAGAGATCACCATTCAGTTGCCTGTGGGAACCGAGGGGGGTTAGGTGAGAACTGCGCACTCTAGAGAACGTGAGGAGAGGGAGGTATGCTAGAAAAGTTGGATGAGAGGGAGGGAGGAACTGCTTCAGCCCCCCTGAAATTCCACAGATCTTTCCTGGGTCCTTTGGCTTCCCCTGTCCTCTCCCCCTTGCGTGCATCTCTCCTGCTTCAGAGCCTGTTCTGCTGTCGAAGTAATTCATGATTTGCCTGGGCACATGAGAAGCTGAAGGCTGGTTCTATGYGCTAAATACGGCTTTCATGTATCTTGCACATCCTGATGTATTGAGATATTCCACCCCTCCTCCAGTTCCATATAGTCTGAAAAAAAATGGCTTCCTTTTAGTGCAAAATGTTTTAAAGAACAGATTTCTCATAATATCTATACTTTATTAAGCAGGAGGGGAGAGCAGTTGTCCAAGGGATTAATTCGTATATTGCTTGTAGAAGAAATTTCCAGGAGAAATGGGGGAGACAAATTTTTTTTTTTTTCTTTTTTGTAGTTGCCTGATGAGCATGCATTCATTCATAGCAGTAAGCTTGTGGTTAYATCCTTTTCATGTACATGTTTTCCAGGTTCTGGAAGCTGTCTAATGAGATAAAAGGGTTCTTTTCAAGTGCTCTGTTTCTGAACTCAGGACATCTTACAGAAGTTACCGTAGTGTGTCTGTACTGCTTCTGAAACCACAGAAAATAACTGGAGATTATTAATGGCTTGCTTTCCTTATGCTCACCATTTCCAAGCTGAAAAGTTTTATAGTGTCATTAATTAGCATGATTTTTTAATTCAACTTTGAAAAGTGTGGCTTTCTCTTTGTTAATACAACCAGGATGCATAAATGTAAACTTCAAGGAGTTTCCATACAACAGTTTTTTTTTATTTCTGCTTAAATCTTCTGTTATTCCTTGCATCAATAAATGCATACGATACATACGATAGATATATAGCACTTTTGCAGTCTTTCCTTGTCCATCACTTTTATGCTTTGAAATGTTTACCTATTGACTCCTTTGTATTGATATTACTGAAAATATGGGCTAGAGAGGTAATGATTACAAGAATGTTGAAAGATAGGTCAGTCTAAAGAACAACAATATCTGATATTAATAAAAAACAGAAAAATCTGTTTTTCTAGATGGCTAACAGTGCACCTGCATGACTAGTATTTAGTATGTCTTAAGAACACTTTATAAGTGATATTCTTGCAATACAGATGTTAGTATACAAGCCTATTTTGCTTTATTCAAAGTACTTGGTTCAAAGACTTCCAAGATCTGTATTTTTCATGTTAATATTGTGTTGATGGATGCCATATATTTTGCATATTTGTCTACTGAAGGCAAGCAGTTTTTTTCCAAGCAAAACACTAAGTCTGTTATTCTTCTCTTTTGATGCCTTTTGYAGGCTTTAAGATGTTGTGACAGGCCTTGCTCAGATGGGATATTCTGAAAGGCAGTGGAAATGGCAGTGCGGGAAGTTGGCAGATTCCGTGCTCCTTTTTCACCCTATTGGATTAATGTTGTCTGTCATGTCGGGCTGTACTACCTGTGGTGGTGATTGTTTAATAGATTTAATGGTAGCCTGCTATGTAAAGGGTAGGGCAGGAACTTTTCAGTCTTCTAGATGTAAGTACAAGCTTCAGTCTTTATCTCAACAAATGTACTTTGTATTTATTTAATGGTAAAATACATAGTCATTGATTTGCTTATGGGTTTGTTCTCTAAAGCTCAGCTTGACCTCAGAGTGTTCTGTGGCCTTGAAGTGAATAGACTGAGTTGTATGCTCTTGGAAAGGTTTCCCTTTCATTTATGTTCATTAGGTGTTAATGTCAGAGTTGATTCTATTTTCTCATGTTACATTATGCTTCTCAAAAAGCGAAATTTAGTTTTCACATTAAACGTTTAAAATGTTTCTTTTATAGGACAAAATAAAGCAGCATTAGTTTTGTTTTTCAAATGGTTCATAGTTCAAAGCTGCAATGAGCAGCATTCTAATTAGAAGACACAATACCTATCTTGCTGTGCGTTATCTCAAAATGGCTGAAATTGATTTTAGCTGCATAAAATATTACTGGATCAACATGTGTTTACCAAATGATGCTGGTAACAGCTGACATTTTTTCCATCTAGTGTTCAAAATACTCTTTTACCAGCTCTAAACATAGTGGAAAGCAGAAAACGATTTGCGTCTTGATTTCTCTGGTATGGTTTTCTGCTTCATTTTCTCCCCCAACCCCATCCCTCCTTTAATTAGTTTTCCACTCAAGCAGCTTTCATACACTAGATCCCCCTTTTCATTATGAATACGTAATGCTGACCTGCCAGTGGTCACGGTTGCTTGACAGTATTGCCAGGGGTGTGTGTGTGTGTGCATGTTTGTGTGTGTGTGCACGCGCACGAGGCTTGATGAGGGGTTCTGTGGCTACAAAAAGACACATCTTGCACCAGAAATTTGTTTTTCAGTATTAAATAATTCAGTAATCTGGCTTTTAAAGGGAGGAAAATGAGATGGTTTGTGCTTTTCTTTATTTATGCGTATGTTCAGGGAAGAGTGGGTTTGAGCATTAACAAACTCACTGCTGGTTCTGCCTTTAGTATTTAGTGACAGAAAGGCTTAAAGTTTGCAAAGTGTTATGTGAAAGGATAAGAGCTTCGCTCCTGTTTTCATGTCATCTTTGCAAAAATTTGGTGAGGACAGTTAGTGTGGCTGCTTTTTATTTCAAATATATATAGTCATTTTAGTCCCTCTTTTCTTGCTCATTTTTGACTATTGTGAATTGAATGATACCAGCTCTTCTAAATAAAATGTGGATTTCTTTTTTTCCTCCAGCCAAACTTCATATGCACGCTACAAAGTCAAAATATCTCAGTGTAGAGATTTCCTTTATTCGCTAATACGTAATGGTGTAACTCGAATCCCAGCCGAAACTTTCTTTTCTGGTTTCACCCTTGTTCTGATTTCATCTGTAGGACCTGCCTGTCCCAAATACTCTTTCTTTTTGTCTAGTCAACCACATCTGCCTCCACATATCTGGACTGGAATTAATAAAGTGCCTTTAGCATAGTGCTTCAGTAGCTACTGCAGGTGTATTTAACACCTGCTGTCAGGTTGGTTAAAAGAAGGAAACCTGCCAGGTAGTTGTAGGTCTGCTTCCTTGGGCTGGTGGAGTGCTTCTGAATGTGAGTTCCCAGGCTTGGCAGACTTTCCAGGTGGGATGTAAAATTTGCATTATATTTGCAATGACATGATCAGCTCTCCAAACTGGCAAGCTTAGTCTGACAACTGATCTGAATAATTTGCTGAATAACCAGCATTAATAATGACAAAGGAGTTGTGTGTGTTTTGGGGGGGTGTCAATGCGTATATGTGCAAACATGCACACTTAACTTATTGTACATCTGCTATAAAGCACATTTAAATAAGTCTTTGCTGTGGAAATGGAACAGGGAGGCAATTACCATGTCTTTCCATTCCCAAGTTAAACTTTCGTAACTCATGCCTGTTGTGTTGAAAGCTATGGTTGTTTCACAGTAGAAGTAAACATACGTCTTCACCTCTATGGTAAGATATTTTTATGGTAGTGCATGGTGACTTGTTTAGTGTTTTCTGACATTTATCAATAGTCCAATAGAAAACAAATAGTCCAACATTGGTAATGATGGTGGTCAACTGAATTRATTACTTATCTGTGTAATGATCAGGCACTGACTCTTCCTGGACTTGATTTTGAGATCTGATTGAAATTTTTCTGTGAACTGGTAAAACATGGAAGGCAGTTGTTCCAAAAGAGGCCATTAATTCTGAATATTCAGTTGTTGTATCTTTGTTTTGATGTCCTGCTCAAGACCTGATGGGGAAAAAAACAACTAAAGACAATTTTTTTTTTCTATTTTATTTTTTTCTTAGAAAGAACTGTTTGTCATCTGATTGTCTATAAAGTGATACATGCTGACTGCTGAATGATGATGCCAAATCATAAGTTGGTTTTGAAAATTAAAGCCTTCTTTGGTATTTTGTTATCACAGTTAACTGTTAGAACTTATTTAAGAATTTTCTGAAGGACACAATTCTCCTGTAGAATTATCTGAAAACATGCTTTTCTAGTGCATAATTAAAAATACTTTTTTAATTTGAAATTACTAAAATTAAAAATTTTGTTTTGAAAACTGTTTTCTTTGCTCTGCCTTGTGTCCCTATAGTGATTCTGATTGATTGTGGTGGCACTTGGTGGTGACAGAAGAGTGGATCACCTGCAGTTTGCCCAGCTTGCTTTTGGATTTAGCCAAGAATCTGCTCCCTTGACTGGGAATTGCATAAGCATTGTTGATTGCCCCCCCTTCYCCCCCCCCCCCCATTTATTCTTAAACAGGTCAGAAAAGTCAGAAGAATGCTTTTGCTGAGAATGTTCCGTGTGACATGTCTGTTAATAATTTGGAAGAAGTACTTTAAATTATCCGTGCATTTTGCTGGGCTGTAAGTTTTTAACTGCTTACAGGAAAAAAAACACAAGAGTTTCCACTGAATTGCCTGTTGAAAAACCTGTCAGCATGCAGTGGCAGTGTCTTAAAAAAAAATTGGAATGTTCTGTTTACTTTGTAAGGAATGGCCTGGGAAGTATTTTTTCAGAATTATTTTGTTTCTGTTGTATAATGGGGAATATATTATAACATCCAGGGAGATGTTCCACTCTCAGCTGGAACACTGTGCTTAGTTTGGGGCACCATATTTCAAGAAGAATGACTGAATAAAAACTGGAGGAGAGAAAAACTTCTACATGATGGCAACTTATAAAATTTGGGAGTGTTCAATATAGAGAACTGATGAAGAGAAAGGGACTTTTTTTTTTTAAGAGACGTGAAAAATGGTGCATTTTCAAATGAGGTAAAAGGAGAGATTTGAATTTACCCTTTTTTCATTAAAAATGTTGGACATTCCAGAGCAGTTAAAACTTCTTTCTCCTTTAAGTATGTTTTTTTACAATGAAGTACCCAACAAAAATAAACTACGATTTACTAGTTGCCCTCTTCACAAGCCTTCAGAATGACAGAATGGTTGGGTTGGCAGGCACTTCTGGTGGTTGTCTGCGTAAGCCCCCCTGCTCAAGCAGGTTCTCTTAGAGCATGTTGCCCAAGACTGTATCCAGCTGAGTTTTGAATATTCCCAAGGACAGACTCCACAACCTCCCTGGGAAACCTGTTTCAGATGAAATTTCTTGTGTTTTCAATATGTGCTGATTGCCTCTTGTCCTGCCACTGGGCACCACTGAGAAGAGTCTGGCCCCATCCTCTTTACACCCTTCTGTCAGATTTTTCTACACATTGATCAGATCCCTCTTGCACCTTCCCTTCTTCAGGCTGAAAAATCCCAGCCTTAGACACCATCAAGAGTTAGATCTTACTGGAACTTAAAAAGAGGCTGATCTAGCATAAAAACGTATTAGAATATACATTTTTGCTGTACAAAATCCAACTTCCAGCTGATAAAATTATCCAAAAAGGTTGAAAGGTCAGTACACTATAGAATTAAACTGTGGTTGGCTATAGCATGAGTGTGTGTATGAAAGGAGTGAGAAGGAGAGATTTGGGTCAAAAGGAAATTTTTTTGATACACTTGTATTTTTGGTAACTTTCTATTCAGTGATCTAACATACTACAAGGGACATAAACCTTACAGCTTTTATGTGCTTAGTTGGGAAAAGTATCTTCTCTTCCATTTTACACAGACTGCAGTGTATTAAACTTATTTTTTAATAGAGACTGTAGCTTACAAAGGTTTACAAGCTATAGCAGTCTGCATGTATTGGTGAAAACCCAAATTGGATTTTATCACACTTGTTTCCACTCAGAGAGGATAGTACAGTTAAGTAAAGTGTTGAGAATCTGAAGGACATGCTGTCAGTTGACTGACTTGTGACTTATGTGTAGGTTTCTCCAGGGTTTTTTCCTGTTTAGATTTACATTTATCTATGGGAACTGTGGGATAAATCAAAACACAGAGAGAGCAAGAGCTAAGCCACCTACTTTGGAATGCCCCTACATGTGCTGCTAGGTACATAAGTGAGCTGCTAACTTGTCATCTTTGTGAGCATATGAGTGCTCATGTTTCTGGAGCTATCTATAGGCCATGCAGAATCACTAGGTTTTGAACAAATCTCTCCAGAAATATAGGGCTGAAGAACTAAGCTATATGCAAAATAAGATTTGATAGGTGATAAGGCAAGTATGTAGATCAACTCTGGAGCCCATTTGCTACGGCATATGCTATCTTCTAACATTTTGATCACCGCTTAAACTCTAGAAGAGTCAAGCAACTTTGTTATCACAAAAAAGCATCTTTAAGTATGGGTATTTACACTGTGTTCCTGACATCAGCTAAATGTTCAAGACCAGTTCATGTTGGCTAATGAGAATAGGAGATGTCCCTGATGAGCAGATCTTGGAAACCATTTGGAGGTAGCTGGTAGAAAAAAGTATAATGGTGTTGCAGAATTTCTGCCCTTCTTTGGAGCTCATGCATTCCATATCCCCTCAAAGGCTGGAGGTCTCAGCCAAAATCTGTCACTCCTGAGTATCAGACTTTAGGATAGTCCAGGGAGGAAGAATTTGAGTGTAAATATGAGAATGAAAGTGAAACGGTAAAGAATATAGTGTCTGACTGTTAAGTGGTCCTAACTAGTTAGGACCACTTAACTAGGAGGGTGAATCCTTGAGTTCTAGTCCCTTTTCCTGAGTTAAGCCATAGCTTTTCTTTCTTTTATGTTGTAACACAAATCATACAGGCAGTCCTGGGAGCAGAGAGCAGGCTTAGGACTCCTCACTCCCAGTACTCCAATAGCTAGTGAGTCTCTGCAACAGTACCCAATTCCAGTAGCACTTCCCAAGTCCTCCTCTTGGATAAAGATGCCGAAATTCTGTTCCTCCCTCCCTTCTTCATCCTTTGCCCCTGATTTATTCATTCCCACTTTGTAGCATATCCCCCATATGTTCCAGAGATAACTATAGGTTATTTTACTTGCTCCCTTTTCCCACCCAGAGTTAACATTTCCCAAGATACTTTTATTAGAGGACAGTCAACAATTTCCGTTCTGTTGTAAAACAAAGCCAAATAAAATGTTCCAAATCCAACAAGACTCCAAATAACATAGCTGTCAAAATATTTGACAGTTTCTACCAAAATGACTTAAGAAGGCTACACTACTGGCAACTGTGACTTTCTCGAAATAGACCTCCACTGCAGTACAACATTACACTGGAAAAGTAAGCTACTGTGCATTTTTTCCCCCCATTTCCTTTTGCTCTTTGATGCCAAAGTCAATACAGATAAATAATCTGAGTTCTTGTTTTTATTATGAAAATAAATATAAAAATGATTAAAACACATTCTAAGCTTGAAAATTAGGCTCTTATGCCAGACAGATAGTCAAATATGAACCTTTTATGTTACTGCCTTTTTCCTTGACTGAAGGTGTGGTGCTGTTTGTTCTGTTACACGTGATTATTTCCAAGAGCTAAAATTAACGTTAGGATGGGCTTAAGAACTAAGCTTGAAGCTATTTTTGGGCTGTCCTTGGAAGTTGAGTACTTGGTCTTTTGTGTTGAGTAGTGAAATTAGATAAATCACTCTCATGATTACTGTTCTGGTTTATTTTTATAGTGTGTTCCACTACAATGAGAAGTGGCTCATAGGTTTTAAGTATGTTATGACTGCTAAAGCAATGCTTGCTACTCTTTTGGGGTAGTCTCTGTTTTTTGTAATATGGTTATGCTATATCTTTGGTAAACCAGTAGAGGGAGCGCAAATGAAGACCTATTTCTTAAAGTATGACGTTTGTGCCTGTAAGACTGATTTGGAGCCATGGAATACTGAGGTCAAATGTGTTAAGTTAGAATGCCTTATTTTGTTAAAGCAAATGCCTAAAGCGTAGGAAATAATGAACCTTGTGTTGGCTAGAGGAGTGAGGAAGCAAATAAACCATGTCCCTATGGAAGAATTGAAAAGACTAGTGAAAACAGTGTGCTTGGCACAAAGGCTTTTAAAACAAAACCAAATGAATATATCTTAAAATAACTGAGCCGTAGTAAACCAGTGTACTTGGTTTGTAAGATCAGCAGTGTTTCTCATGGATGAGGAATGATTTGTGTGTGTCATTGTGCAGACCAAGTATGTTGGACACTTGAGAGCTTTATACTTGCTGCAGCTTATTCAAATGCAGTTTATTCAATATAGCTGATGGGTCTTATTGTAGGTCTTATAGAATTTTCATTAAGACTTTTTTTTTTATGAGAATGCTGATTTGTAGGGTTATTACTTTCCAAATATATATATTTATTTGTGCTTTTACAAACTACATATTTTCTTATTATGATGCTATGCAAAAGTTGTGCAATGAGCACAGATAGTATTGAAACTGATGCATGATCAATATGCAAGGACACTGCTTTGTTGATTTAACTTTGCAAATTGTCCTCTTTGATGTAGGCAGTTGATATTTTGGTTGGAAAGGCCTGTTGACAGATACACAAACTGCTTCCCACTCAAATTAATAGAAGTTTCAGGAGTATAGTCTTCTCCTTAGGGTTTTCTGAGATGTTAATTTTGGCTTCGTTAGCTTTTTCAAGGCGTGTGATATATCTGAATGATATTTTGAAAAGAATAATTAAAAAAGCAAAGCCACAATCTTATTAGTTTCTGGCATTCCTTATTTGGGTTTTTGTTTTGTTTTTCTGTTTATTGTTGGGTAGAACTCCAAATTTTATGTCTGCAGCTATTTGCTTTATTACCTTAGATGTGCTGTTTCCAATGTTATGCTCATAGGCTTAACAAGCTACTGCAGGAGACTAAAGCAGAACTGTCATTTTGAAGCTACTCAGTTGAAGGCTCTTTGAAATCAGTTTAGAAAGCTCCAAGACTATTTTTGTTCAATTTTTAATTTTTAGAGAAAATGTATTGATGTGTTCTGCTGTTAGTGGTCCCTATTAGTAGAAGGGATGTTACAGAAAGATTGCCTTTCACAATTCCACCGGAAGTTAGACTCCATATGGATGTGTTTCCATTTAGGATCTATGCTAGTCTGAAGCTAGGCTGAGGATGACTTAAGCATGTTCCTTTTCCTGAGACATGTATTTTTCTTAAACCGTATAATACTGAATTTGGAAAAGGTACACTTTTGTGTTCAAGTGAGGAAAGATGAGCCTCTGGAACTGCAATCCATGCTGACATTGCATTATATAACAGAAAGACACCGTTAAATTAGGAGTGATAGAGTAATTTTCATCTTTTCATATAGCTTTCTTATTATCAGTCCAAGAATTTTCCAGGACTGCAGAGTCTTTACATGTGCTGTGCTCTGTAATAGCTGCTCTCCAACAGTGTGATCCTCCCCTATTCCTGTCTGCTTGTGTTGCTTGTGAGATGAAGGAGGAGGTGGTTGAAGCACAAATGTGAAAGTGTTTCTTCCCCCACCTCCTTCCATTGAAGGGGACTGACGTTTTGGAAGATTTGCAGTTAGCTAGCAAGTGATGTATCAGTGGTTCAAGGAAGTATGATGGGCCACTCCTCCCTCAGCATGCCCGTACCCCAGGGCCACAGTTCAATAAACATTGTGAGGCCCACATGTCAGGACACATTTGATCATTTAGAGAGGAAAGCAGTGCTGTACTAATGATGGCAAATGGTGGTGGCACAGGTTAATTTCATATCCTTTAGTAATTAAATGCAGTATAATAAACACTTGATTATCACCATACTGGCTATGCTCACCCTTTGTCTCAGAACATCCAGAAGTTAGCTTTCAGGTTTGCGTAACATGATGATGTCCTAGAAGTATTAACTCATCAGTAACTGTAGCTAGGTAATGAAACATTTTGTTCTATGAGAATTTTTAGCGAGCAAGGTTGTTCAGAATAGAAAGCATAATTGATGACCTGCAGGCTTAAGAATGAGCTTGGGTTCCCATCAAGTCTTAATACATTTGCAACTTGAAGTGCTTTTTGAGGGATCTTGGAGAAGAATCCCTGAGTTTCTCAAGCCAAAAGACTGGAATGATGTGTAATAGAGGGATCTGTTCTTCATCGCACACTCTTTTTCCCTGTTCTCTCCAGCCTGCTCTGAGAGAAGAGAGCAGTCTTACTGTTTTTAAGGTATCTAAGTGGACATTCTCTGAAGAGCGGGTTTTGTGGGTAAGGCAGCTATTCTTGCAGCTCTGGGTATATGAGCAAGTTCTGTGAACTATGTTGTGTCTTTTTAAATACATTGATTTGAAGGGGTCATGCCAGTTGAATAGATTGTAAACTGAGAACATATTACTAATATTACCTAAACAAGGATAAAGGTGTGGCATGCTGTAATGTCTGGGCAGTGTGTTCGTACTCTTTACTCTCTTAATTTATTTAACTAGTCTGCCAGCAACCTTACATCTGTTTGTTTCTGTGGCTCCTACTGATTTCCTCCCTGTTTTAAATGTGGCATGTTACAAGTTTTTGGATTTTCCAAAGACCAGCATGTAGGTAAGTTCAGCTATTCTAGTGTGGCTGTTTTTTATACCATACCACTGTTTGTTTGATCCACAATTGTAACAGAGTGATATCTACCAGTAGCAAGTTGACACACCGTTGTAAGTGGTAGCTGGACATTGTCTTCCAGTTGCAGCTGAAGAAGGTACTGATACCCGTAGGGCCYCGCATTGCTGGGGATTGTTGGGTTCTTATGTTTAGTGCTAGAGCTGTTTGTGTGCTCTTTCCCTTTGTCCTTTCTAGGTCAAAATGATCTGGGTTGTTTTACACCATTTGAAAGGTAAGTCTTTTTACTTAATTACTAGACTGAAGCAGCAGACTGGAGAGATCTTGCAGAGAGCAAGGATGTAGGAACATGTGAGATGTTGTAGGTTGCTTGTGGATCTCTTTTGCAGAGACAGAGTTGGTGGGATCTCTTAGAAAGGAATGAGCTTGATTTTTGCTGTCAGCTTAGCAATGCTTGAAGCTGGAAGAATGAGTATCTGCAGTCCTGCTGTAGACCAATAGGGCATCACTGTTCTTCTAACAAAAGGGGTTTGCCTGAGAGTTTGAAGAATTTTGTTTGCTTTAGTTCTCATCTTGGCATAAAAACAGTCAAGCTTATGTGCTGATGATTTAAATTCTGCATTCTCGCTGGCTCTGAGCTGGAACTAGAATCTGTGCCTTAAACATCCTTTCTTTTGCTTCTCAGTCTTATTTTGCAGAATTAATGTCACTTAATTAAAAATGATTCAGAGCCTGCTTGGAAAAATAGCTTTACATTCTGAAAAAGGCCAGAAGTCCACTGAAGATCTTGATGAAAGAAGAATGGGGAAAGAGCACTGAAGACAACAGAAAGGATATTAATCTAATACATGCAGAAAATCCTCTGGTTTATATGGATTAGTATTCAAAGCACAACTGGAAGTGTYTTTTTTTGATGCTGAATATATATAGCAGCAGCAGCAGTTGTAGGCAGGTGGAAATTGGAGCTTAAGACTGAACTAGTAAGATAGCTGAGGAGGAAATAGCAAAGCAACTGGAAACAATGAGGAGATAGAGGAAAATGACCTGTGGGAAGAAAAATGAAATCACTTATCCTTCGAAAGAGTACACCTGTTCTTGTCCTGCTTTTATTTACTGGTAGCAGTCTTTTTAAAAATAACTGCTATAAATCATGTAAAATACAATAGGTTATGCTAAATTGCTTCAGCTTTTACTAACCTTTCTTGGGAGATCTTGCCTCAGAAACGTTCCTTAGCAGAGTACTGGTGAGATGTGCTTGTTTGTACACATTTTTGCTACCACTTTAAAAAGAAATGTTGGCAACCCCTGAAAGAAAAGTAATTATGCCTTTGCAGTGGAGATCTTATTACAGTTGTGGATGACACTACCTTTTGTTTTTGGAGCAAAAAATAGAAATTAATGTGAAACTGTTAAGCAGGAAGCAGGGACTACACTGTGGCAATAGCTCTTAAATTGCTACTTCAAGGATGTTACTGCTAGTGATTCAGGATACAATGATGACCGGGGACGGTTATTCCAGATGGATGCAAAAGATTAAACAGCATGAAGCAGAAATGAGAGAAATAAATCTGTGTTGGGGAGAGAAATAGGGGGATGGAATGAGTGTTTAAAGAGAATGAGATAAGAATCCCCAGTTTTGAGGCCAAGCTGGCTTCCTTTGACTTTTGATTAAACTGTCCTGTTGAATCCAGGAATTGGCCTTACAAAGTATCCCCTCATCAGAGACCAAAGGGACCCTGAAGAGAGGGGGGGGGGTCAAGGTCAACAAGTTGAAAGTGCAGCTGTGGTAGTTCTGCCTACTCAATGTGTCTTTTAAGTTGGGGGCTTTAATTAACCTTCTTTGTGCTCATATGTGTTTGTTGACATTTGTGTATACACTGTACTTCCATTCTTATTTGGCATCAAACAGGGTGGTGGTTTAATCTTTACGGAATCACAGAATAGTTGAAGGGGACCTCTAGAGTCAATCTAGTCCAACCTCCCTGCTTGGAGAAAGGTCAGCAAGAGCAGGTTGCAGGGAAACTGTAATTGAAGCCTGAGAAAGAAACTTGATATGTCCAGTCAGATTTTTTTGAATATTTCTAAGGACAGAGACTCCAAAGCCTCTCTCGGCAGCCTGTTCCAGTGTTTGACCACCCTCAGTAAAATAGTTTCTTCTTATGTTCAGACAGAATTTCCTGTGTGTCAGTTTGTGCCCGGTGCCTCTCGTCCTGTCACTGGGGACCACTGAGAAGAGTCTGGCTCTGGCTTCTATACTCCCATCCCTGCCCCCATCAGGTATCTGTAGACATTGATTAGATCACCCTGAGCCTTCTCTTCTCCAGGCTGAACAGTCCCAGCTCTCTCAGTCCATCAGTATAAGAGATACTCCAATCCCTTCATCTTTGTGGCCCTTTGCTGGACCCGCTTTAGGTATGTCCCTGTCTCTCTCCTACTGGGGAGCCCAGCACTGTTCACAGCACTCCAGGTGTGGCCTCACTAGGGCTGAGTAGAGGAGAAGGATCACCACCCTTAACCGCCTGGCAACAGTCTTCCTAATTTAGCTTGAATGTAGACATTTCTGTAAATTGAAGTATTTCATAAGGCATTCCAATGATTCTTGGGAGATTACGCTTTAGAGTTGTCCTGACACAAGATAGGGTCATGCTCTATGAGCCTGCAGTGTTTGCCTTGGCAAGACAGCAGGAGGGCAATCCATGTGTTGGGTAGCCGAGAGGAAGCAGTGACATGTGGTTTCAGCTTGGCCATACAGGACAACTCCAGTGCTTGTATCTGCTCTTCAGAAGAGGATACTGGAGGTTGTGAAATTGAGAAATGCAGAGCATTTGGGGGAGGTGAAGCATTGATATTATAGATAAGCACAGGTAACAGTATCGTGGAGGGGTTGCGTGACTTTGCCATTTAAAAATCTAATGGCCTGTGAACTTACTCTGAGTAGTGTTGACAGGCTTGGGAGTAAATTGTTATTTATCTCAACGTATTTGGAAAAGCACTGAAAATGTTTATTCAGAATAATGAATGTTTGTGATTTATTACAGTATCAAGGCTTGCATCCTAGGACACATCCTGGGAGTCTCTCTCTTGGCCCCACCAGTCCATTAACTTGTAGCATATTTGGTACAGACATGTGTGTGTGTCTATATATACGTATATATGTATGTATATATGTGTGTGTGTGTGTATATATATATATATATATATATGTATGTATGTATCTTTTAAATTGAATTTTTATTCATCAGCCAGTGAGCTTTTTCTCTTATCCCCATCTTCAGTGGGATTTAATCTATTTTTGTTGTTGTTTTGATTTATCGGTCAAAGAATTCTGTTACTTTTCTTCCACCCGCCCCAGCAAAATAGTTGAGGGACTTACAGAATTTATCACTCAGGTTTGCTCAGATTGGGAATTAGCTAAGGAATATGTCCAGAACATGTGGTTTTAAATCTGGAAGAAAAAGATACTATTCTGTCACTCCCTTCCTGGTTTAATGAAGGCTTTGCATATTTGATAGTTGGTGAATGCTTTCTTTACAGATGTTGATGATTTAAGTGAGGAAAAGAAATACTGCTTTTAATAAAATTAGCAAAGATTAGTTTTGGAAGATAGAGGTGCAAATATTTTACTTTTTTGAAATTGTCAGTATAAATTCTGTAGAAACTGCTAAACTTGTAGAATGTTGGCCCACTAAATTCTGAATGATACTAGTTTTCAAAATAGGATTTTTTGAAATCCAACAGACTTCTATGGAAATTTAAGAAAAGTAGTTTATTGAGGTGTTTTGACAGCACATGTTTTTTGATAAAAATGGATTTCACTTGCCTTTCACTTGCCTTTATGTTTTTCTTAATCTTATCTTGGCAGTTTGAGAAATAATTAAGAATTTCAGGAGAAGGCCTACATTATTTTCAAATCCATCATATAATACTTAAGTGACTGTCATTTTGATGAGTTAATCAATTGTAAGATTTGTTCTCTGGCTCACAATAAAATTGGTCAATGAGATATGAATGTTTTGTTATATTTGAGGTTCTTGTAAGTTATATTAGCATCTTAAAGTATTAGGGTTTGTTTCACAATTAAAATTGTGGTGTCACATAGGACACCACAGACTTAACAGAAAACTTGTTGAAGTGATATGAAGTCTAATAACCTTGTTGAGAATCATTAGCAGAGTGTAAACTTGGCTTCATTAACCAAGTCTTTGTAGAAATGAACACATGTAGTAATAATGTAATATGACAGATCATTTCTAGCAAAACAATATTTGTCTAATAATAATTAGCAATACTTGTATCTAATGCAAGAAACCCAAACTGGTACAAAATGGAAGATCTCATACTGATTTGTAATGAAATATTAGTCTCTTTTTCTATCCAAAGACAGAAAGCATTTAGCACAAGTCTTAAAAGAAAGTGAACGAAGAGAGCATAGAATTTCTAGTGTTTCTTTTCATAAATTAATTTCATAACATGTCACCACATCCTCAATTTTAGATTCTTCAGATTTGACGTGTTACCATTGCTTGGTGGGGAAACCTGGAAATGCAGTATGACAGAAATGCCCATTTTTGTTCTAATTATAGAAAAAATATTTTTCTACAGTAATATTAGTTAAAACTAAATTATTCTGAATGAGTACTGAGCAGTGTCTATATGCTRTATGTCAGAACTGACAAATCACAATGCAGAGCAAAATGTTGTGGCAAAAACTTTGAATTTACCTGCACGGTCGTCTTTTTGTGGTGCTGCTGCTTTTCTCTGTGTACAGATGGGATAGTGCTCTGACAAAGAGCAGCTGCTCAATATTTCATTTTGCCCTTGCCATTCATTGTGCATCTCTGTTTCTGATTACCTGCATGCTGTCCATATTCTACAGTGAATACAGAATTACTTGTTTCCTCACAGTTGGTCTGTGGCACTTTTATCACAGTATCTGCATGCTTAAAAATACCATGAATTTATTTTATACTGCTGCTGTAAGAGTAGACGGCATTTTTATCATCTGTTTATAGAAGAGAAATTTAGGTACAAAATGATTAAGGCTAAAACAGTTGAAAATCTAGGTCTTGGTGTGCAAACCAGGCCCTCTAGACCTGCATTTTCATGGTGCTGGACATTTTTGTAGCCCTTTCCAATAATGAGGACAAACCTATCTTTCTCAAGTCTGGTCTCAAATTTATTTTGAAAAGCATTATATCCCATTGTCTTTGAGAAATGCCCAAATCCTGTCAGCCAGACATGGCTTTGTGCCATATTTCCTTTGTATGATCAACATGCTGTTAACCTTCGTAGTAGTTGTGACTGCTTAGCGCTTCTGGGGAAGAAAAATCTCAGCTGGGGACCTGCAAAGGGCAAACACATTAGTTGTTTGTGGACAATTTGGCTTAAGAGATTTGGGAGAGCCTATACAGCAGTCCTGCTTATTCGGTGGACCCAGCTCACTTTTTTGGGGCCTCTCTAGTATGTGCAGCCCTGGAGTTCTGTGGAGAAAAGGGTATAAAACCACCCGCCTGGAAGAGCATGTCAGAATGCAACAGCATGAGGTTTCCAGATCTGGTTACAGAGATAATGCTGGCATTTCCTATTTTTGTGTCCATGTTGTTCTTGTGTGTCCGTTCCTCATTCTGGTGGGTGGGTTGGTTGGTTGGTTGATTTGGTTAAATGTATTATCCATTAAATGGAATCTCAGTAATCTTTCCATGTATTGTATGTAGTATGTATACTACATACATGCATGTGTTTCAGTGTATGTATTCAGTATATGATAGATGAAAACTCAAATGAAAGAAAGTAATTGGTCATTGCAACAGTTGGATGTTACCTTCTGTATCGGTGATTGAGGGAAGTATATGTAGGCTATCCGGTGGACCAAACAGCTCTTTACAGTTGCATTTTTGTGACTCAAGGATCCTGAGCTTTTGTTTTGCTTTTTCCCAACTACTACTAGGAAATTTCATATGGGTCTCAAAATTTTTCTGTCCTATCCTTCCTCTGTTCTTAGCAGGTATCTGTTTCCCTGACACTTCCACACTGCTTTTTTCACGCCCTCCATGTGTGTTGGCTGCTTCTACCATCTCATGCGTGCCAGCAGGCCACTGTTGTAGCACAGCGTGCTCAGTGCTCAGCTCTTGCACCGCTCACCCCAGCAGCTCCCTGTCAAGAAGGCCGAGCAGTTTTAAGTGAAGTCCTGTGCAAGTGTGTCAGATTGGAAGTAGAACACACTCTGTTGCTCTTAGGGGGTAGGGCATGTTTTCTTCAACAGATGCATGGCCAGCAGGTAAAGATATGAAAGTTCCCCTTGTACATGGTCAAGAGAGAATAGTGCTGCTGGAGTCTTTGAAAGGACACCTATAAGTGCGACTGTTTCCTGCCAACTTAAAAAAAACAACAACCCCCCCCAAAAAAACCCTTCTGACTTAATCACGTTTTCAGCAGGACAGCAGCTGTGCTCATTCAAATTGAGCCAAGTTAACAAAAATTTATTTTTCTTAGAATTAAAAGTTTCTAAACTAATCTGTGTGGGGTGAAATGCAGAAGTACTTACTGAAGGAAAGGAAGAGGAGGGTAGGAGTATGGAAAAGCACAGAAATATTTCTTGCTGTCCAAAAATCAACCCTGCCTTCTGGCAGAATTGGAAGAAGGGGTATGATGAGGATGAACAGAAGCACTAGTCCTGTTTTATTCCAGTGTGTGTATGATTGGCAATCTGCAGTAAAATATAGTCTCTGTTAAACCTGAGAGAAGCTGCACTTGACCCTCTCTGCTTGTGTTTTGTTCCTTTCGTAGAAGCAAATATTTGAATATAGCTGGGGGTGGCAGTTACCGGCCCAACCAGCGATATGGCTGATGAAAGAAATAAGATTATTTCGTTGCGCTTCCAGTCTACCCCTTGTCTTCTGTTTCCATGGATATCTCAGATTCAAGAAGGAGGAAAATAGAGAATTAGCATTTCCCAATGCAAGAMTAACTATGCCAGAAAATTCCTGTTCAGCTCTGTAGCTGATTCCTTCTTTGTAGGGAGTCTGCCTTTATAGCTTTAGTATCATATTATTAGCTGTAGGACTGCAGTGATGTATTATCCGTAATCTTTTGCAATGTAAAATAATATGATTTAATAATGCACTGTTCTGAATTACATGAAAACATAAATCAAATACAAAAGTTACTGATAACATCCTGTATAGAACAAAACTTTAGTGAAGACATTTGACTGAGTTTGGTTGGTAGCTGTACTTCATTGTGGCAGTTGCTGTACTTCCTCTCACAGGCTTAGAAAAACATTCCTGTTATAAGAAAAATAGTGCAGCACATAAAATGATTTTATATTGTTATACATGTTTAAAATCTTTTTGAAATTGGAAGCTCAGTTTTATTTACAGAAGCAGGTTGTATCTTTTATTACATAAGTATCCACGGATCTTAAAGGATGTTCTTTGACCTTTTTGAGGTTGTTTATCCTGTTTCTTGTAGGCAGTAGAGCTTGTGTGCTTTAATCTGTGTTTGCTGATAAATTGCCAAATTGCCTTTTCTCTTCTGTGCCAATCTATCCTTTTTTCTGTAATCCACATCCTGACTGATGTATTAAAGGTTTTGTAGAAAAAAAAGTGAACCATCTGTATGGTTCACTTCTGATTTATGAATTGCATTTTATGGTATATTCATTAAATATACACTAAGACCTTATAAATACTTAACTGCTGTATATTAGAATATATATTTACCTGAGTGTTTAAATGTATTTCAGCATGTTGCAAGGGTGGTGTAGTGGCTTTTCCATGTGTGAGCTCTCTTGGTTTGTTAATCTGAGGCTTTGAGATCCAACTACGTAAAGCACTGACGAACTGATGGAGACTAAATCCAATTTATTCAATTTTCTTGCATGTGTAAGTAGGACTGAGGGACTGAGAACAGTAAGGACGTTGCTTATGGTACAGAAAAAGTCTTAAAACACTGAAATAACTAACTTTATCACTGGTTTGAGATCTGATTCTGCACCATAGAATTGAATGATTCTGCACCATCACTAGGGCTTTGGTGAATTAAGATTAAGTCAGTGTAAAGACTTAATGACAAAACAGTTTATTCAAATTGCACTTTCAGATCTCAAGTCCTGATGCAAAATCACAAGTTAACAATTCAAAAGGTAACAAACTTCTTTCCACAGTTATATCAATAATAGTCTCAAAACTGTTTTGCTGCTGTAAGTTGTACTCTCTGCCTGCGCATCCCCATACACGTGCCAGTGTGTGTGTGTGKGGGGGGAACAATATTATCTTCAGTCTGTAAAAGGTATTTGCATAGATAATTTTGAAGCCAGTGTTGCTAGAATATAGCTGTCTAGGTCAGGAACCAGAGATAGTAAGCCATGAACAGGTGACAGGCATCCCTTAGAGCAATGATACATTAATTTATACTGAATCTTTTCACTGTGAAATTTGGCTGTTAGTTGAGACTTTGATTCAAGCTGTTTGGAAGCAGGTTCCTTTGTTCTTTGTTAAAATACCGGAAAAATGTATGTTCTAAGGACTATTGAAATTAGCCAAAATATTTACACTGTGTGTGTGTGTGTGTGTGTGTATGTGTGTGTGTATATATATATATATATATATATATATACACACACATATGGCTTCCCCTTTTTTTCTTCTTATTTATAAAGTATTTATAGAATTTTTATCACTGGTACAGTTCGTTCCAAACTTATACTAGAAGCCTCAGGTGGAATCACAATCCCTTTTGCATCATGCTGTACAAATAAATTCATGTATATAATGAGAAAAGGCAAAAATAGCTCAGGAGATTGGAAAATTGATATAAAAAAGTGGAACAATACTCCTTACTTTCTAGTATCTTCCTGTCTCTGATCTCTCGTTGCCTGCTCCTTTTCTTTCACTAGTTTCTTGACCTCTGATTTTGTGCAGGTTATATGAGAATGTAGTCCAACTAAGTGCATGAAAACATGGTAATCCTTTTGCCCCATACACTGCCATTGGAGAGGCATAGGGATTCAAGCAAGTTGGTTTAGGGGAAGGAAATGGATCTAGGYGATGAGAGCTATGGAGAAGTCTGAATGAATTGTGATTATTTACTGATGGGAGAGACAAATTTTCAAATACATGAAAGGCTGATGCAAGGAGAGAGGCAATAATCTGCTTTCTCTTCATAGTGGATAAACAAGAAGCTTAAATTCCAGTTAGAAGAATGTGGGTTAGATATAAAAAAAAAATAAAAAAAAGGCAGCTTTCACATGGCAATAGATTGCCTGGAGATTCTGAAGAACAGACTGGACAAATCTGTCTGGACTGACACAGGAAGCTCTTGGAGCAGGGCTTGAGCCACTTGACCGCTTCACGTCCTCTTTTGTGTTTTTTTTTCTTTCTTTTTTTCTCTCTCTTTTAATTATGAATTGCGTTCCTGACCATCGCCCTTGTAAGTCCAAATGTACTATGAATATATGCTGCTCTGAAGTTATCAGTTCTTTATTTGGGATAGAATTTTGCAGGCTAATAGGCCTCACTGTCCCATGTTTCTTTGTTTTTTGGTATTTATACTCTTCAAATTGGGATCATTTTTGTACTGTTTCTCTTTCTGTATGCTAGAGGAGTTTACCTAATGGAACGGTTTCCTACAAAGCAATCAAGAAACAATTCCATTTCGGAGGTCATTTCTGCTTCTTCACTTAATCTCTTTGCAGGTACATTCTCGCAATACAGGTGGTATTAAGAATGAGATGAATGTCTGCAAATGCCAATTTAGGGACATAAGATGCATTTACATTCAGTCTGAGAATATGCTCACTGCCTGTGAGTCAGCAGTGTCAAATAACTATGCAGTGAAGGAGAAAAAGATAAAAGTAGTGACAAAGTGAGTGCARATCATGAAATTGGTGTTTGTCCTTTTATCTAAACAATTATTTCTAACCTTAATGACCTTTGCCAGYCACAGTTAGCATTTCTAACTATTATGATACTAAGCATTCATTGAGTTTTATTAGTTTTGATAGTGTTTATTTCCAATAACTATTAATATCTAGATAAATATTATCACAGTGACTAAGTGCTAGAAGTACTAAAAAAGTTAAATATGAATTTTAAGATATGCATATAAAGGTGAAATCTTGACAGAAAAGTCTTTGGGGGAACTAACCAGTTATCTGAAGATAATGTCAGAGAAATATGTTGTTGTTACAAGATGGAGATCCCTTGGTCCTCTGTAGAAAGACTGGGTGACTTAAAGTAACTGGGATATTTGTTTTTAATGGATGTGCATGATCCTATTTGATTTATTACTGCTAATCTATTTATCTTGGCACCAACTGATTCATATACTCTAGCAATTTTAAGGCCTTGCAGGACCATTACATCATCTAGGTTACGCTCTGTATGATGTGGGCTCTTAGACTTTATTCAGCTACCCCTGTTTTGAGCTTGTAGTTAACATGAAGTGCATCTTCTAGAAGAAAAATGTTTGGTCTTCATTTGCAGACGTGGAAAGACAAAGAAGCCACGTTTCACTCTAACTTCATCAGTAGTTAATGACCCTCATTGCTGAAAAATATAATTATGCTCCATTTCCAATATGAATTTGTCTGGCTTCAGTTTCCAGGCATTGCCTCTGGCTTCTGCTCTAGAGCTCCATTAGGGAGATGTTTATACTCTCTAATGAAGTCACCTTTCAATTCTCTTGCTGTAAACTAATCAGACAGCTCTTTAATTCTTGCTGTAAGGAATTTTCTCTAGCCCCCTATTATTGCTGTATCTATATGAATTTTTTGGTTGCATTTTTTTTTGAAAGGTTTATAGGAGAAATGCGCATAGTATGTTAACATCAGTCTCCCCGGTGCTGTATAACATACTGAAATCAATATTCAAATCACTGGTTTTCAACTGATTTATCCAAGGTTTGGTCTCTGCCTCTTCAATTCTCTATCATCATCCTAGGAGCTCAGGTCACCAACTTGCTCACTAGAAAATTTTCAGACATGTTGCTTTTAAGACCATGCACTGAGTTCTACAGAATAGGTTAGCATTTTTTTCTTCAGGTATGGACTTAATATTTGCTGCAAGAAATAAATTTTGTCCAAATAAACCCAAGTCATTAAAAGATTCCTCTGAGTGCTAGCCTTTGTCATACAAATTTTCCTGATCTTTTTTCTGTATTTATTGACAGATCAGTGATGAAAATGCCAAATAAGATTGGAGCTCCTCCTGAACTAGGAATGTACCTTTGCAATGGCAGCTATTTTTATGAGTTTATATGCTAGTATGGACTGCAGAGTGCTTTTTAATCCCCTGCAATTGTAAAACTGAAACCTCCCTCAGAAAAGTAACGGATGATTGTTAGAGAAAACTTGTTTTCCATAGTACATCCAGACTTTCCTGAGCTGGTGGAATATAATATCAGGGAATCTGATAGGCCTAATGCGCAAGGGTATGTTTAGTTTTGTTATGCTTACAGAAAAAAAGGTAAAATGTTTGTTAATTGCTACTGGTTGGGTGTCTCCTGTGTTTTCTCATATTAGCTGTACCATGATTGCTGGTCACAGGCAATGACCTTCCAGTTCTGTGATTAGTTCATGTTTAACTGTAGATATCTGGGATTTGGGATGCAGCAATATTCATATGAAAAAAGTAATCATCTTCTGTTTTAATGAATTTTCTTGATGATGATTTAGCTGCTGATTGTTGGAACTCTCTGGAAGGCATCTTCCAGACATAAGTTCCCTCTAACCAACAGTTTTTATTTCCAAATTTTATGTATGTATGTTATCCAGTTTTCTGATTTTACTCAGTTAAATGCAGCACATCCCTGTTGGTAACAAGCATGGTGATCTGTATGTGTTTAGGTTCAGAGTTATTGATAACTTCAGCAAGGGTGGTGGAGATATAATCATATTACAGAGTTGCATCATCTGATGGCTGTTGCTACAGTAAAATGTCTCAGTAAAGAGCTATTGATCATCTCCATTTAATTTGTTTTGGGAACATGCATTCAGATTTTCAAATATATCTAGTCACCTACATCATACTTAGATGCAATTTACATTGATTTCTGTGACAATTAGATGCCTCAATACTTGGGGAAGATGGTGGCCTTAGTATATGTTATCTTTTATTGTAGCTTAGATATTTCTAAGTACAGATTTATTGCTTGGTTTGGTGAACTGGAGGCTGCATTAATACTATATTCCTTGTCATAAGGCAAGAGGAACTTTATAATATTCCAATAGGACCTGTGTAAAACAACTGAGAGTGCTTCCCTGCGTTATCGTGTGTAATAGAACTCATGTTTAAGAAAACTGCCTGAAGTTGCTTGCACTTAAAAATTGGTCTGTGATCATTCCACTGGCTAATAACTACCCCTGCTTAGAAGAAGAGAGAGAGGGGAAAAAAAAAAAAAAACCACTCATTTCTGTTCTGAATTTGTCCAGCTTCTAGCTATTAGGTCTTGCTTGACCTTTGGCTGCTCTATTCAAAAGTTTGTTTTGAAGGTTTTGTTCCCATAGGTACATACTTACAGACAGGAACTGAGCTGCTCAATAACTTCCTCGTTGATATAATAAATAAAGATAGGGTTCTGACATGGTAGTAGGAGGTGTTGTTCTAAGTCTTTTAGTAATTCTTGAAGTTCTTCTCATAGTCATTGTTGGCTTTTTGACGTTTTGAATTGTGGATGTTGGTAGGGACATGTGATCTCTCATACCAATGCCAAATACGGGGATAYTGTGATCTCTCTGTTTTTTCACCCTCCTTCTGTCTAGACATCTAATAAGTTGTGTTAGTGTTTATGGCTTCATGCCTATCTAATTATTCACTGTAATTCCACCATAGTTTCAACACTTATACACAATTTCCTTGTATTTGTTCCTAAATAGGTAGCTTTTCATTACCTTCATCATTTGTGTTGATTTTCTTCAAGTGCATGGTCCAGACGTGTCCATCAGGGGCTTATCCTCTTCCTGTTTACCATTTCCCCCAAGCCATTTGTCAGCTGTGGATTTTATCAGTAGCAATTGTTTTTCTTCTAGGTCATTAGTAAACTGTTAAATAACAAAGGGTCAAGAACTGATCCCTGTGGGTCCCAGTTAGTTAGGATTTTATCTTTAAAAATAATGATGTTCTTAAAATAAATGTTATTATTTTTAAATTATTGACTTTCTGAAGCTGATGAGTGGTCAAATCATTTGCCTTTGAAAATTACAGGTATATTGCATCAACACTTTTTTCACTTTTTTTATATTACATTTATCTTCTTCTTCTCTAGCTGTGTATTTCCTGTATAAGTACAATTATTTTAATGGTGGTAATCATATATTCTGTTTTACTGATGTAAATAAATTTTTACAGAACTTAGGAATTTAACATCTAAAACTTATGTCTCTCAAAATTAAGCTTAATGGTGAAATCCTCATTCCACTGATGCTCAGAGCAAAACTTCAGTTGACTTCAGTGAGGTCCAGGTTTCACTCTACGTATCTGGAGACTCTAAATAGTGTATATATCCAGCACTGTTTCTATAGTTAATCATTTAACTTAATAAACTGTTTGTTCTAATATAATTCTAGGAAATAATCGGCCTCTGCCTTTTATGCTGGTCAACTAACGAATATGGTCTGAAGAAATATTCTACTGGTTAAGCTTTTGTATGTGACTTCAGAAATTGTGAGGCTTGGAAAATATGGTTGCCTCTCCCTCTGTGCTGAAAACTACATTGCCATTCCTCACTTGGTTGCAGAGTAAACGTGTAAGTGCAGACAAGAGCAAACTGGATCGTGTYTGTAATTATCAATATAATGGCATTCTCATTGTGGTCCATAACTTACTGTTGGTGCCTAATGGAGCCTTACAGTCCCCGAAAAGTTGGGCTTGGCAAGTTGGTTCAGGGCAAGGCCTTGTCTTCCTATCCTGTCACTGGGGTAAAAGCCTTGCAGAGGGCAGCCTGGTGTTGCTGTGAGCTACAGGGGAGCCCCTGGAACTGCCTGTCCCTGGAGGAAGGGTGATGGTGGTGGGGAGCTTGCAGAAGAAAGAATGGGGCTTTAAGCAGGTTTAGAGGGTGAGGGTGGACATCTCGATGACCAACTTTTGAAGCCCTTTCATTGAGGGAAAGTACACCGGGTAATGTTTGGTCCTTTTAAAATGCATAAGGATGGTTTCCCATGTTTTGCTTGATAGCCTACCAACTGAGACACTAGAGGTCAACTCTTCCTTCAGCACAAGCAGATTCAAACACACGTTTCCTGCTGACGGGGGAGACTGTTCTGTTGTTTATAGGCAGATGGAGGAGGGAGGCAGGAAGGGAGGCTGCCTTCTGTTCCTTCTTCTGCAGCTGGAAAATGGCAACCAAAAATGCAAGTCCTGGAGTCAAAAGGAGAGCAAACAAATTTTCTGCATGCAGAATATGGTAATAGTTTATCCAGTGAACCTACAATATGTTTATTTAACACCCAAGTGTGGTTTAGATCTTTGGCTTATTAAATCACTTAAGGGTTTTTGTTGTGTTATAGTTCTGCTTTACTATAATAGTTGCTCTTCGATGTTTCTTCATAAAAATGTTTTCCCATTTTACCGCATTATTTGAAGGTCATCTGCTTGTTTTTGCCCACATGTGAGTAGAAATGCCCATATTGTTGTGGATAATCATCGCTATTAAGATGCATTACTAAAGCTAGAACACTTTTTGTTCCTATGCATTTTTAAAAAATAACTTTTAAATATTATTTTGCTACTTATACTCATTTCCACAGATTTGTTATTGGTAGACTTCTTATCTTTTTGTAATCAGTTTTTACTGCTAGTTTATAAGTCACTGCCATCAATTTCCCTGTTCTTCTGTGTTGTATTGAAAAATATTATCATCCTACATTTATATAACAGCCTTAAAGCAATAGATTTAAATTTTTGAGGCCTCCCCACTCATCTGTTGTTTCTCAGATTTAAATTTTTTTACATGTTTTACAGTTACTTGTTGACATTAACTGCTCCACTGCTAATTGCTTTAGTAGTGGGAGTCACTTATGTGCTTGCATTTGGGTTGATAGTGAGTACTGTGACAGGCTTATTGTTAAGTACAGAAGGTCAATGTTAAAGTCATGCCACTCTCCCTAAATTTCTCTCCCACAGGAAAGAGGAGGAATGGGGAAATGTATCTTTTCCAGTTAGCCCCAAATCTCTTTTTCTTTTCTTTCTTTTTTTTTTCTTTGGTGTTATAAGTTTGAGTGTACCTGTCTTTGGGATGTCGTCAGTCCCATTTGCACCTGCAGTTCAGTTTGTACGCTCCTGTATTTTGCGCTCTTCCCTAACATTTGGACGTAAAGTGATGCATTATCAACACACATCAGCACATGAATACTGAGCATTTAGAGGCATGAGGGAAAACCAGTGTAGAAATGAAAACCACAAGAAACATTTGGCTCGCTACTATTCATTTTCTTTATCCTTTTTCAGTTGGCCCTACTATTATATGTATTGAAATGTGTTACTGAATTTAGCACTTGAGTTGTATGAAAGACTGTTTGCCTCAGGATTCAGCTGTAGCTTGCAGCAGGATATGCGGGCTCCAAATACATATATTTATGTCATTCCTCAGTATGTTCGAAAAGTCAAGGAAGTAAGAAAGCTTCGCTATTGACTCAGAAGAACTTTTATGGAAGGGGCCCGTTTCCCCCCCACCCCCTGCCAATGAACTATGCCACTAAACGCTTTTTTTATTATTGTTTTTTAAAAGACAGATCTAGCTTTCTCCTATCTAGCAAAATTATGTTTTATAGTCCCATTTTTTGCATCAGATAATAAAAAGGTATGCCAAGGTGTACCAAGGTGCGGCATATTCTTTTTTTTTTCTTAATTAGAATTTTGCACACATTGCTTAGGCCTACAAACCTTGGCATAGCTCTGATACAGATATTTATGTCACCCTGCCCTTCTGTGTATGCAGATAATATCATTTAAGGACAGTGGTTTAATCAATCATACTAGTAAATAGTGGTTATGCCATAAAAAGGCACTCCATGCAAGTCTATGTACATTAAAAAATAACTGGGATACATAATGCCCTTCCATGCATGGAAGATGCAAAGAAACACCACCTTTGCTAATAGGTTTTCTGTCATAGTCGTATTTGCTCTGTTTTCTTTTTTCTTTTCCTTTTTCAGAGGTAGTTTCTTGGTTTGTTCTTCAGAATGAGACTTTGAGATTTTCTTTGATTTATTATCTTTTAGGATTTTTTTTTAACCTCTTGCATTCTCAGTATCGCTAACATTTGGAGGTTGAAAAAAAATTTCTCCTCCAGCTGGGAGCAGAAAGTCTGGTACCTGCAATAAGATGTTGTTCATAAACTTTAGCAGGAAACTCTGTGTTAGGCAGTCATTTACCGATACTCACATTAGAATTGTGTTTTAAAGGAACACTATCAAATTTAAAATGTACATACTCATAATACTGAGAATGTTTCCAAAGCTTGGGCTATGTCTGTGCATAATATGCTCACAGTATTAAATTAGAATATATATGTTTTTGTAGGTCCAGAAGGGGATAAAAGTGCAAAGTAAACATAGTGAAGCTTATGTAAATGATTTCAGTGGTGACTGAGGAAAAGTTTTCATCGTAGTGGTGGTGGGTTGAGTCTGTGAAGAATGTTTTTGGAAGGACAAGAAGTATACACTGAGATACCATAGTGCTTCAAAGTTTGTTAATAGAAGCCATGTGGGAAAGTGCTGATTTTGAGCTGGTGGATAACTTTTGTGTGCTCTTAAAAATCTGACAAACTTATTTCTTGCTAACTGTATATGTTTCAGTTATGTTCAATGGAAGTTAAATGGGAATACTTCTAAAAATCCCATCCAATAACAAGGAATTAGGGAATATAATATTTTATAATTGCTATGTAGCAGCAAAAAATAAAGCACAGAATGTTCCTCTACGATAGTTTTAAGACATAGATACAGATTTGGTTACTTCTACTCTGCAGGATTCCGTATGTGTGCAAACTGGGAACGTCTTTTCCAGAAGTCAGAAGTGTGTGTGTGTGTGTATTTTTAATTTGCAAATTCATCCTGAGTCCTGCTGATGAAATGGGTTGCACTGCTGCAGTGCCCTAACAGCTAACAGGGTTGTACAGATGTAAGTGAGGCCATGTTTTGGCTTACTGTGTTTGAGTGGTGATATGTAAGAAGCGTAGATCCCAGGTTGACTTTTGGATTACTTACATGTTTGTGTGAGGGAAAGATTTTTAGAGGAAAGAAAATGTTTTTATTTGCAGCAAATCTCTGTAAACTTTGGGTCAGTGAGGCAGAACAACCTCAAACACCATCAAATTTTTTAAAGTCATTTATTAGAAAGAAGCTGCATCTCACATATGGTTTCAGTAATCTAGGTGTTGACATGTTTTGCTGTCCTGCTTAGAAAGGAGAGCCAAGAACAGCTTTATGGAAGTGTGATGGAGATGCAGCATACCAATCATCTGCTGATCAGAAGCTGATTCTATTTTATTAATGCAAAGAAAGTGTTTGAAATCCACTGTTTGACCTCTTTCTTTGCCTTGGTTTTCATTTTTGTAAGGTCAGTTAAAAATTAACTACAACAGATATTCAAACATTCTCTTGGGTTAATGCCATTTTAAGAGGTTACGACCCATCAGCTAGAAAGAATAGGAGTGTGTCCATACTTACTTACTACAGTGCTGAAGGTATGTTAACTTAAATCGGAGGTCAGCAACCTAAGCGCTGTGATAAACTGGCTCTTTCTGTAGTAGGAGTTTGTGTGACCCTAGAGGATGATGRCCTGTGTTAGAGGACAGCAATATTGCCTTTCTGAGAAGCAAAATGTCATCAGTTAGCTTGTCGGTAGTCTCCTAAAATTGTAGGAAATTGGTAGCAGATTTCTCTCAAGCTCTGGTTCCCAGTTCCTTCCTCTGAATGGCACGTAGTGGGAATTGGAAACAGTCTATCCCAATATCCTGTTTTGAATTGATGTTTTAAATTGCTGACCCATAATTTAAATCTCCCTGAAGACAGATGTAGAACTTAAATGTTATGCAGGTTTCTCTTTATATAAATTCTTTGCTTTCTCCTCTCCCCCTCCTTCTTGCAAACAAAATGGAGAGTGATAAAAGCAATGGAAAGAAATGTACTTTGGGAATTGGAAAGAAGAAGTAGATAAAAAAAACTGTTTTAAAAATAAAATTACTATTATAACTGAAACATTACTTGGAGAAGATGTTAACTTGTTTTTGCAAAACATTGTCTTAAAGTTCATTGTTATCCAAGAGAGGAATAAGGAACTAGACTTTCTAGGCAGGAAGTCATCCAATAAAACAGATTTTATATGACATACTTATTTCTTTTAACTGACAAATYGGATAAGCAGTTATAGTTTATCTCAGGATTCATGTAGGGTTTTAAATAAGATTTATATCATGTATGCTGTAAATAGTAAATATATATTAAGGTGATATTTGTTTTGATGCTATATAATATAGTGATTTGCATGGTGTGCTTCCTCTATTACTGCTTCTTTTCACCTCCTCTTTTACTGAATTATAATCACTCAGGTTTTGTTCCTTTTATTCCTTCAGGATGATGAAACTCCTATTAAAAAATACATGTACATAAATCACAGTTGAGAGTGAATGCTGTTCTACTTATATGGTTTATACCYTTTTTGTCATATATTTTAAGGGAGCAAGTAGGAGAAAGGAGAAATTTGTGCACATTCTAGCTCTGTGTGCAGTAAATTTAATTACATCATATATTAAACRGTGCCTTCACAAGCTATTACAGAATCACAGAATCACAGAATCGCTGAGGTTGGAAGGGACCTCTGGAGATCATCTAGCCCAACCCCCCTGCTCAAGCAGGGTCACCTAGAGCACATTGCACAGGATTGCATCCAGGCGCGTTTTGAATATCTCCAGAGAAGGAGACTCCACCACCTCTCGGGGCAACCTG
>NW_020448263.1:254366-291395 GCF_003343035.1 Apteryx rowi
TACTCATAGGGATGCACCGCTCTTGAGCTTGGAGGAGGTGATGTTTGAATAGTAACCAGCTCTCTTGAACGCCCCTTCCTTCTAGGGCCSTAAYCCATRGGATTCCTCCAAGTAGGTCCCTGAAGAGGCCAAAGTTTGCTCTCCTGAAGTCCAGGGTTGCAATCCTACTTGGTGCCCTGCTGCCTCCTCGCAGGATACTGAACTCCACCATCTCATTGCTCATTAGCTGAGCCCTGGCAAATTTGGTCTGGTCTTTGGTATGTCTAGAATTTCAAATGCGCTATCTATCCTTGGTCAAGATGAGTAGGTATTTGCTGTATATGCATCTGTGTAAAGTTGTGAACTCTTTGGCTTTGGTAATGTTCTCATGCCAACTGGTTACCTGTTAAATTATGGAATGCTATGTGGCTTGTTTGTCTAAAGAAATGAGTTCCCTCACTGCAGATCATATTCGTTCTTTTTTATATGGATAGCATCAGATGCTTTAGAAATAAACAGCCAATCTAATTTGCTCATTGATGCACCTCTACACAGATGGTATTGCTCTCCTTTTGACCAATATATTAAGGAACTGTAAGACCTAGTGACTAATTAATCTCAGAAGAAATTTAGCATAGTTATTTATATATTGAGCTAGTATGACAAATCTTGAAATGTCTGGCCTCTGAATGTGGACTTTCTGTTCCTCCTACTTTTATATTTTGGTGTGGGAGTGGAGGATCTTTTTTCTTGTTTATAGGTAGCTTTCTGTCTTGACCTCTGTTTCATAACAGATATTTGTATCTAATTTATTTTTCTACCTGTTCAGATTGATGTCAATGTACTTAATATGTACATGTGATACTTCTGAGTAACTTTGTTTCTGTAATGCTATGAACGCAATTCCAGAAATTCTCTTACGTAGTGGGGGTTGTGTGTGCTCATTTGCTGTTATTTTCTAAGTGGACAGTGGTTATAAAACCACTTCTACATTTCTGCAAATAAGTCAATATAAAGCTTTGTGAATGCTGCTTACGGCAAGATGACAGTGCAAGTTCAACTTTGTTTTTTGTGAGCATGAATGAAGTTAGAGGCATTATTGTTAATTATATAYGAGAACAATAGCAATGACTATTCCTTACATTAGTTAACCTCCCAGCTATAACCATAGGGATAGGAAACACTGGTTAATACAGAGTCCAGGTCTGTTCCTACTATGCTAAACTTCCAAGGAATGTTTTTTAGAAACTTAAAGAAATCAGTACAAATGACCCTTTTATGGTGTGTGTGTGCATGAAGTATAAAAATAATTTATGGTTTTTCATGTGAGGTATTTCTTGTTAGATTCAAAGTTGGACGGGTAAGAAGAGATGTCTCCTACAAAGAGGATGAATACATTCAAAGCAAGAACTGAATGGCAGATCACTGATGATTTTATTAAAAATAACATTCGGCTCTCAAGTGACAATTTTCATATTGTTTACTTCCTATATCTTCCTAAAGACAAATTGTTATCTTCCTATGTGGAATATGATTTTGTTTTCCTCTATATAAGCTTGCATAATATATAAACAGGAGAAAACATTTTTAGGTATGTTTTTATTGTGTTTGGTTTTTCAAAGTAATATTTACAGATGCTGCCTTAAATGCTTGTGGAAGTCTGAATGTATATCAGATATTGAACAGGAAAGATGTTTTTATATATATCTATACAATTTCAAAGAAATCAAAGTATGAAAAATTTGCTGTGCTAATATTATGCAATATTTTGATTATTTTGAATAGTGCAATTATTAAGCCTTTTTCAAGATTAGATAGAACTAGGTATGATTTGCCAGAAGATGACCAGGTCATGAAGTTGGCAGATGGTACAGGGAATTAGAAAAAATGCACTTTCTGTACCTGCAGAGCAATCAGACTGTGTGAACATAGAGATGCAATTATCTTTAGCAGATATTTGAATTAACTTGTGCTGTGTTACTGGGCTTGAGGCAGGTTATGCTGGGTAAAACTGTGCACCTTGCTTTGTGTCAGATTAGAAGATAACTTTGCTTGCTTTTGGCCTTGTTTGGGGCAATCCCCATCTACTGAAATCTTTTTTTTCTTTTTCTACTTCTAAACTAAGGTTCCCAAACTGACTAATGAATTTTGAGTGCCCAACTTGAGTGAAGATGGGATTTTTGAGGAGGAATAGGTGTTCTTTATTTTCTGAGAACTGAACATGTGTAAAGTGTAAGTTGACTGCTCATAAATTAGAACATTTTTTTGAAACTCTTGTCCATTGACTCTTGTTGTTCATAAAATGCCATTTTTATGGCAAGTTTTATTACTTCCGAACTTACTCAGTCCTTAAGAGGGTAAACCAGATGTTTTGTACTGCCTGCTCCAGAGGTAATGGATTGTGAAGGAAATGTGCACACAGTCATCACAAGGTAAGTACTGAGAGGTGTTGAGGATGAACACTGCTACTATTTTCAGTGGTGTTCCTGGTGTAGATGTGGAGTTGTACGTGTGAAAGTGCCGTCTGCTCTGCAAGTTAGTTGGAAGTCAAAGAACAAAACCACTCCGCTCTTTTCTGCCAAGCTTTGTGTAGTGCCTGTGGCATAAGAACAAATCATAATTTGTTTAAATCTATTGGTGCTTTGGGTCACAAGTGCTTGCTGCGGTGGTGTGTGAGCCTTTTGCCGGGAGCCATTAAATGGTGCAGCAAGAGCCAGACTGAGGTGGCACCTAGGGGTTCTGTTAAAGCATAAAGTTAAGTTCAGAAGTTCCTCCTGAAACACTGAACACTTAGCCCTTACATAATATAAACGTTTGAGTGATTCTGACTTTTTCCATTTGAGAGCTCTTGGAAGTCCTGGTGAATAAGAGATCATTGATGGTCCTTAACTGGAAGAAACAATATGGACCTTTGGTCAGCTTAACAGCATTCACTTAACAAAATATTAAATATTGGATGAGGGATACAGGCCAGCCCTACAGTCTGCTCTTCGCCTCTCTGTGTCTCTTTACGGCAGACTTGCGTGGGTGCTGGCGGCGCAGGAAGGAGCTGGCTGGTGGCAGGGGCCGTGCTCTCGGCTCACCCTCACTCTGCGGTGGGAGGCATTCGGCCTTATCCTGCCAGCACAGGTTAGTCCTGCTGGCCCGGCCCCGGCTTGCTCTGCCTTCATCGCGTCAGCTCTCTCTGATAGGAGGTCCGATGCACACAGCCAGAGCCCCACGCAGTGGCAGGGGCTTGGGGAAGGAAGTGAAGAGCAGCGTGGGAAACGGCCCTTGCTCCTATTTCTGAAGCGGCAGCAGCACTGGGTATTGGAAAGCCCTGCGCGACCTGCCTGCTCCAGGGGTCCGCCTTCACCACAACCTGCCTCCTGGGTAGCTCCGTTTACCTGTGCTGTGTATTATCAACACAGAGCCTGACCATCTCCCAGTGTAATGCACAAAAATGTGCACAGTTGCCCGGGTGTGAAATTCTGCACAGGGTGCAGAAATTGAACCTCGTGGGAATCCTTACTCCCTTTCACCGTCAGAGGGAGCAAAGAGCTGTTCTCCCCCTCTAAGTGTCAGCGCTGGGAGGCCTTCGCTTAAGATTATCCTGGGAATGACAGAAGCCTAATGACTTCCAAGGGCTGTGTATTTGTTTTAGTTTAGAAAAATAAAGTGTCCAGTGCAGAATTTGTGTGCTCTCCTGTCTATTTAAAGTTGCAGAACTAAATATCTGGTAGATTAATGTTGTCTGTAGTGAAGCAGCTTTTATGCGAAAGCTGTCTTTTATACATGATTTATACTTTAACCTTCTCAAATATCCTGAAAAGTTCAGCCAAAACAATCAAAGGGATGAGTAATCAAATGCTTCTTTGTAAGAAATGACCTTTTTTTCCCCGGAGTAGGTGAGTATAAATGATGCCTGAGATTTAAGTGTTCTATTAGCCTATTAAATTGAGGAATGTCATTCTTGTGACTTGCAACTTAATTTCCATTGGAGGATCATTACATGTTGTCAAGCTATACTTGATATCTTGATTTTGTATGATAGTTTTTTTTTTTTTTTTCTCTCTCTGATTTCTCCATTAACCTTTGCTGTTCTTTGGATGTTTGTAAGGGGAAGAGAAAACATCCAAAGGCATGGGATGAAAGCCTGCTTGTAGCKGGCTGTGGATAAAGTCGCGTGTATGCTTTGCTATGCTTGTGTGTACTTGTCCCAATGTTCTGTATTAATTTTGCAAAGCCAGTTGC
Organism: Apteryx rowi; assembly: GCF_003343035.1. Classification (NCBI taxonomy): domain Eukaryota; kingdom Metazoa; phylum Chordata; class Aves; order Apterygiformes; family Apterygidae; genus Apteryx; species Apteryx rowi. The sequence goes on from NW_020448263.1 coordinate 258,579, forward strand.
TTGATCAAAATAGCATTTCTTTCTGGCTTTTTTTTTCATGAAGCTTGAGTTGCATCTGGTAGGCATGGAGTGGTTTATACTTTAAATTTTGTACTGAGAGCCAAATTTGCTAACTGACTCCTGGCTAAGCCTTTATACTCTTGGTACCTGTCAAAGCATTGTTAGTTTCTTCTGGTGTTTGTCTGGAAAACAAGAGGCACAGAAGGCTTGTTTGTTTGTTTGTTTTTTCCTATGATGAGCAAGCATTTGGCAGTGAGTATTTGATTTTGCAAATAGTTACTCATTTGCAAAGCCACTAAGAGTCTCTTACCTATTGCATATCCTGCAGAAAGACTGCTGTAAAACTGCTTGAGGTATTCAGTGTATGAATAATTGTCAGAAATAAATCTTACTGCATTCAGCTTGTCGTTTCTTATTTGCAATTGCGTAGTCATGTAGTATTGTAATAATTCTCTATTAGCATATTTTTCAATTCATATTACTCAGTATTACTTGACATGATATTACACCAAATGATCTACRTTTTTATGAGGTAAAATGGTTGTGCCTTTTAACAAAGTCTTTAGATATACTTTAAGGTGACCTGCCTGAATTTATAAATCACTCGGCACGGTTACCTAGTTACTTCAGTAAGAAAGGGTTCACACAGTGAAGCACAATTACTTAAAATTTTGCTTTGAGTAAAGAAATGAGTTGTCTTTTCTTTGTGGTCCTAGTGGTGGTTTGAACCTCTTTAGGGYAGTCAGTAGTTTGTGGCAAGGTGAGAATAATGTTCTTCAGGGACGAAACTSCAAACTGGCTGCTGATGCACAAAGCTCGACCAGGTACTACAAAGTAATTGCAGGACAGAGAATCTTGTGAGCATGAAACCAATATATTATGATGGGATTTTGTGCGTAGTTCGCTGRTTGGCCATAATCTTCTGTTCATTATTTCACTGAATATAAGCACTGCAGAAAGATCAGTTCAAGCTTACCGAAAGTAATGTAATCTATGTAGATAGCTCGTTTAAACAGAGGCTTCCATTTCATACTCAGGCTTGAAGTGGATTGATCATTCTGCAGAGTTGATTAGAGATGCAACTCCTCCAGCTCTCTGCAATACCAAACATTTAAAGAAAATTCAGGTTATTTGCTTTTTCATAGTGAGCAGTCAGTCGCCTGTGATTCACTCTAGTGAATATTCACTCTAGTGTTATTTTTCTTCCTCTTTTTATCCTGTCTCATAGTCCAATGTGTTACTTCATCTTACTCTTTGTGGATCAGTTGTACATCTGTAGCTGGCCTCTCATCAGTAGCAGGAACACCTCTCTAATGACCAGAGGAGAATATTACAGTGTAGTTAAATTATGTGAAGCAATTTATGGAAAAAGACTTAACAAGAAACCAGATCAAAGATACGTTGTAAACAAAAAATACTATCCACTATTAAAGCTGAAGGAAATAAAAAACTGAACTGGATTAGCAAACACTGGTAATTCAGTCTGTTTTCCTTTATGTAGTAAGATCTATGCAATAAGTCTTTTGTTTTTGGAGCTGAACTGAAAAAATCTGATTCTGTGCACATTAAACCCAGTACTGAATCCTTTCCCCCTTTTGCCCTCCTCTTCCTCCCCCCCCACCCTCCCCTTTGTGAGTATTTCTGTCATTTCCTGCAGCTGAAACAGCTTTAACAGAGTCATACCTCTAGATACAATATGGTGCAGTGTATAGAGCACTCATTTGGGAACTATAAGTTCATATCTGTTCTCTATCATGTTTGGAACAAAGGTTTGATAAATAGTCATCCAGTGTTGTGCATGTTTTTTTGTGTGTGTGTGTGGTTTTCTTCCTCTTTTTTGGTCATCAAATTTTGGGGGGATGAAAATAAATTAAGATGAAAATATTTTGAGAACTAGAGCTGGATTGAGGCAGGTGTTTTGGGGTTGACTGAAACTGCATATTTCTTCAGCTGTATTTGTTAAACAGTAAAATGATGTGTTTAATTATTAAAAATAAGTATGTTCCCAAGGTAGTTGATACTTCTTTACTGGGTTGAGAGTTCCAGAATGACTTGATGTTGTATCTCTATTTAAAATACAAGCAATCCTTTTAAAACTCATATGTATTAATTATAAAGACACATGAATTTCCATTCATATTTTTGTTTATGCTTTATTATGTATGTAATAAAAGCAGTACTATGTAAACTGTCCATGCAGCATGTGTACGCTGCGCACCTATTGAACTGAAAGGAGCGGAAACGTTAGAGACTTACATAGTCGTGGTAATACAACAGGGTTGTTAGGAAAGAGACAGCCTACTATGAAACACTGTTAAACTATTCATGATAACTAGCGGTATGCTGGGGAGCTGTGTTACCATTGCAGTAAAGGCTTCTGACACAGTGTTTGCTTGCTAAGGGCTCCCAGTGGCCACTGGCTTCTGGCAGGCTGTGGAGTGAGACTTGCTAGTTAGTACCAGCACAGTCACTGGGCACATGCAGTGTCTCCAGTAAAGCCACATCCACTTCATTTCATCCGTAGCAGGAGATGTTCAGAGAGCAGAGTACATTTTTTTGAGCAGTCAGAGAGCAGCCAGTGGACTTAGTGTTTATTTTGATTTTGAAGTTGGGTAAGAGCTACTCTTGTTACTGCTTGCAACTGAACAGTAAAATGATGATTGTGAAATGCTAAGCTGTTGAATGGACATTTTCTGGCTGCACTCTAAAACCCCAGTTACTTTCACATTGTGAATTTCTTTGTATATTCCATTTATTAAAAAAATCAGAAAAATTCTTAGCCCTCCCTTGTGGATATGAGATTCATATTTATGCAGAATTCTGCATTAAAAATGTTTTCTACAAAATAATGCAGTAGTATGGAAAACACTAAAAACATGATTTTGACATAGGTACTAGTAATTCTAAAATTCAGCTTTTATTATTATTTTTTTTTAAACTTGAATTCAGCACCATTATAAGTGCCCTTGGTTGCTTTAATGAAATAACCTGAAAATCCATGAGTTAGAAATGACACAAGGACTGCTTCTCTTCTGGGTGTCTGCTAGCCTGAATAAACAGATGTGGGTGAGAGGGGATGCACAGTTAGATACAGATGTTGAGACTGACAACAATATATCTGTGTTGATCATTGTTAATGACAGCAATGGATAAACTGTACTGATTTTTATCCACTGATGAGAACTGAGTTCTTCTGTTTTCATGATATGTAGAAATTATGTGACATGGAGGACACTAACTGGAAAAGAAGATTGATAAGCATAACTAACATTTCTTAAAATTAACTAATTACTTCACTTTCTACCTAACGTAGGCCCTGTTGGAAATCTCTATGCCAGAAGCTGCCAGTGCCTATGTTTCTAACAGGATGCGATAARGAATCACAAAAACCTGATGTCTATTTCTAAGAACTGTAGAATGTGTGCATTTTATTCCCAATAATTCAATCCATAATTTACACAGGTAAAGCTACCAACCCCCTCCCCCCGCAACAACAACAACAACAAAAATGAAACAAAACTTCCTTGAAGTGAAGGAAAGTGAATATGCAACTCTTGCTTATAAAATAAACTATTTAGTTTGGTTTCTAATTTTTTGCAGTATATGAGGAATGCATGTTTATTGATTAAATGTATGAGCTTCTGTGTACCTGTTTCTATAAGGATCTGCATAGGGAGAATGGCCTTTATCTGGAAGTAGGAGAATTGTGGGAGTATGTGTGGGGTTTTTTTTGTTTGKTTGGTTTTTGTTTTGTTTTTAATCAAAGGGCACTGTGAACTGGTGTTTTTAATGACTCAAACGCAAGGTAGATCTCAACATGAGAACCTTGCCATTTCATTTCTGTCTTCAGACTTTGGCGTATGAGCAAGAGGAAACAGAAGTAGTTCTTTTATGCTCCTATCAGAATGAATTAATCTGAAGTGTGCTGTACAAATAAAATTACCTCTTAGCTTATCTCTTCCTCTTGTGCCTCTGCTGGTATTTAATACAGAAATTGTTGCCTATAGCTGGGCAGAGAGGGGCAAAGTAAGGAGAAAGAGTACTGATGGAACAGAAGCATATGTTTATTGCACAGTTGACCTGAATTTTAACATGTTTTCTGAGTGTCCTTGCCCTCTCAGCCTTATTCTCAATGATGATGCTATATGGTGAATTGCAGGCCATATATAATCCCTGCAGATAAGGTTTTTCTGTGAAATAACTGTGTAAGTAGAAAGCAGCCTCTTGGATTGTAGCCATGACTCAATTAGTTGCTAAGTATTGAGAAATTAAAAAAACAAAAAAAAAAACAGGAGTTTTTTGTCTCTTTTACAAGAAGCAAAAGAGTGTTTTTTAAAAACATTTGTTGTTTTGAGATGTGAATGAATGCTCGTCTGCCATCATGTAGAGAGAACAAAAACCCCTCCTGACATCTGAAGTCACTAGTAAATGCCATTTTTTGGCTTGTTTGTTAATGGACTATGGAAGGACTGAGCTTCCAGGTTGAGGGGGAAGGGGAAGGTCTTGACACTGAATTTGGAAAAACCATAAGTGACCTGCAGTGCACTCTTTTCATAATAGCTTAAACACCTTAGAGATGTAGTCAGTCAAGGAAGTATTAGATTTTTAATGTGAACAGACATAGCCATCCAGTATAGATTTAAAAATCTTTAGGAGATTACTATTGCTAGCCCCAAAAGTAAGTCCTGGAGCATTACTGCAAATTGCTGTTGTGATGCCTAATCAAAGAGATCCTTCTGAGCCACAGAGTGCTTGGTGGTACCTGGTGTTCTCATTGCTTTCTTTACAGGGACTTAAAATGTGGCTAAATCTTGGCAAAAAAGCCAAGAGTATCTTCCAGACCTGAAACAGTTGTGCTCTGTAGGACAAACTGATCTCAGAAACTGCAAAAGTGAGTAGGTTCCTGGTGAGAGGGAAGATTGGAATGGCTGAGCTGGGGCGGGCGTGCAGCTTTGGCACTGGCAGGGCTGGCTCTGCTTGCTCAGCCGGGTGGCCTGTGCCGGGGTCTTGATCACGTGGAGCGAGAACATGGCTTGAAGCGTGGCCAGCTCCAAGTCTTTGGAATGAACAATGGCCTTGGGAAGAAGCGGGCCCGCCGCAGTGGATTTTTGCCTTTACCTTGTTGAACCTTCACTTCTGTTGAACTTTCTCTACAGCTAGGTGTCTGGCCCAGCCACAGAGATGCAAGCTGTTTGGAGTGTGCTGGTCTTGAAAGGAAAATAAGAGGGAGATGAGAAAGCTGGTTGTTTTGCATGTTACATTGATTTGTTTATAATATTCCCTTCTGAAGGTCTGGACTCATGTACAGAATGCATTAACAGTGTGTGAACAAAATGTACCTGGGAATACGTAGTTATCCCTGGTCCACTTATAGCAGAAGCAATCTAGAGAGAATGCGACAGTGACAAAATGAAGATGAGGGAGTTCAGAGTCAAGGCAGTGAAGCTGTAGGTGACATCAGCTGATGCCCATGCTTTGTGTTCAAAATAGTAACGCCCCTTGTGGTGATTTTGCTTTGCTCTACTGCAGATATATATTTATGCACGCAGAAATGCACATTGCAGCCTGTGGGTTTTTTTTTTTTTCTGGATGATTATTGAAGGTGGGTATGGTTAGAACTCAGAGTTCCTCCTGAGGTTTGTAAACTTAGGAATTTGTATCTAAAATTTCTGTTAGGGTTCTCTTGCTTTTTCATAGTGTGAGGATCAATGTCTTTGGTTTGTTTCTAGTAAATGCAGAGCTTGATCTTCTGCCTGACACAGTGTGGGCGTTCCCTTTAAGAATGCTCTGATTTTTAGTCTGATAAGTCTTGAACTGGGAGTAGTATTTAGAATATTCTAAATATGTTGAAGAGGGAAAAGCATTAAGCATTGGCTTACAAAGTCATTCCTTAACTTTTTATACCTTCTTGTCTCCCTTGTCCTAGCTTCACTTGTACAGACAGTCTCGTTATTTCTCATTTGTTGGCTTGGTGAGTTCCAATTCCATTATTTGTGCTGCTTGGGGCTTGGTCATGTGGGCTGGCACTGTTCCACTGCCATTAAGAAGGTTATTTGTAGACCTGCAGGCACAAATCTTTCTGCTTTCAGGACAGCCTTGTATTTAGTTTACTGTCATTTGTAATTCAAATCCTGCATGAGATGGATGTATAATATGTGTAATTAGAATGTCTTCTCTACTGTTTTTGCATGTTGATTGATTTTTTTTTGGGGGGGGGGAGGGGGTGGATTTCTTCAGGTTTGTCATCTGCTGTTTGATCTTAGATGTTTCAGCCTTCAAGTCGAGAGTATTGCTATTTCTTTATTGTCCTTTTTTAAAAAAAAAAAGTTAGTTACTAGTAAGACCAAGAGAACTCCTAATCCTATCTGTAACATTGGAAAGTGAAGAACCGTGACACGGATATTTGTGCAGGAAGTAGCATACGTGAMCTTGACATAGTTGTAGTCAAGGAGTTGTGCAGGAGTCCTGTATCTGGACAGCTGTCGGGGTAGCTCTGACAGTAATAATTCTGTTTTTTTGTTTGTTTTGATGGCCACTGTATGATGTACTCCTTAAGAAACAGCAATAATTGCTACTTCTCTGTATTCATAGTCTTCGTTTGGTGAATCAGAAGAATCATATGTCACTGAACATGCAGAAACTCTCTTAATTTATAGTTGTGAAACCTCCTGGCAGTAGACTTGTCCGTCTAAGTTTGTCTGCAAAGGATTTGATCACAATCATGACTAAAATTAACCTAAGTGAATAATGAAAAAGGCTGACATGTAGCTTAAGATAGAAGTAATAAACTGAACAGTAGACCTGTTAATCTACAAACAGTGATTTGGGTAAGGTCTGTATAGGCTGGGAAGAAAAATGTTTCAGTATTTCTTAAAATTTCCCCATCTCTGATTTGTTACTTCTTCTCAAGAAATTAAAAACTTCAGTCGTCTTGATAGCAGAGTTTGTTTTCCCATAAGGAAACAAAAATTTTATCCTGTGATCTATGCAATCAAACTGGACCCTTACATATACCAGGCATGGGAAATGCTGCGCTTTTAGGAGTGTGCTCCAATCTCAGGCATTAAAAAGAAAGAAAAATCATGATACCAGTCTTCATAACAGTACAATACAGTGACATTTTAGAGGTAGTATGTTCTTCCAGATTTTTCAGATTTTTATGATTTGTTTCACACTTTTTCCCAATTATGAGTATTGAGAAGTTCTTTTAAAATATATTTAAGAAGCCRGGTGGTCCTTTTTTGAATCCAGAATCTTAAATTTTTAAGAAAAATGCTGTATTATCATTACATGTATAATAATGCCACAAGAACTCTGAATTTGAAATATCTTTTGATTCTTAATTTCTGCTGTTCTGTCCCACATTTTTTGCAGTGCAAAGTGATTGGCTTTTATTTTCCACTTTTCATTTGGTGCATCCCTGAAGTATTCCTTTGGTTCATTAGTAAGTGAACTCAACTACAGAATCATAGAAAAATATTGAAGCTGAGATTTAAAAATGCAGGTTATTTTCTTTCTAGTAGGAAAAAAAAAGTCATACATCAAATTTACTCCTGCGTCTAAGGCTTGCCAGATGTCATGCAGAGCTTAGAAAAAGAACACAAAGAATAAAATGCATACTGATATACCTGGGRAACTAAGTAATTGTTTCATGCTATTTATGGCTGTTCATTTAATCAATATTTTTGTTTCAGTGATTTTCCTGATATTCTTTTGATGGATGCTTACTTCATGCAAATGACAGCCAGCAGGTGTTTTTTCCCAGAAGAACTGACCAACCAAAGAGCTCTTTTTTTGGCAAGAAAAAAAATCAAATAATTGACTTCAGCGGTTGCTGGAATGCAGTGCCAGTTGGCTCCCTTAAAGAATGTTAATAGAAATGCCAAATTTAGGCTTCTGCTGTTGTTGTAGGCCACTGCTTCTGTATAGCAGGTTTCACTCTAACTGTCCCATGGTCAGAGTTGTTGGTAGTCCCTATTTAAAAATACAAATAAGTATCTACCATAGGTTTGGGTGTTTGTTTCTTTCAGTTTACTAGTTTTTGGTGCAGATAGGTAGGCATAGTGGGGTTTTGTCAAATATTCAAAGTTTTTTTTTTTTTTTTTTCTGGACACCTTCTTGTAAAGTGTCTGTGGGGAGGGTTGTTATGTTTTGTTTAGGGAGTGTGCGTGCATGTACACAATCCTAAATTCAGGTTTTAAGACAACTGTTGTATGTCTAGAATGACTCAAAGACAGTCATTAAGTATGTAAAAATTCCCTTCACAATTCCTTTGCGGGTATGAAGTTTATTTTTTGGGGGACTTTTTTTTCCCTGCCATAAGCAGACATGCTAGAAAATGTACTTTTATTTCTCCAATTTATTCTTTATGATCAACAGTTTTCCCTTATAGAGTAGGTTGACTCCTCTACAGAAATGCATTTTAATATGTTGTTGATGGCTACTTTTTATATAGAAACTTAAGAATAGAAATGTATTTATTCCTTGCTTTGCTAATTGTGCAAATAGATCTTTATAATCCAGTTTGCCATGACAGAAATACTGATACTGTCAGCATTTCCTCTAGAATTTGTTACCCTTTAGATGACTGTTCTAATTGTATGTCACAGTTATATAAAGTCATTTTATTTCACGTTACACTCATCCTCTTTGGAATGACACTCATTGTTTTTTCATATTTAGACCATTTATRTAGGTGTAGCAAGATTGTCATTAAGTAGAAATCAAATTGGTGCTTTTTCATGTGTTGTGCGGACACGTAGCACGTTTAGTTTTCTTGTTCCTTTTTTCAGATTTAGTGCACAGAGTTGCGTGCATTGCTGTCTTTTGGTGTCTTGCGAGAAGGGTTGTTAGGAGGATAGAAAAGATGATTTTCACAGGGGAATCCGTTTAAAACCTATAAACCTATATTATAAAGCCTGTGAACTACGCGGAAATTTCAAGAGAAGTAAGTGTGACAACAGGAATATGATTAAAGCTGGAGGGAAGCCAAAGAAAGCATTTTAAGTAGTGTGCAACCATGGAATGTGAGGGTATAAAAGCATTCACAAAATGAGCAAAAATCAGACGGTGGTATTTAGAGGGAAAAACAAGTTAAATAAAAATCCTTTTTTTTCCATGTAAAATGGAAAACTTAAAATCAAGCAGAAGCTTCTTTAAATATGTGTACCAAATAACTTATTACTAGACCATTTATGTGAGACAGGATCCTGTGTGACACCTGCTTCTGTGACACTGAAGTAGTCAAAGTATTAGGTTGAAATTTTGGTCTCTACTGAAACTGATGGCAGAACTTTGATAGATTTGGGGGAGCTGGATGAAAATCCCAAGTGATGGAGCACCAGTCACTTGTAGTACAAGGACTGAAGAGAAAGCTGGTGGTGTTTCCGAATGCAGAGAATATTTGGAAATTCTATTTTTCAGTCTGGCTTCCTATCTGCTTGCACAGATTCATCATCTTGTGTATCTGTTCTTCTCCCAGTCTGCAGGTAAGTACAGATAATGTAATTAACTGCAGTGCTTACCAGGTAGTGATTTAATTTTCTGTTCTTGTTCCTTGACTGTATTTTTTTAATACTGCCAGCTAGTCTGTGTCAGACCTTATAACCACTTCTCTCACCCATCCCAGCCTCCAACGCCTAAGATTGCGCTCTTCTGCTTCCTCTGATTGCCTCTTGTGCAGTCTGCTTATCTCATGTATGGTGGGTTGGCATGGACAGAGGAGGGGACAATGCTCCCTTGTTAAAGGCAGGATTCCATAGTACAATGACAAATCAGAATATTCTTTATGCTTAGTGAGTAAAAAGCAAATGTCCTGGAGACAAGGAGGCATAATGAGATGATTGTTTTATATATTTGGTAAGAGTAATTTGGTTTATACCTTCAAACCACAGCAAAAAATGAAGGTAAAAGCAGAAGATTCTTCCTAATTTGCAACTGTATCTCCTGCATTCTGTTATTTCTCCCTATGTGTGAGAAATTAAACTGTTAGATACTTTCAGTTAAGTACTTCTGTATAAATACTTTATCTTATGTGCTGATGATCTTTGGTTTATGATATTCCAAAAGAAAAAYGTTTGGGAACTGCCAAAGACAGCTTCAGGTAACCAGTCAGGACACATGGAAAGATGAGAGAGATGGTAATAACAGAACAGAATGAAGAGTATGTTGTAATAATAGCAGGCTAAGCTTATTTTCAGGGTTTTTTTGTTTTTTTTTCCCCCCTGAATTTCTTGTATCACAGTTGAAGTTGATACTGCTCCATGAAAGGTAACAAGACAGGACAGGAAGGAAGAAAACTTTTGGATGAGGTGAGAAAGTCTGTGTTACATTGCACTRTAAAGAGTGGCTAAAACTGGGAAGAGTATAATGTAAGTGCACTGGCACTGTCTTTAAGATGGAAACATAACTTCCACAGGTGATTAGAATGTATTTTTACATCTAATATGAAAAAATTTAATCCAAGCTGTTTTCCGCAAGTTTTATAAACTTTATAAAACAAAGGGTGAGATGTCAGGAGATATAAATTGCATTGTTTACAATACCAATTTCCTTTGTGATGGAAAATTTCCTAGGTGCTAATCCTACTTCGCTACAAAAGCACAGAGTGGTCTCCAAACCCTGTGGTATAATTTGGATGTTGTTGGCTTGCTTGACTCCATCACTGAGGTTGTTTTCTGAGTCTTTGCTGTCTCCTGTATTTCCTGGCAAGTCTAAGTCTGCAAGCTGGGCTGGGTCCTTGTGAAATACTTAAGTCTCAAAAATAGAAGTGTACATATAAGTGTAAGAAACATCAAAGAATAAAGTACCAATTTCTGTTCTGTCAGGGATTATTCTATGTCTGTGCAGTCCAAGGGCATCCGAAATTCCATCCAGATTATTTTTATTTCTTTGTCCTTAGTTAAAGCTAGTCTCACAAATCAGGAAGTCAGTGAAGATAATAAGGATGCAATCTGGTTTTAACTTTCTAAATGCAGATTTGTGGCTGTACAACATAGCATCTGCCACATCTTGTGTTGAGGGAAGCTGTATTAGGTGTACTCTCCTTTGTTTCCCAAATGCAGACTTTTTTGTGTTTTGTTTTTTTTTAATTATCAGCAAATTTGATCTGTAAACTTCATCTTATTGGGAGAAGGAAAAATGGCATCATTGAAGTATCAAATGTAGTTGTTCAGGTATGATCAACCTTCCTTTGAGTGTAAAAAAGGACACACTGGGAGCCACAAAATGCCTCTCTTATTCCCCCAAAGCTCAGGAATTCAGACTCTTGCAAAGGGCAATGACTCCCAGAGTCTCCCACAGCTGAGGGGCTAAGGTGCAGTTGAGCTCTTGGGGAACAAAACGCTATCACTCGCAGCAGTTCTTCCTTGCTTCCCAATGTGGGAGCTCCCAGTTGTGTCTGTAGGTTTGGGATAGCTTTGAATAGCTTGTGACCACCTCTGTAAGAGATCAAAGTGTGTTTGTAAGTTTGTTATCCATGGTATGTTGCTTCTCAAAGAATTGATCTGTGTAACAGAACTTCAAAGTAATAAAACATAATTATGTCTCCATAACAAGATTCAGCTGAAAACATATAAAACTAAATGTGACTGTCAAAAAAAGTCTTTGTCTTGAGGTTACAAATTGTGGGGGAAATTCATGTGGCCAGTCTTTTAACTATGCAGCATGCTAATGTAACAGAATTGAACCTGTGAAACAAAATTGTGAAGTCAGATGTGCAACAAAAGAAAAATAACTTTCAACAGCACTGCAATGCAGATGATAGTTTTTCTGGAAATATGTGTGCAGAGGCTGCTGTGGTGATAATTATATGTTGTCTACTTTATGATCCAGTAACTGAATCCAGTCACCTTTTAATTATTGTTTTTTTTTCCCAGGAGTTTGAATTTGTTCCTCCTCTTCATATTTTCTTCAACTTTAATTTGTCATTTTTGAAGGTACTTATCAGCTTCGGCAAGCAATGGTGTAATTGGAAGAAGTTTGTTGAAATGTCTAGGCTGTTAATCTGATTTTAATACAGTCTGAAAGAGAATAGCCTTAAGAGTTGTAAATAGTTGAGAGAGATCATGTTCAAAGAGAGATTGCATTTTTTGCTTACATATAGAAAATGTGTTCTGGAAAACATTTTTTGATGTAATGAAATCTCTTACGCAGATAACTATTTTTCAGATAATAAGTTAGAACAAAACCAAATCCTTACTTATGTTTTATTCTAATGTGGGCTTATGTAAGCAAGTTTAAGCTTTACCTTGCATAGTTTTTTTTACACTTTTGAAAACTATCTGCTGAAAAATGTGAGGGCAAAAAAAACCCTAAAGAGAACTGCTCTGATATTTTCATTACTTTTTTTAATAAAGGATATATTCAGATGTTTTTGCAGAACAATTACTGTCACTTCATGTCACAGACTGAAAATATTAAAATATATCCAGAAGTTTGARGTAATATCAAGTTATATATGATGCTGATGAAAGGAAGTTAATACTGTGGTAGATTTCTACCAATGCAGAGGGAGATCTGACCAGTGACTCCAGACTTGAGACTCCTTTCTTAATTTAATCCCCCTCTTTTTAAGGGATGGGAGGGGAAGAAAAGAACAGGGGAAGAAAAAGAAAAGCCTGGGGATTGTAAAGACCATACAATGCAAAAATAAATTTGTCTTCTAAAAGACATCCTTCAGATAGTAGGAGTAGGAGGTATAAAAAGCCTTTGTCTTTGGCAGCCATTTGATGAACAGGCTATCATTATTTTTGTTAAACTCTTGCAGATCTCCTGCAGAAATCTGAATGTGTATCTCTCAGTGCTTGGCAAGAGAAGGTGGCAGTGCCCCTTTTGCTCCTGAATTCAAACAGCGAGCGTGGGCATTTGCAACGTTTCGCCGCGTTACCTCGCTGCTTTGTCACGCTTTCCCTACAGAACCCCAGTCTTCTAAAATTAATTGAAAAAGTACTGACATTGCCTCTTTAAAAAAAGACAAAGATGTTCGTGTCTACAACCAGTGAGACATGGAATATGTGGTGTTTTTTGTCTCATGTTAGTGGTGTGTGTGTGTTCATACATGAAGACACATTTAACGAATGTCATTAACCCGTGTGCAGTGATGGAACTGGAAGTCGCACCTTCTTATGTAGCAGAAAGTCATGGTGTAGCCAAGGCTTAAGATTCTGTTGTTTAGGGAAGAAATATTTGGAGTCTTTTTTAAGGTAGGCATGTTCTATATGTGGTAGTGCCATACTCCTCTTTTTTTCTTCTTCTTTTTCTTCCCCCCTTCTCTTCGCCCTGCCCTCCCCCCCTTTGCACACTTAGATGTTATCTTTGGATCTTTTTGCAGCTTCAGTGTTTTTCTGCTGCACTGTGTTCTAAACGCTAGAGTAGGAAAATCTGTATGCTACTAAATGTGCAAAACTTCAGTTTGTGTTGTAGGTGCGGTAGGTAGAATCTTTCCTTGTGGAGCATGCATTATGTTTCCTGTAGCATAAATAATTATGAGAAAGATTTAAATGTGGAGGTCCACTTGTCTTTAATGCCTGCTGGCACTCTCCCCACCTTTAACCAGGTGGCTGATCATGCAGTGACTTGTCACTGTTTCACGTCACAGAAAGAGATCGTCCAGATTATGAAATCTGGGTTGTAAATGAACAACAGTTTAAAAACTTACATCCTTGAAATGCATTAAAAATGTAGTATGATCCTCTATTGTCAAGGACATGGGGATTGTTAATTTGAGACAGACTTGCTTGCAAAACTCGTTCCTGTCAGACATGTAGGCATTTTTATGGCGGAGAAGAGAGTTTAGTTTTTGTTCTTTCTCTATTTAATGCCCACAGGGGCATCATTTTTGCCTCCCCCCCCAGTTTTTTTGTTTTTTCAGTATTGAGATCTGCCCTCTGTTCAGATACTGTAGGGTCTGTACACTGTTATTGATAGCCACTATTCTACATACAGCCTAGCTTTGTTGATTGGGGGAGAAGGTAGGTGGTATTTGATGGTAGGATTTTGTGCCTGCTGAAGGTTGGTCTTTTTCTTATCTGCAGAAGAGTGGCCAACTTGCTTAATCCCTCCCTTATGCCCTACTGATGCACTCAGTTATTACCCGAAATGCAGTTTAAGAGTAACAAGGATGCTTGTTGTATTCCAGTTTTGCCAGAGAGAGTCTTTTTTTTTTCTTTTTTTTTTTTTGATTTTGTTTTAGACGTCCTATCTTATTTGCTTGTTTCTAGCTGAGCACTTCTCATGAAGTGATCAAAATCATTCAAAAAGTTTTAGGAAACCTTTCTCCTTTTCTCATCTTCGCTGAATAGTACTGTAGGGCACTGAATGCTGTTCCTGTTGCCTTAGTAAGTTTTTTCTGAGGAGGTGCTGATCAATCATATCACTGTTTTCTGGTTGTCCTCTAGCTGCTGGCTGTGTTTTGGAAATCTCTCCCTTCTGCACTTGTATATTTTGAAAACTAGAAATAAAGAACACTTAAATTCCATTAGCAGTATTCTTTTTGCCCTCCATTTCCTTCTGGATATGTTTACTTTGCCTGAGGATGTCAGAGAAAAACTTTGAGGTGTTTAGCTGTTACGTTACTATTGCTTATGCTGCAACTCTTCGTTTTTCTGATATACCTGCTCTTTCTGTGGGATGTTTATGCTGCAGCACTGAGTTCCAATTTTGTGATAGCCACATTCTCTTTGTGCTTGTAGAATGTTTATCTTTTTTTTTTTTCTACTCTAGGTAATATTTATAGCTATCTGTTGACTGTCAGACTGAGATTCAGAAGCTATTGAATGGTACTGTCTAAATAATTAGTAGTGCAAAAGTTATTTTTAAGCTCTGATATAACACTTGTTTTGGAAGTCCATTCATGCTTAATGCTATCTGAAACAAATCTTTCAAAAGGAGTCTCCTAAGGATGGTTGGTTGTGCGGAAAGACCGATCGTAATCTTTTGGAGAAAATGGTTCCTTTCTCCTGTCTTCTTCCATTCAGCAGCATGGTGACTTGCATAAAAGTTTACATTTATGGAAAAAAAAAAACCAACAAAAAAACCCCTATTTTGTTGTTTGGGGTTTCCCCCCACCCCGAATGCCAGTTTAGGAAAGAGTTCTTCCTTAACTTGATTAGTTAGGCTTGGGGGAGTCTCTCTGACCGCCATTGTTTAATGAGAACAGTAATGGGAAAAATTGAAAGCTGCTCCTTTGTTTAAAAAAAGTTGGTCAGGTAACAATAATATGTTCTCTATTGTAAATTAGCAAATGTTAGCAAATATAAATATATGTTGTAGTATGCTACTAATTTAACAGTACTGGAATGCTGTTTTGTTCTTAATGTGTAGTACAGGGTTATTAGAGCTCACTTGATCTTGCAGCTGCATGTTGGACAAAAGAAGTCTGATGTGTCTAACATATCTGACGTGGCTATTACTGTGAATAAATTGTAAATTTGCTTTTTCAAAATTATTTTCGAGATTTTTGTTGAATGGAAGTTTTCAAATTGTGCAACTTCCCCTGGATTTTCTTTTAAAAACTTAAGAGCTAGGAAAAAATGCATAAAGGTTATGAATGTTCATATTTCAGGATGAAAGACAAGCTAATATAGATGCCTTCTGCTTATTTATTTAATTGGATTCATTCTGCTCTTTATATTTCATATTTTCCTTGTATTAGAAAATGCATGAGACTCTGGCAGGTGAGAATTTTAACACTTCATCCAGAGAGTTTGCAGGATCTGTATTTTAAGATTTTAAGAATGTATATTTTAAGAAATTTCTGTTTTTAATAGAGRTTACAGATTTGCCATTTAATGAAAATCAGGGTCCATTTCTGTAATAGGCATTGTGTTAAAACTATATGTTGATGAATTTTTCAAAACTTATATCTGACACACTGAGTAACAGCATGTATGTGGTGACGGCTACAAAATTTCTACAAAAAGATGAAAATAGTGACAATATATTTACTTATAAGGAGTGCATCTTGAAAAATTTGGATTTTCAGTTTTGGACATGGCTTCTGTGTCCAAGTGTCAAGGAGAAACTCTTCTTCATTAAACTAGATGAAATTAAGAATATATGTATCAATAACTGTGTAGTTTAAGAACAGGTCTTTCCCCAAAATGAGACATCCCCCCCACCCCCCTTTTTTTTTTGTGAACAGAAATCAGAGGTAAAAATTTAGAGGAGAATCAACATGAACTAAAGTAGAAAAGAGCAAGTAAGCAGATATACCTAGATTTTTTTTCTACATTTGATCAGGATATCTAGTCCAGTTTTCCTCAAAATGCATGTTTTATGGAAATAATAAACCAATGTAGTTGCCATTTAGAAACAGTCTAGATGCTTGTATAGTTTGAGTCCAGCCTTAGTTGGACAAGTGAAAGCAATTAGCCTCAGATGGTTTTGCTTGCTTGAGCACCCMAAACAAGCTGATGTTGTGGAGGTTGCGTTTTTTGAGGTTGAGGTTTTTTTGTTGATACTCTGTTTAGTGTTAGCGATGAGAGGGTAACTGGACTTGCTCATGCCTCACACGGCCCAGCTTGTTGAAAACCCTTTGGTTGCACATCTGTGACCTCATGGATCGCACAACAGTTGTGTGGGCACTTTGGAGACAGGAGTGCAAGGACAGTGGGTGTAGCTAGCCACTGACCTGGCCTGCATGGTGTCTTTTGGGGGGGGGAGGTTGGAGAAACCGTATTGGGAAAATCCAGCCTGATTTCCTAATGCCAGGCTGTGCTTGCTATGGTGTAGGACAGGAAAAGATCCTTTTGGTTTTTGAAATTAGTTAGACTCGTTAGAGAAGTAAGGCAAACGAGACTTAGGAGACTGTGCTGGTTACCTTGTGAGGTGTTGGCTGTCCTTAATTTTCATTTGCTTCAGGTATGAAAAATGATATGCCTCTTACATGGACAGCCTTCTTTTATAAAACCTTTTTTTGTTATGACTGTGTAGTACATTATTTGTCATGCTGGAAGTATTTGTAGTTCAGAAAACAAAATGTTTATATAAACCTTGTTTGCTGGCACAGGTTTTAAGAATGAGGTGGACTGGTTTCATAATGAAGTAGTTCTCTGTCTTGCTTGTTTTTCTTCTAGTATTTGAATGCTTGTGAAAAAGAACATGTAATTTCTTTAATTCACTTGGATGTAAATTACTTGGAAGAACAAGGATAACAACCTGTGATTGTTGACAGAAAAGGGAAATGTAGAAGAAAATCATTGTTAAGAAGGATTGAGGGATTGAAAATATTTCTCTAAAAATAGGTTAGATAAAGTGTGTTATTCTGCTCTATTTCAGTCACATCAGTCACAGTTTGTTTCATAGATTTGTGTTTTATTTCAGTCCTTTCAGGCAGAGAAATTTAAGAAATGTAAGATTGTTGCACCTCTGCAGGTACGCCTCCATGAGCTGCATAGAGCATTGCAAACTTGAAGTTACTGTAGTGTCTGTATCATCCAAAAGAGAGCTTTTGGGTATCAAATTAAAATGTTAAATGTTAGCTGAACTGTTGTTCTTGGATATTTTAGGAACTTGAAACGGAGGTAAAAAGGGGTAATGGCATGTGCAATGTGCCTAACTTTAAACCTGTCTAAAGAAACATTAGAACAGTCCCATTGATTTCAGTGTCCTCTTGGGACCTTCGTACCCTTAGAATTCAGAATAAGGCTAAAGAAGCTACAGAACTTCCTGTTTGCTTTAATAAATTGCATCCAACTGTTTTGTGAATAAACTGAAAGTCCTCGGGTCATACTATTTTAACAGTAGATGGGATTAAGCAAAATTATCTCTGAAATTCCTCTGTGAAAATTAGTGTTGCAATGTCGATTAAGCTCTTTAACCTTCTCTCCAGTTCTTTTTTTCTTTTGGAARCCATCCTTTATGAATAAAAAGAAGCTTTCCTATGTGAGCTGGATACATCAAATAGACTGGCTAAACAATGAATAATGCTTCATGGCACCTGCTGAGTAAGAAATAATTATATTTTAAATATATTGCAGGAAAAAATGCCTAGAGATTAAAAGCAGCATATATGACATCTGCTCAGGAAACAAGAAACACAATTAAGACATTTTAAAAATATATAATCATGGTAGTCAAAAGAGCATTTTTGTTTATTATTAAAAGCAATTATCTACCACAAGATAATTTGGCATTCAAATCAAAGTAATTCTAAGAAGTAGACATATGTAAGAAAAAGAAGGAAACTTTCACTACTTTCACTTTTTCTGCATATTTTCATCTTGCAGAAAACATCCTTTTAACAGTTACTGTGCTGTAGTATAAATACAGTGATATATACTAGTTTATTACTGATTGTTTCTCTCTGCTTTTTTCTTTATTCTGTTTCATGGCTTTAGCAAATAGACTTTTTACTGTGTAGAGAAGGATCTAAATGAACACAAACTATAGTTCTCTTTTTTTGCGCAAGCTCATTTACTTGTAAGACTTACTAGATTCCATATGGTGGTGAAGTAAACTTCATTCTTTTCCATTTGGTTATGAGTCTTAATTCTTGTAGGGTAATCACTAGTTTTTGAATAAGTCTTGTGCAGAGGAGCTGCTTTTCAGACAGGAAAATTGCAAAAAGCAGTTTCTAGATATCAGGTGAGTTCAAGAAGTTGAGTAATTTACTTCTGAAGCAAACCACATGCATGTGACCCTAAGCGTGTGGTTACACATACATTAATATGACTGGTTTGTTGGAAGTTGGTCTGATGTCGTAAGACCATATTGTGGTTTTTGGGGGATTCTCCCCACCCCCATTTTCTTTGTGGTTTTATAGTCCATTGGAAATTTTGTTTAATTTTCTTTGAGGTGTACATAAAGATGCCAATAAAAAAGAAATTCAAACATATAACTGAAGTGCAAGACTCATACATTTTGGATTTATTAGTTTTATTTCTATTCTGAAGTCCTTTTAAAAACTGTTCTCAGCCTTGTGCTTATTGTGTCTGGGTRGACTAGAGAGATTCTGCTTTATCTACAAATTTTCAGTAATCCAAAAGACAAAATTCTTAGTATTCTGCTGTTCCTCTTCTCTCAGAAGATTTTCTCTAGTGAGAAATTAGACTAATAAGTAAAGAATTGGGACTGTGAGAGAGCTAGAAGTTACAGGATGGGTTAGATTAAGTCCTGCACTAGTGACAGCTTTTTGTATACATGAAATGTCGTGATTTAAAAACAATCTATTGAAGAATCATCCCTGAAGAAATAGAAATGACATCAAATTCTGTCTTCAAACTGTGGATGGCATTTAGGGGTGGGGGCAACGTTCCCCTACTGTTGCTTCTGCTGTAATTCTGCAACAAAGGCCAGATAATTTTTCTAGGTGACTTTCAGCAAGTTTTCTTAGCTCCTTCTTTTTCTGGGAATGATGGGAAGGATCCCCAAGCCAGAGCAGGTTAAGTACCTAGTCTATGTAGAAATTCTCTTTGAGTTCTTGAAAATTACTTTTTGTCTTGCATTAGCTCTATCCGCTTTTAGTCTCCCCAGAAGACTGAGAATGCTGCATTTGCAGCTAGCTGCCTCAGGTTGGGAATGCACTGCGTTCCAGAGTCTGGGCAGGATGGATCTACTGGGTAGTTAGACTGGAAAAGCTCCATGCACGGTGGAACTGGTGAGTTATGAATTAAATCTCAACTCTGATGCACCATTTGCTTCAGAACCAATGGTGAAGTATAATGAATGGACTTTAGAAGGACAGATTCTTCTAAGAAGAAATAAAATCACTGTAACACTTTCATATTTAAAAGATCTTGGAATTTTTTTTGGCAGTAGTAGAATTTTTATGTAATTTTGATCCTTTTTATGTCCTGCTGATTTAGATTTTACTTTGAATTCCACGTAGATGTGCAACTCAGCCCTTAGAACCAACTCTTGGGACATGGAAGCACATCCATTTTAGTCTTGACAACGTTCAAAGCTAATTGTTYTTTCTCTGTGTAGAATTTATAAGATGGGTTTTTTGCAGAATCATAACTTGTTGGGCTTTTTTTGTTTGTTTGTTTGTTTTACTGAGCAAATTCTACTTGAATTTCTGAAGTAATGGGAATGACTGAAGGCCCCATATAGGTGTTGGTGATTGTTTATGCTCAGACAGAGAATTTTTAATACAGCATTTGAGAATTGAATTTCAACATTGAAAGATTTGATGCATATTCAGAATTCTTTTTCCTAACTTTAAGAAAAATCTGCATCTGATGACTTAACATATGCATATATTGTTTCTTTTCCAGTTATTGTAGTGTTTCATGCTGTATGACTAATATTGTAGTTATAAAAGTGGGAAGAAAACAAGCTTGTTAGAAATGGAAAAATTTYCAGACCCTGAAGTACATGACCTTTATTTTTGCTTCCAAAATTCTGGAAAGATATGCAATGACCATTCTGTGTGACCAAAGTAGTAACAGTCCTACAACTTCAGGTAAGCAGCAAAATAATCTGAAATAAGGTGACGCATTGAATCGAAATTTAATCTTGTTTTCCCCCCTACCCTTTTTTTCCTGCTGCGTATATTTCTTTTGTGAAGTTAATGATGTCAAGGGAAGTCACCTTGCAAAGCTTGACTTTTTATTAGCAATGTGGGTTACTTCCTCGAAAAGGTGAAGTGTTTGAAACCAAAACCTGTCATATGTAAATATGTAAATTACTTTGTTCTTTGAAATGATGAGGAACTCTGTGTTAATTCAGTCTTACTGTCATTTGTATTGAGCTTCATTTGCTGAATTTGTCCCTGCTTGAATATTAAAAGTAGTTTTGCATTCACTTTGAATATATTGATTTCCACCACCCCCCCTCCCAGTTTTAGGTGTCCCTGTTGTGGCAAGTTCACTCTAGATGCTATAAAACACATAGATTATAATGGATTGTTATTCACTGCACTGTATTTTGATGTATCACAAAGTCCCAGGCTGCTGAGTTAAATATTAAGAAAATACCTGATGCTATTTTAAGATTACTACTATTGTGATTGTGGAGTGCTTTGACTTTTAAATGATACTCCTGTATTTACCCTTCTAAATCATTCTGCCTCTTTTTCTCATCATGTGCATGTGCTCTTCCAAATTAACTTGAGAGTACTTATCAGAACTTAATTATGAGGTGAATAGACTCTGAAGCATAGTGTACACCAGCAGAATTGTTAGGTGCTAATAATGCTGCAACTCATGTCCAGGACTGATGTAGTGGCTCTTGTCAGAGCTTAAACTGCGGTCCAGACTGCTGAGACCTGAACACCAAGGTTGTTGTATTCCCTTGGCTTTGCGTGGGCTCCAGCACCCCTGCTGCAGAGGTCTCTGGGTCACTGTTATCCCTGCACAGATACAGGGCCTCATAATATGGGCAGCCAAGACARTTTTCCTTACCCTTGTCCACCTGCTCAGACACTCTTGTTACCAAAGCACATCCTTTCCTGGAGCTCAAGTGTGTCAGAAGCACACTGAGAACGGACAAAAATTAAGCATCTAGTCTGAGCTTATTTGGCTAGACTTGCTCAGTAATCAGTTGAGTGAGGTACTAGCAAAGGATGATTTGTTGCTTTCTGCATGTCCAATGCCCATTTCTATCCCTCCCTGTATTACAAAGGGAGTCCAGGCAATTCAGTTAGGCAAAATGAATCCCAGTCTCTTTGTTCATACTGTGCTTCTTCAGGCACATGTGATATGTTCCCAAAACAGTCAGTCTTTACTTTCAGTGATGTCAGAGAGATACAGATTCAGACAAAATCATAAAATAGGAATGCGCGTAAGACAGGATGAGTCTCACTTCGTAATTTCACACACCCACACACCCTCTGCTTCCAGTGGTTTGCAGAAAGATGACCTCTACCTCAAAGAGCGTAAGGCATACAATATACTTAAAGTGAACTGAGTACACCAATTTTCCCTCTCCTCATTCTTTACTAGCGTTTTGACTAACCAAACAGTTCCTGAAACTGTTTATTATTTGTGGATTTTTTTTAATATTAAAATCAAGTCATGTAGCTGGGGCTTGAGTTTTTGTTGTTGCTTGCTGTTTTTTTACAGCCTTCTGTTTATAATAAACCCTTCAGTCTGAAACACGGCAGTTATTCAGTGTTGGATTTCAGTATTGGGTACTGTTGAAGGGAAAATAGCAATATTACTGTTCGCCTGAGATTTTCTGATGAGCCAGTGAAATAGGAAATGACAAGAACTAGATCTGTGGAAAAGGTGGAGAAATGTGGGGAACGCGTGAGAGGAGAAGAGGTGAGAGGAAACTTGGTAAAACAGCATGGTCCTTAAGAAAACAATTACAGTTACCTGCTGGCCCAGGCTTTTTGCCACATAAGACCACAGGAGCTGATGCAGCGGCTGCTTGACAGTCTGTGGAGCACAAGGCTGGGTAGCAGTTTTGTACAGAAATAGAAAGGTGTATGTGTTGCTTTTCACTTCAGTGATGTTCTCTGTGAAACTGCTCTCTAGCAAAAGTTCCAGAAGAGAATAAATACGTAATGTGTTGCTGGAAGTGACAGAGTGCTTTTAGCATGAGCATCGAAAATTGTTATTTGAGGAAGAGAAACTTGCAAAGGCACTTGTGCCTTCTACTGCAGTCAGTTTATATATAAAGATTATGTATGGCTGTCATGAGAAGGGAGTAAATTGATTGAAATGAGCAGTCATAGAAATACTGAGGTTGGACGGGACCTTGGGAGATCTCTAGTCCAACCTCCTGCTCAATGCAGGGGCAGTACTGAATTTGAGTTGCTCTGGGCTCTGTTCCAGTTTAGGACTCTGGGCAACTTGTTGCAGTGCTTGGCTGTCCTCATGGTGTGTGTGTTTTTTTTTGTTTGTTTGGGTTTTTTTTGTTTTTTTTTTTTTAAGAGTGGTCTTGAGGAATGTTGTAGTGCACCCATAAATGCTGGCAATAGCAACCACTCCTTAGTGATAGCAGAAGAGTGTATGCAACTCCTGTGACTCTAATTGTGTAGAACTAGGAGACAGTTAACACTGTTAATTGTAAGATCCTCCTTGAGATCATGTTTCAGAGCTGTCTCACAAAATAAAGGTCAATATTTGGAGAACACTGAAGTAAAAAGCTTGACTAACCTTGGTTTTGTGAACATAGACCTCACGTGCATAAAAATTATGAGATGAGTTTTGTAGCAGAAAAGCGGAGGGCACTGTCAGAAGGCAATTCAAGATTTTGAAGGACAGAAGCAGAGACCTAGAGTGACAAATCACAGCTGTTTCATGATAACTGGACTTGTCTCAGTGGCAGTTTCATTAGGATTTCTGCACCTTTTCCATTATTTTTCTAAAGGGTGACCAGGAAGTACAAAATATTTTTGATGAGGTTTTATCTAGGGTTGTGAAGTGGCACGAATGCTTCTTATCTCTACTATACGCTTCTGCTACATCATAGGATTGAATCTGTTTTCATGGCCATATAACACTGATGGCTCATAACTCAGTCCCGTGATTAACTAGTAAGCAGAGATTCTTCTCTTTTTTTTTTTTTTTTTAATTACTGATGAGCATGTAACAGAATTTTAAGATTATATTCTCCAAGTTACGTTTTAATATGTTTTATGTATCTGGTGTTGTGTAAGTTTCCACTTCGTGTAATTGAATTTCACCACATTTCGCGTATTCAAGTTCTCAAGGTCATCCAGTTCTTCCTGTATGATTTTCTTGTCCTCCTTTGTTTGATGGTACCTCCCAACTTGGTACTGCATGTTTCAGTGGTGCACTGATAGTAGTGCGTGCAGGTCATTACTAACAGTGGGCCATCTGTAGCTTTGGGTGTTTTTGTTGGTTTTACGCAGAAAGTCTTTTTTTTCTCCTTTGGTGCAATTATGGTAAGTTTTCTTTCCTGATGGGTGTTCTGCATGTTTGCTGTAATGGCAGGTGAGTGATCTCCATGCTGAAGCATGAAAGGACACGTAGTCTGCGCCAAACTGCATTCTGCACTCTGGCCTTGTCCCCTGCTTAAATTCAGACTGGTTGTGTCTCCATGTTGTTTGGAGGCCAGCCTCGATTCTGAGGCAGAGAGAAAACTCGGACTTTTGCCCCTTCCCAGGATTATTATTGGCTTATTATTAAAACACATTTTACCCAAATATGGTGGCCAGTTTTGCTGTACCTGGCTTGGCTGACGCCATACATCCCATTTGTCCTTGAGCTGATGGCCTGTAACTCAAGGCTTCTTCCTCAAAAACTATAAGGGTCCTTGCTCTGGGGCAGACAGCTTTTGTAGGCAACCCAAGCCAGAAGCTTTCTACAGGCAGCAAAATAGATGCCCACTCAGGTGGACCATCAGCTTTAATCCCCCCGTCTGTGTTAATATAAATGACAGCACTGATTTAAGAGACCAGGCTTGCTTGCTTGGTTGGGTGTTGGTAGCCCTTTCTCAGCACTAAAATAAATACGAATAGAAGGCACTTAGCTTCTAAGTATGGGGATTCCCCTATCTCCTGGTAGGACAYGTTCTGCTTAAAACATCTAGTTGCTTTCATGTAAATTTAACTGACTGATTTACACAACTGTTTTGTGTGCACAGGCTCATGCCATGTGGCATAGATCTCGGTGGCTTAGGTGTGCACATGCTTATGTCTCCTATTTATAAGAGTCTGGTCCGATACTTTATCTGTAAGGACTGAAATGAGTGCCAGCAGCCATCTCCTCTCACAGGCCTTGGTTAAGCATGCAACTGACAAGGAGCAGAGTGAGGCTGGGCATGTTTAGTGTTGAATTCTAATTTGTGACAAAAATCTGCATCTGGAAAAATGATAACATCTGCCATTTCTTGCTAAATATAATTTCCAGGGGAAAAAATATAAATATTCATTTAAATAAGCATCTCAAAGGGTTGTGTAGAGAATCACAGCTGGCCTAATGCCTTCAGGAACAAAACTGTATTGCCATTGATTTCTGTACATTCTTCTTTTAGCTGACTTCCCCAAAAAATTGCCTTAATATGCAACCAATTGTGTAAATACTGTTCCAACTGTTGCTGTCATCAGTATATTTGCATATCATCTTTATTAATACTGTATGATTGCTGACAGCTTAGGTTTTTCTTTTGATAACTTCACTGGGTTAACTAACGCATATTCATGTARCAAAGCTTTTCTTTTGTTTGATATAGCTGTTGTCTTAGCTCTTTTGGTCAGTTTTAGCACAGGTCAGAGAGAAAGAGAAAGAAGTCCATGTTAGTGCTTTTTCAATTCCTTTTGCTATTTCATGTTCTAAATATTTCTCTTGAAAAATGAAGCTGCCTTTTTGCCTTTGTTTTTCCTCTTCTGAGCCCTTCCAATAGGTAGTGTTTCACTTTTTTTTTTAAATATATAGTGACCTTTTTCAGTCTGAGTCAGTGAGGCTGCAACTCTTGATTTAAAGAGCCCTTTAATCTCAATTTGTATTAAGACACTTCCCAGCCTTCTTTCTGACAAGCTAACTAACTTATATTCTTTGATGTGCTCATTGAAAAACATGCTTTTCAGTCATTCTCATGGCTCTTTTTCGAACCCCCTTCAATTTGTGGGCACCCAAATTGGGTATTCCTCTCTGACACTGTCTTGGGGGTTCTGTGCCAACAACAGAGGTAATGCAGTCTCTGTAATGTTCCAGTGTATAGATTGGAGATTTATTTTATTTGTTTCCCTGAAGCTTTTCATAGGGAGTTTATTTAGTTTATTAGCTCTCATGATCCCTGAGTCTTATTCAGAGTTTCTCACATTGAAGTTCATCAATCTGTGTGTGGCTTTTTTTTTTTTTTTTTTTTCCCCCCTGGTATTCTTGTGGCTTCCCACTGGGGACTTGCAGTCCCATGTTGTTTACTGAAGTTCAAATTATTGACTGCAGTGATCCATATCACTGAATTTGCTGGCCTCATTATGTCTTATGTGTTTCTGTATCATTACATGGCTTAGTGTAGTGTTTTTCAAGTAATATGGTGAAAACATTGGAGAGTATGGGATGTCCCTAGGAACACAGTCACCTGAAGGTGACGTGTTGGTAATCACCACTGGAGAGCTATCGTCAATCAAATTTTTTGATCTTGCCAAAAATTATTTGGAATTAGGTTGAAATCAAATATTTTTATAAATCTATATTTTATTAATAATATTCTTCTTGGCTTGCTTTTTAAAACTCTTTGGTGCTGATTGTTTTGAATTACTAATTTTAATAAACTGAGATTTAATGTCTTCACAGCTAGTGCTGGAGTGAAAAATACATCAACTAAATGTAGAAAGGTACTAATTGTACATTTGTATTTTCTGTGTTGTTATTGTAACTCTGTCACTTATTATTGTTATCACCATTTGGGTGATTTCTTTTTGTGTTTTGCCTTTTTTACAAAACCTCATAATGTTCTTAGCCATACAAAAGGTTTCTATTTTGGCCTCTTGCTTTTCCCTATAAATACTTCTGAGCTTACAATTTTTATATATAACAAAAAAGCATGTTGATAAGAAAACTACTTATAAATGTCATGCTCAACTGAGCACATAATTATTTAAGTTTTTAGCAAAATTGGGAAAAGCACCAGGAAAACCTTTTTTTTTCAAGTTGGTGCCTAGTACAAATCCCTTTTGGTTTAATACTTTTTGAGTTAGATTTTTTTAATACTACAGTTGATAATTTCAGCTTTTTTTTTTTAAAGGCCTTACTGGTATTAGGGTACAAGGCACTCTCCTTAATTCCTTCCACTCTCCATACCCTAAGGGTGTTTGTAACTTTTGTCTCCCACTGCATTAATAAAAAGGAGTGATGATTCAAACACCCTGTTGGTCAGTGTAGTTTTTGCTGTTTGCAGTAAACGTGAGATAGCATTCATTGAACATTTACTTTGTAAGCATTGAAGATAATTTGTTTCGGTGTTGTTAATTACTGGGAAGGGGGGAGTGGCATTTTGACAAAGTTCTCTGCCTCTTCTGCTCAGTTGATYCTTCTAATTAGGCACTGACTTTCACTTTCTAATCATGAATCTTCCTTAGAAAAAATTATACTAAAAAATGAGCAATTCCGGTTCTACTTGTGCACTATGCAACCTTTCACTGTAGGCTTTTAGGTGATAAAATAATTTCTTCATGAGTCCCATGAATACATTTTCAGTGGTGTTTTCTCTTTTTTTTTTTTTCTTAGTAAGTGTAACAAAGCTCCACATTAAGAGAGCACTCTGTTAGATTTCTTGCAGTAGCCTCTGTCTTTTGACTGCCTTCCTTGGCTTACAGTGTGAAATAGATTTCAGAGAGTATGAAGCGACCTGACTTATTGCTACTTCCAGGGTCTTAGCTTCAAGAAGAAAACATGCCCTGAGCTCTACTTGTTCCTTGTAAAATAGTCAGTTCTTCTAATATTTTGTTCTTGATAAACATAATATGCCTTCTTGCATGTCATGCTACTTCTTTAATAGCATCTCTCTGGTTATTTTATTTCTGTGATAAGAGCCTGAAGTACTTTTAGTTGTATGTATGGAGTTCTTTTTCATGATTTAACCTTGATGTGAGATACAATTTAGTTTTTAAAAAGTTTGGCAATATTTATATAGCTATTTCTGAATGAATGGAATGCTATAAATGAAAAATACTGTGTAGGTGACTTTTTTGACCTAAATAATGTTTAAAAATAAGAGAATCGGAAACGTGAAAGAGAACCTCTCAGTTTGCTTCTTTGAAAGTACTTATCACACGCCTAATTTCCACAAAAACTTCTTGCTCAGCAAAATGGAAAAACCTGCTGTTGAAGCTGGTATCTGGTTGTCGTAGTCATGTAGCACAGGCCCTCCATATACCTGGTAAATGATTGYAGAGAGTGAACTCTTTGACTGATGGTGTAAGGTCCCAGTGCTGGATTAGCTTTCAGACACCGAGGGCCTTTTGGGTCATGCTCCAGTGAGCTCGTTGTCTCCTCATAGCCCAGAGACCCTCCATCTGGAGCTGTGGTCAGACTGTCCTTGTCTGACTCTTCTAGCATCTGCTTGATTGCATCTGCTGCCTCTTACCTCCATGCGGAATAGTCACCTGAAGTGCCCAGACATCTTCACCAGAAAGCTTAAAGGACCCTGCTATGCGTTGTGTGGAGACAGGCAATCCCATCCTCTAGGTAGGGGCAAATTTTATCTTTCCTTAATATAACAAGTATCGTTTGTTATCTAGTTACAAGAAGGAAAATAGAATATAAAGCATCTATTGAAAGTTCTGTCTATTTTGACATCCCAACCTTTTGGCTTTAATTTCATTTTACATTAAAGATATTCAGGGAAAATGTACTGAATGTATGTAATGGCTGAAATCAGTTGCCGTTCTTGTGTCGTTTGACCATATTAAAAGACCGTCTTCAGTCCATTCATCAACAGGTATAAAATCTGTTTTTTGGCAACTTCAGTAATTATGAATAAATATTTTCTGAATCCTCTGAGGGTAAAATTCTGTCTTGCTGAGATAAGAGTGAGTTTTCCCAGTGACTGTGTCACCTTTGAGCAGTGTGCATCATTGTCACTTGGCCTTATTTAGCMCATAAAGGAAGGAAGCATGTTACCTCTGTTTCACAGAGTCTGAAACAGGAGGGGATTTGCTGAAGGGCACATTGGAGGCTGTTCGGCAAGACAGAAAACAGCACACAGGTTTTCTGCTTGGCACTTKGCACTACCTAACTTCATGGAGAGCACTTTCATAGCAATAACTACACGGAGGAAATAAATGCTCTCATGTGTTGTTTGACTTTTGAGTATTAAGCTGTCAATTATTACAGTTCTGATGTATTTAGCAAAAACTGAATTTGTAGCCAAGCAGTGTGAATCCAGCAGAGACCCTCAAAGCAGTAGGGAGCCTTCTTGCATATGAAGTCCTAAAAATAAATAAAATAAAGGCTTCTTATGATGACATAAACAGAGGGATGACTGTTAAGCTGATGCATTTTAAAAATCCTGCTCATTCAGATTATCTGCAACCATCTTACCACAGCTTGAAGCTATGATAGATGTGGATAGATGTATTCATGATTCTTTTGTAGTTGATAATGTATCTGAAACCCAAAGTGAAGCAGAAAAACTTTTAATTAAAAAAGATGTGCAAATCTATTCCAATTTTGGGTTTTTTTCTGAAGAACCTTTTAAGCAGAGGCAGGTATAAAAGTGAGGGAGTGATGGTAGTGACTGTTACTGTTACAGCTTTACTTAAAGTCTGTTTTGAAGGACTGAATGAGGTGATTGCCACTAGAAGTGATTGACACTGCAAGTAATATACTGAGCTGTAAATCACTTTGTTGTGTTTAAATAATGACTTCTGCTGTTTAAAAGGAGTTATTCACTTCACTGATCTACATGGTTTGGCAGTGATGTCACAGCTAGGAAAGTAACAGGTATCACAGTTGTTATTAGTGCTGTCTTTTTGGTGTGACAGTGGGGAATGAGGGAGAAGACTGAGGAGGTCAGGATGAGCATTGTAATGGAGTCCCCAAAGACTGCTTGTGCATAGTGTGGGAGTGCTCTTCAGTCAGACACCCCGTTTCCCCATTTCTTATTTATTATGTCTTTTTATCACGTTCAGTCTCTCTGAACTGTTGGGGACAAACTGCCTGCTGTGGTGATAATAAGGTATTTGCATATTAATTGCATCTTCAGATAAATGATTTATGGGCTTTTGGAACAAACTGAATTGTTTGATACAGGGGAAATGGATCTTTGTGAATGCAATAAAAATATTAAGTCCATGCCAAAGACCTCAAATGAAGTGGAGTGTTAAGTACTCTGTATTTGTATCAGGGAGCAGATATATAATGAAGCTGGCGTGACAGAAAAGTCACACTAAGAGCTCTCAAGTTCTGTAGTGTCAGCTTGACAGGTTACTTTTTCTGGAGCTGATTAGTACAAATCAGGAGGAGGTGGGGAAAGGGGACTCATGGCTCTGCTGAAGTCCGTATTCAAAGTAGCTTGCCAAAGAAAAAAACAGGTATGGAAATTTGATTCCTGCTTTGGATTAAGGTACTCTGTGATGATGTCATGTAATTATGAACTGTAAACATGGTACTCGAGGTTTAAGCAAGGCTTTAGGTAAGACATGCAAAGTAATTATTTTGTTCTRTTTGGCTTTGGTAAGACCTTATTTTTAGAAAGGCGTGGACCAATTTTAATCCAGAAGGAAACAAGAAAAACAAGCTGGGGTCCAGGAGACATTACCTATAATTGGAGATCATAATAGGAGATTACTGTTATTAAGCCTGAAGAGGAGAAGACTGAGAAGGAACATAAGTCTTCAAATGTGTAAAAATGCCTTTGTGCAATGGATGTGTATTTTGTCTTACCTGTGAACATCCGACTGACTATGGCCAGTAAAAAAATCTGACTTTAGCAGCTAAATATTTCAGAGATGCACCCCCACTTGTAGGGTGTCTTGTGACTGAGAAGAACTTTCCCTCTTGGAGTGTGGACGGGGAAGGGTGGTGAAAATGGATTTCCACAGCACACTAAGAGAAATTGCACCTATACATGGCAACAGATTGCGACTTCAGCCATTTGCCTTTCAGCAAGGCCTCTGAGCTCAGGTGCCCATGGGAGCAATTCCTCAGCTCTCTGCCTGCGGTGCCCTTGTGCTTGCCTTTCTCCCGCTCGCACCTGCCCAGTGCCGAGGGATCCCAGTCAATGACTTGCGCTAGTCTGGCATGTGGGTTTATGGAGCAGGAGGGAAGCTGTGATCTTCAGTTATTTGAAGATCACAGCTGTACTTTTTCTGACAGATCCTGGTTTTAAGCCTCAGCCACCCTTCTGTGACATACTTTGCTTGGGTCATAGGGAACCGTATGGGAGGCCAAAGACTAGCTCCTTYGGGGTCTTAGAGGAGGGTAGCTTGAATACAGAAGTGGAGCAGCTGTGGGAAAGAAGGTGGCACAACACATGGAATAACAGGATGGAGATGAGGGGAAGGCCCTGATTTGGGCAAGCAAAGGAGGAGGAAATTAGAGTATGGTAGAAGTAGCAGAAATAAAGTTTAGGTCCTGGTTAGAGAAGATTTAAAGGGGGAGTTAGGAGAGGAGGAGACAAATGCAGCTCTTTGGCTGATAAAAGGAACAAGGTGAAGGAAGTGGGGACTATTTGGACAAGGACTCTGGGGTGTGAGAAACCTGACAATTGGCAAATAGTATCTGCTAGCTGATGAGAGCCTGAATGGATACAGAGCATGCTCTGAAGTGAAATCAGGTCAATCAATACCAGAACTGGCGGTGATGTTACAGGCCTAAACTGTGGTTGGGATGTGCTGAATCCCTTGACAGATTCTTGCACAGAAATGTTTATACTTTGTTTCACAGAGGTATTTGCTGAGATTGGGAGCGGGTGGCTAGTCCCTAGGTTGACAGGTCTATGAAAATAGATGCCCTGTATTTTGGTTTCTACTTTGGTATTCCCTCAGATTTGAAAAGTGCCCAGAGTAGTTCCAGGTAATATGCAGGGTTTGAGATGCACATCTGTTTAGATGGGTAAAGTGGCCTGGGAGAGGGGGACTACAAAAAAACAGGGCTACAGCAGGCATTAATAGTTGGGTATCAGTTCMTTTAGGAGAAAAATATACCAATAGTCCTTCGATAACAAATACTCAGAGATGTTTTCTGGAATGGATATTTTTTGAGTAGAATAAAAAGCAAACAACAAAGAAAAGTTTACGAGATGCTTATAGCACAAATACTCAATTTCTTGATCTTATAAATGAAGTGGGAGTTTCTTGGCAACTTTTAATGTTGTATAGCTAATTAAAACTGCATTTAGCATATGGAAAAAATGGCTAGAAAGGTTCTGAAGAGGTTAAGCAATCTGGACTCCTGCCTGAAAGCATAGCCTTTTGAAAAATCTACCTGTCAGTATTTTTTATTTTTTTAAATGAGTCAAATATGTTTTCCCCAGCCTTGGTTTTTGAAAATGACCCATGTTATTTTAGATCAAGTTCTCTGGAAAACTCAGACTGAGGGAAGGACTTGTTTTTTATAGCAAATGCTGGTCTCAGCTGTGTAAAATTGGTAGAGCTAAGAATTGCAGTGCGCCATTATGATGGGAAGAACTGAGTATTCCTGATAGGGGGTACCGAGGGCCCACTGTTCCCTACTAAAATAACTTTCTTGTTGGATTTAGATTTGGATTTGTTTAGACTAGACTTAGTTCAGTTTTCTAAAGTTCTGCTTATTTTACTAGTCATGAAGTGAAATTTTCACTTGATTTCAATAATAAGTGGTTAATACAGCCTCCCAGGATCACAGAACAGTTGAGGGTGGAAGGGACCTCTGGAGATTGTCTAAGTTCAGCCCCCTGCTCAAGCAGGGTCACCTAGATAGAGCACATTGCACAGGATCACATCCAGGCAGGTTTTGAATATCTCCAGAGAAGGAAACGCCACAACCTCTCTGGGCAACCTGTGCCAGTGCTCTGTCACCCTCACAGTGAAGAAGCCTTTTCTCATGTTCAGATGGAGCTTCCCGTGTTTCAGTTTGTGCCTGTTGCATCTTGTCCTGTTGCTGGGCACCACTGAAAAGAGTCTGGCCCCATCCTCTTTACTCCCTCCCTCAAGATATTTGTATACATTGATAAGATGCCCTCTCAGTCTGCTCTTCTCCAGGCTGAACAGGCCCAGCTCTCTCAGCCTTTCCTCATAAGAGAGATGCTCCAGTCCCCTAATCATCTTTGTAGCCCTTCGCTGGACTTGCTCCAGCAGTGCCACATCCCTCTTGTACTGGGGAGCCCAGAACTGGACACAGTACTCCAGATGGGGCCTCAGCAGGGCTGAGTAGAGGGGGAGGATCACCTCCCTCGACCTGCTGGCAACACTCTTCCTGATGCASCCCAGGATACCATTGGCCTTCTTGGCCACAAGGGCACATTGCTGCCTCATGC
>NW_020448263.1:292435-322639 GCF_003343035.1 Apteryx rowi
TCTGGGATTCCTGAGGGCTGGCCTGAGCAGGAAAGACTGAAGCCAAGAAGGCATTCAGTAACTCTGCCTTCTCTGCATCCTTCATCACCAGGGCACCCACCCCATTCAGCAAAGGGCCCACATTTTCCCTAGTCTTCCTTTTGCTACTGATGTCTTTGAAGAAGCCCTTCTTGTTGTCCTTGACATTTTTTGCCAGATTTAATTCCACATGCGTCTCCTTGTGTTTGACATTATGCAGAGGATGCTCTCTATTTCTGCTGTATACGTACATACACCACCTTCTTCATTTTCCTGTGGCTCTGTAGGAGAGATATGGGAAACTAAAATGCTCATTTTATTACCAAGATTTTTGAAGAATGTAGCATCTGTAAAAGTAACTGCTTAAAAACTGTTGATGTATTGTAAAATATGAGCTTCTGATTAAAAAGTTAAGGTGAYAGCGAAATAAAATGCCCTGAGTCATTTTTGCTTTTCTTTGTATGCTAGATGGCTATGTTTAGTTAGAGACATCAGGCTTGCTTGAAATGATTTGCCACTACCTTTTAGTTATTTATATTTCCACAGACTAATCTTAGTAACTACACAGTGTGTATGCTAAAACAAGATTTTAGCTGTTCTGAAGGCAGCATTTGAAGAGTAGCGCACACAGCTCCACTCATTTAGGTGCATGGAAAGAAAGCGCTTGGGGAGGTTCTTAGGAATCTTGGGCACTGAGATGTGGTGCAGCAGTGCAAGACAGGAGAGCCAGTTAATCCTTCTGAACATGCCTCTAAACGTATCTTTGAAACAATAACAGTGGATGTGCATTTTTGGCTTATTGGCTTATTAATAGATAGTAACTGCTAGAGTCCTAAGCTTATTAATAAAATTGTTTTTCCCAAAGGAATAGCTTAATAGTAAAAGTGCATTTGTGTTTCAGGATACTCTTTAATTATTGTACCATAGAGCTATAATACTGGAAGCCACCCTTTCTCTTCGTTTCTTCGCTTTCAGAAGAAGATCCTAGATCACTGATTGAAATGCAGGTTTGTTTAACAGAGAAAGAAGCCGATATGATACCAGAAGAGTGGATAAGAGCAGGCATTGTAAAGAGAAAATCAAATAGGAACTCAGATTATATTTCTGTGGTAAGAGCAAGAGGTTTTTTTTTTTCTTTTTGCTTTCAAGATTGTAGGTCAAGAGAAAGTTTGTTCTTGAACTGAATTTCAGGAGCATGTGGTAAGCTTTTACAGATTCATTAAATTTTGTTTGGAAAATAGACATATGGGTCTATTTGAAGCTGTCTTTCTCAAATCTGTTCAAAAATATTGAAAAAGAAAAATATCTCAGCTTAAGACAAAATGGAGTTTTTAACTATAATGTGTTTTTTATCGTTGTCTTTTACTTAGTAAAAAGAAACTGAACGGTGTCCTTTGAGTGATCTCCTTCTGAAAATACAATTTGTGCTGTTGAACCATAACTGCCTGGCAGCTTTAAGCTGAGCACTAAATTGCAGCTGGCATGATAAGGAACATCACAGCTTCTGAGAAACTGAATCTTGATTTGTGCTATTAGATGAAATACAACTATTTTCCTTGCTGTTTGCTTTAAAGTTATGCCCTTTATAATTTTGCTGTGCAGACCACAAATCCTATTCTCCTTTTTTAAATTACTGGGTCCCTTGCTTTGCATGAAGATCCAGAGTGATAGAAAAATCCTTTGCTGAGCTTAAAGTTCTCCACACACTGTTTCTGAAATCAACTCAAACAATAAGCTTTCTCTTGCCCTAGATCGTTTTTTTTATTATTACTATTCTTTAGCAGAGGGAAAAAAAGGCTTTAGCTCTCTACAGAGAAATATCGTTCAAGTCTGTATTGGATTTTCTCTTTCCAGTGCCCATTACATTGACTTGTATTGTACAGGCTGTCTACACCATAAAGCAAGAAGCTTTTGAAGTGCGGTGGTTGTGGGAGTTTAGTAAACAGTTGCTCAGAAGAGAGAGAGGAGACAAGGTGATGGTAGTGTCAGCGAGGTTTTCCTCGTGCTTTGGTTTCTGATGATTTGTGAAATATTCACCCTTGAGTCCAATTGAAGCAGAAGCTACTTGCACAGGGATGGTCTCCTCCTCCTCCTGTTGTGATGATACTGCTGCCCTATCTCCTAGAAGAATTGCTCTTTCAACAGCTATTCTGCTGTTTAGCTGACTTTCTGATGGGCGATGAAAAGAATAATAAAAAGGACAGGCAGTGTAGCTCATATATGAATTACAGTAGATAATTTATAAGCATTTATCAGGTCTTTTGGAGATGACAGTTAAACAGAATTGATGCTTTCTTTATGTTTTGTTCTCCCCCCCAACCCCTGCCCCAACTTGAAAAAAATCTGTGTGGTTGAAACTTCCATGAAGTTCCATTTAGGAATAGATGCATGTTTATTGGATAACCTGATCTATCTGTATAGACCACCACAATATTTTTATCAAGATAATTAATTATATTATATTTTACCCCATAAGTCTGAAGCACTCCTGACTGCCAGCTATGAGATGATCCATCCCAGCTTTGATATGAACTCTTTCTTTTCTCTCATACTGAAGTCAGTGTGTTGTCTGTGTGTGTTTGGGGGGGAAGTTTTAGAAAATTTAACGTTATTGTCTGCCTGTGGTTCGTTGGCATTTAGCAATGAAACTGTTTCATTTCATTTTCTTTTGAGTTTATAAGCTGTTTTGTTTCTCTAATTAGTATACAGAAGTATACAGAAAAAAACTACGTAAAACTGAAAGAAGAAAAACCCTTAAAAAACATGAATTAATTTAGATGTTCGTAAACTTACAGCTTGTACAGCTTAACCTGTGAAACTCCTGCCTTTATTCAAAACTTTTTTTTCCATCCACTGAAAATAATCACACGTTCGTGAGACGCATGCTACCGTGTACATTCTTGGTTTCTCTTGTCCTTCACCATGGTTTTACTCTCCAGCGCACTGACAGCTGTGGTCTGTTAATGAGCATTTTATGCCCAGTACAAGTGCAGAACACTGCTGACTACTTTCAGGAAATTGTGTGTGGTAATATACTTGTAAGGAATGATGAAAAGTAACTTTATTTGAAATAAAGTCTCATTTTGCTTTTCACTGTATGTTTCCATGTTTGCATGTAGGGCAGTGCATTAACACAGGGGCAGTAGTAGTACTTAGAGGAGTGCATAAATGCCCTGCTAATCAAAGGTATAACTAAAAATTCAACCTCACTTAGGAAAAAGGAAAGAAGAAAAACAACAAACCCAATAATATAGAATTAAATAGATAGTGTCGACTGACAATTAGTATGCATCTGCTTCCAAATTTCATGCGTACTCTTGTAACAAGAAACATTTAAAATGACTATAATAGTACAAAATTGGAGGAGGAAGATGCTTCTGTCTTTATTCATTTATATTCTGCTTTTGCAGCACTTTGTATCTAACCATCCTATCCTTTTATATACCGCCAGTTTGCCTGTTATTGTTTGTGTGAGGGGTTTTTTTGTGTGTGTGTGGAGAAGCAGGACTTAATGTTTTGGGGGGAGAGACGGAATCTTTTTATCTTTTTAAACAAGCACTAACCATCAGGAGACATGGGGGTGTTTGAAGCTGTTCGTGAGTTGATACCTTTCAGACCTTGATGGTCCAGAGTGTTTTATGTATTGAAATACAGGTTAAGTGAAGTGGAATGTGGCAAATTAGAGGTCCTAAATTCTGTGGAGTAATTAAACATTACAAAACTAAAATATCTACATTTTACTGCCCTGTACAGCTGAGTTCATATATTTGGAAAAGCTGCAGGATAGAAGTCTGTATACTCTATTATTCTTATATGTTCAGATCACTTGAACTAAATTAGTTTCACCGGTTGAGGCACTTCAACTAAACTGGTTTGTATTTTACTGGTAGGAACAATTGTTTGCATGTGTAGAATGGAGCAAAACCTGTGCAAGTGTTCAATAGACTTTGTTAGAGTATATTTTTATGGTTAAAATGTTGTTATTTGGCATATATTAGAAAAGGAGGAGGGATCCTTAAATGAGGGCACTCTAACTTATAGTTAGAAATAATAAAAATAGTAATAAACCCTCTCACTTTTTAGATGATCTGATCAGCCACAGTATATGGTATACGTATGCTATTTTAATACATTTTTTACAGTTTGGACTTGTTTGTTCTGTGTCTTAATTGTGTGTGTGTATTTCCACTCTTTTAACTGCTGCACACCTTACTGTGTGAAAAGAATGAGATAAACGTGGCTAATTGCTTAATACTTCTGTCTGCTAAAAGACTTCCTTAAGTTATCATCAGTGAAAACACACAAGGAAAATTTGAAATATACTGTTGGGAAAGATTTGGCAGAGGCCAAAACTTTTTTCTTGTAGGAATTTTTTTTGACTTCAGATTAAATAAAATAGGTCAGAATTTAATCAAAAGGTTTGGTAGCTATCTCTTTAATATGAGTGAATCTTTAACTTAATATTTATATTTTCTTAGCAACATAAGCTTCTATTTTGGTGTACATTTTTTTCCCTAAGTTTTAATTGTATATTCATCTAGAAGCTCACTTGACAAAGCACTTAAGAATAAGCTTTATTGTAAGTTTGTGAATATACATATTACCATGAGTTTTATTTTAGGGTTATGTATTTGTTGTGCAGAGTAGTTTTGCTGAATTAGTCATGAAAAAGACTTGCTTTGCTGTTGTTCTTCATTGTTTTTCTTCTTCTGTGGAGAAAAGTTCACAGAAAGTAASCTTCTTGTATTTGGGGCTAAATCTGTTCCTTTGCTGTCCCTCCAACCCATCACCATTTGCTAAAGGAGGAAAGGTGTCTCTGTAACACTCGTGTCACTCAGCTAGTGGGGAGTGCAGAGGAGACAGATGCTGTGCTCCTGAGGGAACAGAATATTTTTAAAAGCTGAACGTGCTGATGTGATATCATATTTTCAGCATTACAGGCAATTTAGCRAGATCCGTAAACAGTTTCTTTGTAGGGTGGATTTTCAGCTTCAAACACTTTGCCTTTACAATCTCAACAAGTTTTTTTGGTGTTTTTAACAAGCTACCTTCAGTGACCACTAATGATCCTTGTCAGACAAGGGGCACCAATTTTAATAAGTTCACAGTAACAGCAGTAAAGACTAGATAGTCTGAAACCAGCATATATGTCAGGACTATTCTCAACTGGAGAATAAACACGTTTGGCAAAGTGAGTATGTCTTCAGAGTCCAAATGAGGTTTTAGATCTGAATTAATCTTTGCTGCAGAAACAGAGGATTGGCCTTTGATCTCCCTAAGGGACTTCTTGAGAAATACAGTGCTTTGAATTTTGACATGTGATTGACAGTGTGGGAGAGGAGTTCTGAAGCTTAAGGTCTAAAGAAACCTAGTCATCCAAAAGGTCAGTTGGATTGAGGGTGGAAATAAACATTTTTCTGCTAATGCATTTTTAAACCATAAGGGACGTCAGCAAACAGTGCTAGAGAAATGGATTGTATGTGTCTAGGGTGACTTGTGAGTCATTATCTGGTGATTCGTTCAAAGATGCAGAGACAGGGAAAAAAAATGATGCGACTTCCATCTTCTAAAATTCAGAAGATTAGATGGTGCTAGGGAAATGGCTTAAACACTGATTGCAGCAAAATGCTGTTCCATCTTTTTCCTTTAGATAACTGGAAATGTTGCTCAAGAAGTTTTGGCATATATATTGTCAGAGATGTCTGAGATGATGAGTTTGCAGATGCTATATGACAGGGTGCTAACAGGTGAACCACAGCACCTAGACAGTTTGAGACTAAAAGTTTCATATAGCATTTAGGGCAGTGATTCGTGAGCTCTTCTCCCCACCGTCCTGAAGTTTCATAAGAAACCAGATAATCCAGCCTGTTATATGCTGTCATGTAGTTTTTATTTTACTTCTACATTTAATGTCCCATCTAAATTGATTTTAACATATGCTTGTAGTAAAACAAATGCTTTGTTATAAGGAGCTGTAATAGTAAAACTTTTCCATGAAATGTTTAGAGTGTTATAAACCTAACTCAGTGTAAAATCTCTGTGGGGAGGAGAGCAAGTCCTGTCTGTTTTCCATCTGGAACACTCAGATTTGCGGGGTGAAACAAGTTGGCCAACGCGGTGACTATATGAAAGAGAGGGGAGGTATAGCCAAAGAAAGGAATACATCCCCAATTCCATGTCCAAATCTTACGTCAGAAACAGAGCACCGTTTACCTTTACAGATAATAGTTTATAGTCTGTGTCGCTTCTGTAGCCGTATCACACACATTCCTACGCTTCTCTTGGTTGAGTTACTCTAGGTATCTGTCACAGTAAGTGTAGGCTAAAGAGATATTTTTTTCCTTCTCTTGTCCATACTTCAAATTTGGCATCAATTCATTGGGGTATTATACTCGAGTAAATTTGATTGTTGAATGGCTTGCTGTTTTGGCTATTTTTAAAGTCTCGTACCTGGTTCTCTTTGCAGGCTTCGTGAATACCTGTCTTTATATAAAAGAGCCCATGTTCCTTTATGAGGCTTTTGATGATCCCTGACAGATTGTGTATACGTTTGTGGCCAAGTTCAGCTGAGTGGAAAACCTGGCCTACTTTCTAAAGATTTTTTTCAGGCTGTAATCAATGTGAGAGATTTGGAGGCAGAGTGGATTGCTCAGGGTGTCCATTTGCATGCCAATATTTAAAGTGCTTTCACATATCGTTAGTGCTTCTTAGCAGTGCTACAGTATGGGTGTTCATACTACAGTATGTAGTTCGGGTGCTGTTACCTGAGTATACTTCTTTAACCCCACTGACTGCTTAGTGAGAGTTTGTTTCATAAGAAAACTGTGAAGGCTTTCTGCATAACTCTTTGCACTGGAGAAACCTGTAAATCATCATTTTTTATCATACTTCCTCTTAGGGTAAAAAGTGGAATGTATATGCTTCTGTTCATAGATTTTTTTTATTTTTTTATCTTTTTATCTTTTTATTCTGTTCAGAAAAACATCAGGAATTTGGTTTTGTCTTAAAGCAGTCTTTAGTTAAGAAAATGCTTGGGCTTCAGATCAGATACCTAAAAGGCTTGAAACAAGTACTAGACCAGATCCTTAATTAATGTAAATTATCACAGCTTGAATGAAGTAAATGGAGTGATAATAGTTTATGCTGACTGAGAATCTGAATTACTATATACTGTGTATTTTGCTGTAGTTGCATGAAATCCAGCAAGTCTGTTTATTTCATTACCACTCTCAACATGTGGGGATGCATTAGATCTTCTTTCAAGCTCCTGCAAAGGTTTCTAGCTTCATCTGCGATGGATATTGTTACCCCAAATGTCTTTTCCTGTAATGTCTGATTGCTTATTTAAATACTAACCATGCAGTCCTGCTTTTTTATGGAAATAGGACAGACTTACTTTTTTTTTTTTTTTATGGTGCTGAAAGGCTTGTAAAAGTAGTTTGCTTTGTGAGTTAAAGAATTTCAAATTTTTCAGGTACAGCCAACTTCAAAAGACTTTTACTAAAGAAGAGTATGTTTTTGTCTTTGTGTATCTAATATACCTTGCTAGAAAGATATGGTCTATCCCTGATTAACACAAAGCTTTTATAAATTTTGATTGCATTATGAATTTAATGCTAAGTGTTAGTTCTCAAGTTGTAATACAACTTGTTGGCATGTAACCTACTGTTTCTTTCAGGGTTGAGTATTTTAATATATTCATTCTTATGTTAAGCTGTTTTTTTCTGTAATTATTTCACTTTCTGCTTGAACTCTTAAGATTTTTATCTGTCAGGTATTTCAAATGAGTTGTGTCAACTTATGCAATAAAATAAAATAGTAGCAAATCATGAAAAATAACTTAGCTAAACTACATTAGGGATATGTGCAATGATAAAATTTTGTGTCTCAACTCATCTTGTAGATAACTGTAGATATACCTATCAGTATGTAAAATGTTAGGGGGATAGCTGGAGGGGATAGCTGGCTGTGTCCTAAGATTATAGTTGCCATCTGGTAGCTAGTCTCCTTTGCTGTTTTTCTGTATAGCTTCACTCTATGCCCTGCAGCACCACAACACCAGATCCAGCTCTTTGTGACATGCTTTCCTGCTCAAATACATAGTTACAAGCCTATGTCACAGGCTCTAAAAATTATTTTTGATTCAGCTTTAAGTATTGTAAAATTTGCAGTTGATTGTGATCTTATTTTCTGTGCTCGGGTATGAGAATTAATTCATGATAGAAATGAATTATTTTCACCCCCCTTTCTTTTTTTAATATATCTTGTGTGGAACCCTGCTTTAATGAGTTGGATAGCTGAGTACGTCTTTTACTTCTCAAAAAGATGAAATTCATGAGATCACTATTAAGGTCCACTTGACAACTGTAATTGTTTCTGTCTTGAGATTTGTTGGGAGGTTGGATAACAGGATAGCTGGAGTAGCAGATGGGAACTACGGCTGGCATTGGTGCACAGGTTTTACTAACCATTTGTAGTGGGAAAGAACTTGACCTTCAAACAGTGCAAGCCCTCCGGACAGTCTCTGGCAGATGTGCACAGGATGCATATTTCTGGGGAGGGTGGTGCGCCAGGTTCCTGTTTGGTTAGGAGCTGTCCGAATGGGTTGACAGAGCGTGCGTTCTGCTTCGTGTGAAGGAGGTGTACTTTAACACAGAAAACCTGTTTCCATAATATGAGCTAGTCATGGTTAATAACTCAGGCTATTTACTATGGGTTTTTTTTGTGTTCCTTTTCCCTGAAGCATGGGCTTTTTTTTTTTTCTTTTTTTTTTAATTGGTTGCAAATAAAAGTTGCAGGACTTTGTGTAAACAGTATTTTCACTACTTGAGCAAATTTTTTTTTAATAGTTTTAATATTACTGCTATGCTCTTAATATGTGGAAGCCTCAATAGCCTTTGTGTATCTGTTCCACCATGCCCTGACACACAACATTCTGGTTTTGATTTGCTGTTTTGATCAGCTGTTACATGGAGGGGGAAAAAAAGGCAGAAAACAAAAAACCGAGACAGCCTTTTTTGTTTTTGTTTTACACCATTTGTGAATGACTTTTTGATATTCTTGCCATGTGGGGTATTCACCCTCATTTAATACCTGACATTCAGTACCTTTGTCCGGTAATAGCAAGACTGTTTAAATAACTTGGAGATTTCTTTTATGATTTGCATGAGTTTCAAGCTTTGGTCTTCCTTGATTATGTTGCTACCACAGAGCAGTGAAGAACTGTTGGCTTTTAGATAGCTTATTTCTTCCAGAAGAGAGAAGTGAGAAGGCTTGTACATAACTGTGGACCTACAAGCTCTAGTGTGCTGTTTACTTGCAAACTGTACGGAACATGGGTTTGAACCAATAACCCTTTGAACAGACTGGCTACTTGGCAACATAGGATGGACCTGTCCTTTAAGACTATTCATTTGCATGAACATTGCTCACCTGAGAAAGTAGAACATGACCTGTAGTCCCGTTCTCAAAATTCAAAGGAATTCAAATGTTTTCTTGTGAACCCATAAGTTTGCATTTATTTTAATAGCAAATGTACGGATTAAAAAATAAAAGTCTTGCAATTGATGGATCT
Organism: Apteryx rowi; assembly: GCF_003343035.1. Taxonomy (NCBI): domain Eukaryota; kingdom Metazoa; phylum Chordata; class Aves; order Apterygiformes; family Apterygidae; genus Apteryx; species Apteryx rowi. The sequence continues at coordinate 302,028 of NW_020448263.1, forward strand.
GTCCTGGAAACTTATGTTCTTAACATTTGAAAAATTATGGCCTCAGAGGCTGTGTGCAGATTTACATAGGATTTTGCAAGCTTTGACAGGCTGTGCAGAAAACAGCTTGGTTTAAAAAAGTGTTGGGCCTATGTAGGAAGTCCCTTATGTGACAGAATTCAGTATCTTTAAAAAATGCAGTTCCAAAAAAAAGGTCTAGTGGTCTTACTTCATTAAACATGGAGTCTCAATCTAAAAGTGTTTCTTCCTTGAAAGTCCTTAGACTGAGATACTGCTTGCTTCTAATTGCAGGAGGACACAGTGGTTTATTATCTGTTTAACCTTTATTAGCATTGTTTTACAGCATTAAACAGTGCCCACAAGTGTCACTGGATATGTATGTACTGAATGAAAATTAATAATAGAGGATAATCTCGTATTTCATCTAAACTAATGGTGAGATTTTTTTTTAAATAATTTGAAAGTATTAGAAGTTGTGTGTAATAGTGTCACTTCATTCCCTGTTTAAGAATTTCTTTCCGTGTATCTCACATACATGCCTAATGTTACCGTAATCTCTCTGCAACTTCACTGAGAGTGGCAGGGAAAAAAATCGAATGCTGCATGCTTTTGGCTTTTTTCTGAAATCCTAACTGTGGGATTAGCTTCTTGAGTCAGAGAAGACTTCGGTTTCAGATCCAGGTAATAGCTGTTTCTGTATTTTCCTCGGATGTGTTATTCATTATCTTATACATGAACATTGCCAGTCTTCCTAATTAATACCTATCTGTTCTACAGTGAGGAGGCTTTTTTTTTTTTTAGAAAGTGGACTGAAATCCTTCTGAAAAGGGAAGTAATATATTTGTTTGGAGGAGAAAAGACATCGTCAGTTTTTTTTTTTATTCTTTTTATCAAATTCTGTAGATAATTCTGTTACACCACGTATGTATGTGCACACCTGTGAAATTATTATGACTAATTGTATTTATTGCTGATGTATCTGCCTGGCATTTTGTTTTTCTTTTGTTTTTTGAAGGTATTTGATTAAAACTTAACATCTAAGAAAATTGTTTCTACTTCACTCTAATTCCTGAGCCCACCTGAGCATAAGAAGAACATTYGCCTAAAGGTTCTTGAGTTTCTCTGAATATAGTGGTACATTTCTTACAAACTTAAATCTTGGGAACTGTCATAATAGTGCATATACTGAGCAAAGTCTGTGCACTTGAGAGACAGACTGAGATGGAGAGGCCTCAAAAAGAACATTTCCTTATTATGTGGGCATGCAGAGAAGAGTCTTTGATCCTAGAATCTCAGGAGGAAACATCTGATAATGATGCTGATTGAAAATAATCGCTTGGGGACAAATTCTGCAGGTGCAAAAACTTGTGCCAGTCTACTGACTTCTGTGGAAAATATTTCAGTGTAGTTGGATCTTCTGTTAGTTCAGTTAATTCTAAAATACTTCATTTTTTGTAGCTACTTCCTGAATACGTATGGGTTCTACATCCCGATATATTTCATATTGAAGCTCTTTCTGTAGCCCTCAACAGTGGCACTCAAGCACTCTGTTTACTGCTGTAAGTTCTTAAGCAGCGTAAGGTTTTCTTCTTGCAAGGTATTATTCGTTAAATTGCACTTAGTTCATATTCACTAATCTCTTGAGTATCTTTAATCTACTTTTTAGCTATAAAAAGGGAAAAAATGTGGGCCTTTGTTCAGAAACACACTGCTGTTTTGAATAGTCTGAAGCTGGAGCATGGATTCGAGAAAATTAGAGAAGAAAGCGTGTGCAAAATGACTCTTAAGTTTTTGTTGCTCTAAGCCCAGACAAATCCCCTCAAACAGGAATTTAAGGCTCGAAGTTTGATACTTTTGTCAGTATGCAAATTAATATATTGCAACTGCTGTATTTTCATTGGCAAAAAGAAGGAAAGGGGCTGGTTCTGTGTCTTTTCAGGAATTACTCAACACCAATTTATCTTCTCTAAATGTTAAGCAGGAATAGTGCTGCAAATGGTACTACAATCTCTCAGTGAACCTTGGAGCACAATAACTTGCAGTTACGTATGCTGACTAAAAAGCTAGTTTAATGTACCTGTAAGAGACAGGGTTGTTGGTTTTTCTTACTCATCTTAGATCAGACAGTAGAATATTAAGGCTATTAGAAAATGCTGTATATCAAAGCTTGTGATTATGTACTATTTGAAGTATTTTTTAATAATGTAGAAAGAATTGCTGACTTTCACGATGACAAACATCTTAAATTAGTACAATAATGTCTAGGCTCTGTTCTTCCAAAACTTGCGAATACTCCAGTGGGTGTTAAGTATGATAGAGTACTCTGTAGAAGTGAAAAACGGTCATTACTACTTCTGACAGTCTTGTGATTTTCTTTTAAAGCATCTTAAAGCATATAAAATTAGTACCCTTTGACAAACAGTAGAAGCACTGCTTCTGTACACAGAAATAGAGTAAAATGGATATGACAAAAGATGCATTGCATATGAAATGCCCTGGTAGGGAGCATTTCAAGATATATGACAACTGAAAGGAAAATACAAAAGCAGATGAAAATGTAGATCATAAAAGCAAGTGAAGGAATGTAGTTTAGAGAAAGTGAGATAAAGCAAACCTGCACATTTGGAAAGGAACATCCATGCAAGAAACTTTTTCCCATTCGCTGCCAGCCATGTTTCACTTGCAAAGGGTACCATCCAGCCTTAAGAGTTGTAGGTTGCATWCAATTTTGTATTTGAAGGCATGGTTCACAATTTAGGCCAGAGGTTTCTGTGGTGGCATATATACTCAAACTTAATGCTGGGATAGCAGTTTGTGTAGGAAGGAGAGTTGGTTTGGGAGATGATAAAAATTCCTGGAATTTCTGAAGGTTGGTAACAGTCAAGGAAAGTGGACAGAGGAAAGAACAAGGTGCTCTCTCTCCCCCTCCTATTTTTTGTTGTTGTTGTTGCTCCCCCTCCCTTTGAGGGGGAGATGAAAACTGAAGAAGCAGTAGACTAGTTGGCTTGACTTCAGTTATGAGAAAAATTCCAGAGAAAATTAATCAGACTGTTTGAAAGCTCCTGGAAAAAAACAATGACGTGTGTAGCTGCCAGCATGGCTTATCAAGAACTAAGCCTGTAAACCAAATCAATCTATCACTGTGTTTCAGAAGAAAATTAGAGGTGTAGATGTTTCCTCTTTTAACTTTTAATATGTCTCTCTATATACTCTGACCTCACAATGTAATGAATATGTTAGTGGACCCTGGATTAAATGATGCATGTTAAAGCAGAGTAAAACTGGAAAACTCTCCAGTTATCAATGGTTCATTTTCAGACAGTAGGTTTCACAGAGGTCTGACGTTCTGCATATCTGTTCACAGTCTGAACGATGGAGTAAACATACTCTGCTGTATTTTCAGGTGACATTTCATCTTTAAGGGCCTTTAAGACTAGGTTAGACAAACAGTTGTCAGAATGATACAGATGTAGTTGATTCTGCCTTAAGGAAGTAGGTGCAACCTTTTTAGGTTCCAGCCCGTTTCCCTGGTACTGTCCAGCTCTTGACAGTTCTGTCTAGATAATTACRGGTTAGTGGAGTAGAGGGGTAGGGAGGAGGGAGGTGTTTGCTCATTTTTTAATATTCTGAAAGTTTCAGGAACAGGAAACTTCATTTTCCTGCATTTTTGCTTTTAAGCAGAAGAAAGCATTATTGTAGTAATCTGGGCCATTTGGAATTTCACCAGAAACTACGTAGATCATTCCTTTCTCTTTTGGCTTTAATGGAATAATGCTTTTGGAATGGCCAAATACAAATGATGAATTGCAGYGTTTTATATAACTTCGTGTTATACTTGATTACTGTGCTAGAATGCTGCTTTATGTACGTGCACCATAAGAATAGCCTGGTTGTGGTCAGGGCTAATAGGTACTACAGAAATGCAATTAAAAAGTGTAGATTTCGTTAGCATTTGAACATGAAAAGACTTACATAGGCCTGTTTTCTAACATCGGCTAAAAACCACTATTTTTTGAGTGTCTGTCACCTCCAACAGAGTCAGTTTTGGCTTTTTAAAATGAGGCCATAAAAACACTAAACTCATAGAAATTGTCTTTCTTTTTAAATGCTTAATTCATAAAGATTTTCAATTCCATTCTTTAATGCTGCAAATATTTTGGTGATCATGGTTTGAGATAAAATGACAACATAGCAACAACATGTTCAGTGTACAACATGTCATTCCTTAAATAGCCATTTCTCCCAAAATACGTACAAACATACAGCCATTATCCTTCCTAAAACATATGGTTCAGTGTTACCAGTTGCACTGGGTTGTTTCAGCCTGGATTACAAGGTACCAGTTTTCCTTTCTCCAAGTCTAAATAGATTTGGCTGGTGGAGTGCCACTGGTTTTATAACCTTCTTCCAACTGTGCTGTCCTAGTCCAAGCCAGATGCAGGTGTATATTTTATTTACTGTCATATTAATAAAAAGTGCAGAACAAATTCAAGATATTCTACCCTTAATCCAAATGATACTAAAGTATTGCCATCAAATTAAAAAGAAAAGATTATATATATTATATATTTTCATTAGATTAATTAATTATTCATTGAAATACTAGTGAAATATTGCTTGTTCCTAATACAACTCTGCCCTCTCTTCCTGTTGGAGTTTGCAGACTCTGGAAGGTCACGTGGTATAAGTAGGCTCTCTAAATTATATGCCATCAGGGTAATAACAATATTCTTGGAATCCCAGTATATCAACCCCCCTCCCCCCGACCCTCCCAGGAGTCTTGCATTTTTACTAGGCAAACTTCCTCTCTTTTCTCATGAGAGAAGTCGGTACAAATAATTGCTTTTTTTGCTACGTGAGTATCTTTGCTATATATGCCAGAACATCTCTGCTAATTTTCCCACTTAAGAATTCACCAAAACCAATAAAAACATGTTTCAGCATTGTTTGACAGAAATGCAATGGTAAGTGCTATGACAAAGGTTCATATTTAATAATAAATAAAAAAAGACTAATTTACAGAGTATAATAAATAATTATAGTTACATTACAGCTGTCAACAGAAATTAGCAAAGTATACTTTGCAGTTAAGAATCYTTTTATGCTATTTGTTCTGGAACTTGTTCACAAATTTTGTAATTTAATGTTGGTCTTGCTAGTATGAATTGAATTAATGAGTGTCCATACACTATATTTTGCAATCAAAAGCTGACAAGGTGTTCCTCTTTCTCTGTCATCCTGTGCTCTGATACACTATACACATACTACTGTATGKGCTAAACACAGCAACATATGAATAACCTTAAAGCATACAGTAAAAAGCACCATTTCAACTAAAATAAAAAGGACTTGTTAACCTGTTTAAAGATGACTTTTAATTAGACATCCTCTAATGTGTAGATACAGGACTGCTAGTTTAGCTGGGTCTATAAGGCCTAGACAGGAGAGGCGTTTTGGTCCTCCATGGGTCCTGCTGGTGCTGCTTGGAGCAGGAGGTGGAACTAGGTGACCTTCAGGAGCCCTGTCCCTCCAAAGGACTCTGCTTCTGTGGAGCCCGCATATGTCTGCCCAGCTCCATGTATTGGTGAGTAGAGTCTGATGATGAAGTGGAGGAGTAGGGTGATAACCTGTTCCCCCTGCCATGAGTGCGTGTATGCGCACGGTGTGAGGCCCATGTCACTTGTTGCCTTTGGTGAGAGGAAACAAGAACTGGGCAGTAGATGACAGAAAAAAGGAGCTGGTGGGAGAATGGCAAAGGAAACTTCACAGAAGTGGAGAGATCCAGAAGGAAGGGACAAGATCTAGATGAGAAGCACTGAAGAATCTTTTACTAAGAAAAGCAAAGTAGGAAATGAGTCCTGAGGAAAAGAATAAAGGTAAGATATTGTATGAACATAAAAAAGAGAGTGATTGAAATCTGAAGCAAGGGACTGACAGCTGTTCAGAGAATGACAGCAGGGTCTATACAAACCCAAAGTATTGAACCAGGGAGCTGTAATGTGCATGTTTGAAGCAGATTTCAGCTTAAAACCTTGTTAAACTTAACCTCTGCTTTTCTTATTTGCTATTGAGAGTCAAGAAAGAATATTTATACATGTTCCTGGATGCTGTTGGCTGAAATCAGGGCCAATCCTTATTATAGATAAATCATACACTAAAAACACATGAGCTGAGAAAAAACAGCTGGAAAAAACAAAATGAGAGAGAAGGCTAAAATCAAGGAAAATCGTGAAGAACAAAGACTGCAGTAGCAGGAAGAGGGAAGTTGAGAGAAAAGAAAGTGAGGAAGAAATAAAAGCAGGCAAAGTGAGAGAGGAGCTCTCCAGCAGAAGGTGCTGGGAGTCAGAGGAAACAGTAATGAGATGGAGCAGTAGTGTTTTCATCCATCCTGTCAGTAGTGTGTATGTTTTTGGTAAAGAGGCAGTGGCGGGTAGCCATGGTCTTAGTCCCTTGTGTCGAGATGAAGCCAGGAGATTCATAGTTCCCCAGGCTCCCATTTGTACCCTCACAAATGATGAGCAGCCAAGTCCTGTCCGTGCTTGTATTGTTTTTCAGTATGTGTGATCTTAACAGTTGGATATGGTCAACTTTCATAAAGAGTGGTTTCGACTGTTATTTGCGATGTGGGAATTTATTGAAAGAAACTGTGAAACTTCTTCCAGACTACTTCGAAATTAGAGCATGAATCAGAAGTAATTTTTTTCAGTCCTTGGATAACAACAAAATGGTTTGGAAACGACTTCTCCCTGCTTGCCCCAGAAGTGCCTGAAACACTGCTTTCACAAATGATCGTGGCTTGGGTTCTTGGTGACAAGTTAGTCACACAGTCTGGGCTGTTACATAATGCTGCTGAGGTGAGCAAAACCAGTGCAAATACCATGTAACACAAAAATGTTGTAGTACCTGTATTTCTTCTTTCTCTCTTTTGTACTTTGGAGGGTAATGGACTCTGCAGGGAATAATACCCTGAAGGAAAATGCCTGAAAAATGACTTCCCCTGTAACTCTGTGCATTCTTTTTCATTTCTGTGTTTTTACTCCAGAAGTTAGGTAAACTTTTATTGCACATATTTATTTGGACAAACTAGTCTGATAGAGAGAAATGTTAGAATTGAACACAGATTAGATGAACCCAGGTTAGAAAAGGACATTGTAGCATGGCTACTGGGAAAGAAATTCTCTGATCACAAGCCATTGTTCTTTCATTTATTTATTTATTTATTTATTTATTCTCCATAGGCTTTAGTGTCTCTTATGCTATTTTGTTGATTGAGCCCTGCCTCAGTGTTGTTGGCCTCTGCAGATGTAATTCTCTTTCTCCAATTAAGGAGAAGAGCCACTAAGGTTTGGACTGTTTATTCAGACTGCGAAAATATATTCACTGCTTTTTTTCTGGCGACTAAAAAACTAGGAGTTTGTTTTGTAGTGGAGGATGTGCCATTTTAAAGAAATGAGCTGGAAGAATTTCTGTACAGATACTTAGGATCCATTTAGGTTAGTTAATTTTGAGACATATACACACAAGTACACATGTGCATATGTGTGTATATACAATCCCTCCCCCTCCCTCACACTTTGCAAATTTGATTTTTTCCTGTTACAATCCCATGTTAAAATAAAATGCATGTCTTTGAAACGTGTTGTTGCATTTGGATATGCATAGATTATATCATGCGTACTGTACTTTCTGGGGCATAGATGAAGGTGTCTGTCATCTCCATTTTATTATTGCTGTAAGAAACATTACGCCATATCTATTTCTTTTAGTAAAGTTTTGATTAAATTTGCTGCTTTCACAATTTATATGTAGCTGTATAACTTGGACATACTGCTGCATTTCCAAGTAATATATCTTCTGAAATAACAGAATGCTTCCTCATTGTACAGCCGTATATCTGAGGCTGATGATTCTTTAAACACTTTATTTATTTATTTTTTTACGTATTGCTTAATAGCAACTTCTTATTTGCATGTCAAGTCTGCAAACCATGGAGGAGCTCCATTTTGACAGGTTCTGTATAACCCACAAAAGAAAAGGTTTTTGGTCACTCCAACAATTATGGAACTAGTCTTTGCTTAACAGAGCACATTTACTTAATGAAAGGTATGTCTTAAAGCTACAAAAAAGAGGTAAGCTATGTATATTATGCTTCTGTAATTAAAAGCCATATGTATTAATGTAACTATAGTATTAAGTGTTTCAAACTTGTATTTATCAATATTTTAATAAAAATAAAACTGACTATCCCTGCAACAAATTTTAAAACCCAGTTTAGCAGAAGTCATCTGCCCTCAGTAAACCTCAAATGGAAATACTTATTGAATACATAAGTATCATTATTTGTATAGATTTATTTTCTTTTAGAGACCTAATGATCACAATAAAATATTACCTTTCTCTAAATCCACTTTGTTTTTTTTTGCATATCACCAGACTTTCTAATAGTTTTACTATCTTTGCAAAGAAAATGCATCATTATTGAATTGAAAGGGTTTGCTAGCTGAGTCATAAGCCACTAAACAAATATCATATCTATATTCCTAGCCCAAACTGTACTGTTACTTACTTTCATGAGCACAGTGCTTGCTTGTTTCCTAAAAAAATGAAATAAAAGGGGCATATAGAGACTTGTTTTCTTAAGTTATCTGTTGTGGCTTGCTTCAGTCAGAAACTTTGTTTCATTCTAACCTCTTTTTCCTTTCCTAAGCAGTCTTTTTTTCCACTTTCAATTCCCATTACTGTGTAATATATGATTGATCCTTTAAAGGAAGTGGAAAGGTGTAAGATCAGTATCTAGACAACTAAATTCCTTAAGCAAGGTTCAGAATTTTAAAAGCATTAAGAATCACACATTTCCTGTGCTTGGGATTCTCCTCTAATGGAGGAGAATGAGTTATTCATATTATATTTGAAAATTTTAATCCTCTTTTTCCTCTTAAAAAAAAAAAAAAAAGTAGCTGTAATACATACCTTGTGTTTTATTTTCTTTCTCCAGTGCTTAGATTCCAGATGCAGTTTTAAGTTTAATGTAATATTTTGATAAGCATTCAAAAAAGCATTAAGAAGGAAAGTACTTAATGGGATATTGAGCAAAGAAAGCTGTCATCTGCCACGGTCAAAATGTTTTCAATACGAAAGCAAGTATCCATCACAGTTTATTTTTTCAACTGAAAGGCCAACTAAGGACATTACATTTAGAACTCAAAGTGAATATGAACTATATTTTGCTATAAAATATGAATTAACAATTTTGTATTTTATCTTATTCAAAATACTATCATAAATATAAATAGATTTTATAGTATATTTTTGTATATAATTTTAGGTGTATTATTTTTTAGAAAGTACCTTTGAGATACAGTTCCTTGCAGTGACCATATCATCTAATACTAAACACTAAGTATTTTAAAGTGCTTATTTTAATAGACATGTTTAGTATTAGATGACTTCTTCACTCTAAAGACTGTGCCACAAAGACAGTTTATAAAAATAAGATACATAAATATAACATATAAAAAAGAACTTTATTATCAAATATTTTCTGAGGTCACTAGTATGCTAGTGTGAGGGATGAGTGGTAATCAGTCTTTCTGAAGGTTGTATTAAAACCGCAGGAGTGTTCAGAGCTTTCCTTCTTATATTTTAAAAATTGATTTCAGAGGTGACATGTCACTGAAGAAGAGCCCACTTACCCAGTGCAGGGTGAGTATATGGGGTCTGCCCATATTGTGGCTTGATGTTCCGTGTTGATATGAAGAAGCAACCAAATAATTGCAAGGATTGTCTCTTCTTTGCAGGAAGTAGAGAATACTTGGATCTGCTGAAACAACTGATGAAAAGATAATGTCCTCGACCTACAGAGAGGTGTTTTGGAATTTTTGCTGCAGCACCAAAAGTATTCATTAGTGACTAGGAATTTATTTAAACCAAACAGAAAATCAAAATACAACATTAAACTTGTTGTAATTGCGGTGTGCGTTTTTGCACATTAGTGCAGTTTATGAAGGAGGTATCAATTGCTGTAGAATTTATTCAGATATATGGAATATGACTTCTGTGTGATTATTGAATGAAGCTCTCTTGATTATTTATAATCACAATGTGCACTGAAGGACTTTTTTTTTTTTTTTTTTAAACAATTAGCTACTTATCTGCATAAGTGTACCAGAATTTATTGGATCTACTAGTAAAATGCCAGGGCTTTTAATGCAAGGCTTTAAAAAATGCAAGAATATCTTAATAAGATTCATTTAGTCTTCTGTGAGTGTAATTTATTAACCTTTCAAGGGACTGGAGCTGAAAACTTCGAGTAGCAAAGATATTCATAGTTTTTAAGATGTGTTGAAATAACAGACCTTGGTCTTCAAAATGTGTTGAAATCACTAGACCAAGGTCTAGGTGACCGAGGTTGCCTAGACCAAGGTCAAGGGGCTGTGCGTGAGGGTAGGTTAGCACAGTGTATTTAAAAAGCAATATTCAGTCACCGCACTGTCATACCTCAGCAGTGTTAATCTCTTTTCCTCGCCTGTCTGGTGTTGATGATGCCCGTCCTTACACCCCTCTCTTCCACCTCTTATTTGCCAGCATTAAGCACTTTTCCAATGAGCCTGTGAAGGTTTGCTAGCTCTTTTACAGAGTGGTTGCTCCTCAGCCCTTTTCTTCATCTCCCAAACCATGGAGACAATCTCTGTAGTGGAGTGGAAAATGTGTGCGCCGCACCTTTAGAGGAGCGCTTTGCTCATGAGAGCAAAGAATATGTTGCCAGATGTGTGCTCTGCTAATAAAAATGAAATTAGCCCTGTATCAGGGCATAATGAGTCTGAGCAAAGATGAGATGAAAACTATAGAGAAGGTAAATATGTTTAGTGATGGAGTGATGCTGTGAAGGCCTTGAGGGCAAGCAAGCCAGGAACCAAGCTTTACATGCGGTGAAAAGGAGGCATTTTCACACATGTAGAAGACTTATTCCTTCTATCTGCTTCTGTCCTTCTCCTTTCGCTCTGGATGGCGATGGGATGAAAGAAATCACCTGGAAAACCTTTGTTCAGATAGCAGTGCCTAGTGACTTTCTGTAGAATTCTCAGGGCCATATTCAACAAATTGCTATTAAAATGTGTTATGAAAATGGGATCTAATCTAATAGAGATTATATAAAGAAGATTATATAAAGACCATAGTCTTTAATGTTACAGAACTTATAGCCTTATGTCACATAGTGAATAATGGAATACTTGATAAAGTAGTAGGATATAACTTAGCTACATAAAATAATGGGCACAGTCAGATGAGGTTTCTGGAAGGACTGTTCTGGACTGTTCTGTGTCATTATCTAAAGGACTCTTAAGTATGTTGTCTAAATCGTTACAGGGAAGATGGCAAAATTGGAAATTACTGTGAAATAGAAAAAGAAAAATAAGTATCTTGATGATGTGGATACAAGCTGGAGTTCTGTAGCAGGAAATAATGAGCATTAGAAGTACATGAGGAACTGGCAGTAAATTCTAAAGTTAGGCAAAAATAACCTCATGCAGGATTTTACTTACAAACCTGAGAATTGAAGATTAGGTCTGTAAACATTTCTACTGAATTTGGCCTCGTTTTTTTTTTTGGCAAAACGATTTAGAATTCACAGTTTTACAGATTTCATGATCTTTTTTCATGATCTGATTTTTTTTTTTTTTTTGAATTTGATGTAGCTTTAGGACAGATGGGTAAAATAAGTCCATCTCAAGAAACATGTTAGCTGATATCCTTCTAAAATGAAATTATTGTACTTTTGTGGCTTGACTTTGACTGACTTGGACTGTCCTGGTTAGAAAAGAAGAAGGTAAGATAAGATATGCTGGAAAATAAAGCATTGATACCATTGAATGGTTTATTCTCTTTTTACTGTAGACATTTTTGTAAAATGAATTCATTTAATATCCTAGAGTTACATTTCTGGAAGATTTCTGGTGATTTCACTCATATATGGTGAAAACCTTAGCTTTTTGGTGCAAAATTCTTCTTTTTTTATAGTCTTATAGCTCATCTGAGCTACTGAAGGCATGGTAACAAGCATGTACTTTATGATTTTTCTCAACCTTTTCTGTAGTAAAATTCAATTAGAAGAATCCTCTATTTCTGTGTCTCAGTCAATTGAGGATTATAGTGACCATACGGCTGATGAGCATTTTAACTGGTATATTAACAACAGTAATTGAATCATATTTGTTCTATCTCAGCCTTTCCTTCAGTATTGAAATTATACCTTTTATTTTTTCTCCATACATGCCAAAAAACTTGCTCTTAAATTTTAATTTTCCATTTATTTCATTTTCTGCTCTGTACCATATGTTTTTAATAACTTTCTAAAATGATTCATTCCTCTCTAGGATATAAAACTACAATGAAATAAAAATCATGCATACTTTTTGTGTGTGTTCTGTTGTATTGCATCTAAAAGCTAAGGAACCTGTAGTCCTCCAACACATGTGTGTTTATGTATAATTAACACGTGGAACTAATTTACTTTTGTGGTAAGGAGCTTAATGGGATCCAAGATAGGATTAAGCATTTTTACTGTTAAGAAGAAGTATACTTGCAGTTGCTTGGCTCAAAATTAAGAGGTTATCAGTTCTATTCAGTTAACGTAAGCTGATTGCCAGAAATATCAGGAAAGATTTCCCTGTTTTTTCCCCCTTTCTCTTTGGGCTGGCGTTGCTCTCTAGTATTGTGTGCTGTGGATAGGCATCTGTTGTACCACTGTTTGATATGGAATCAGTTAATAATTGTATTTGTGATCTAATTCCAGTGATGTCCAGAAATATCTGTTCTAAATTCTAGAAACGAATGAAATGAAAAAAGCTGATGTATTGCTCAGGAGAGCAAACTGAGTTTTTGATAGGGAAGTTTCATTATAGCCTTCAAGGATACTGTCAAAATGTTAGAAAAGAGCAATGCTATGCTTCCCTCCCTCTCATGTTTATGTTGTGTAAAGGGGAAAGTGGGATATCTTGGATGAGCTACGCTTCATTAATACTTGTTTTTGACTTTTCCTATATTCCTAATCTTCATGAACATTTTCAGGTAATAGTAACCTATAAAATCAGTCATCAAAATCCAAAACACAGTCGTGATGGATTCTGTCCTTGCAGTACTCCAGTATGCGCTGTCTTGAATTTGACATTATGTGAGCAGATAGATATAACTTACCTTTATGTTGTTGTCTTAATAATATAATTCTTTTGTAAATATTTAAAAAATAAAATGGTATTCCCTATATTTGGCTCAAGTCAGCTGGCCCAGCTGTTTCCCTTTTTCCTTCATGAGTTGAAAATCTCAGTTGGGTTAGAGGGAAGAATTATCAGAGGGAGGTGTTTTTTTCTGAAACAGACTGCAGACTGAGGAGCAAATTTGGGGCAGCGTGGTGCCCATGTGCACAATTCCTCTTGACATTAATGGGCATTATGAATATAAAGTGAGGCTAGCACACAGTGATTACACATGAAGAGCCAAATTATTATTGTTAATGATGATGTGTATAGATTTCAGAGAAGGCTGAATTGCTCCTAATGGTTTTTGTTTTCAATTCCTTTGTTCAATGTGAGGTACTTCTGGCTCCTGAGTTCTTGTTTTGAATAGGATTTCCCTCTTTTGCTGTCTGTTAAGTGTTATTCTTGGTTTCTCCCCATTGATTTATGCATGTGTATCTCTGCTGGGTTTTTTTTGGCTTTGTTTTTGCTTCAGTAATGTAAATAATCATCGTATTTTCGTATGTATGATTTGCACCGTGTATAACCTATGTAATCTTTGAGAGAAGACAGTGCATTGAGGGAGAAGTCGGCAAGTAACAGTGGACCCAAAAGCAAGGGGAACTGCTGGGATTTTAGAGGAAGGAGGGAAGAAGAAGAAAAGTTTAAATAAACTCACTGTTACATTTCTGAGACATATGTAGAACTGCCTTAGTGCTGAACTGTGGGGCAGGCCTGAAGGTGTGTGTTTTGGGGGGAGAATTTGGGTGTATTTATAGGCAGCTTGCAGGTTGTACATGTAGAAAACAGAGTTGAGAAAATAAATGTTAATCTGCTTGATAAATATTGCAAGGTACCACTCAGCAACAGAACGCTCCTGTGCCTAATGCTGACCATCATCAGGCGAGAGGAAAGGTGCCACTGAGTGAGGAGGCTGTGCTGAGCGGGGCTGCACCTGGCAGAAAGAGTTTTGAGCTCCGATTCAGGTAGTGATGTCCCAGATGGCCAGCACTTCCATACCAAATTCTCTAGGTACAGCAAGGGAGAATCTCTGAGGAATTGTGTATCCTGTTTGCCTGTTCTAGTATATTGACTTACGGTGTAGTCTCACCATGTCTGATGCTACTTAGATGTAGACTGCTGCTGTGAGGAATGACTCAGTTCCTCTTCCTCCTCCTCCTCCTCCCTAGCTCCTGGCTGTGCATTTCTTTGGACCACTTTGTTAATTCAGTAGAAAGTTAGCCCATCTCCCACCATCCCTGGCCTCCCTCCTACCCTGATTCATGGCGTGGCCGCATGAGTGGTAGATGCGGTGCAAGGGAGGACTGGCCAAGCAGACTGTCCCTTTTGGTGGCTTTCTGAATTAGATGAACAGATAAGCCTGCACCCTCAGCCTCTGACCCAGGTACAACACACTGGTGCATCTGAGTTCAGTGCATGGAGAAGGGCATGCAGTAATCGGAGGGGATCCCAGATCAGGAGTGGATGTTTGTCTAGCTAATGGCCTGATAGCTATAAAAAATATTTGTGCAGCTGCTATAATCATCACCGTTCCTTTAACCTTAAGAGTTTTACTAGGGATACTTATAAAAACAGTTTGTAAATCTGATTCAGTGACTGGTAACAAGGCCTTGTTTATGAATTTCCTACCCTTCTGCTCCTCTTTCTGAGTTTCTGTATTAGGCAATTCAGCCTGAGATTTCTTCTGTGATTCTTCCCATCTCCCTTTCTAATGAGGCTAATGGTGAAACCACATGAGAGGTAATGTTTGGACATCAGCTTGCTCATTGCAGGCCAAAAGAGTATGGGCAGTCAAACTTGAAACACCTGCCATCTAAAACAGAAAAAATCTGAAAATTTTGTCTGGAAACAAAGATTTAGCTGTTTTATTAAAGAGTCTTCAGTTGCTGCAGAAAATTGTAACAAAACTTTTTTGGTTTTTTTGGTCAGTCTTTCCTACAGAAAGAGCCCTGATATGCTAATTGCCATGGAACTGAAATTTGTTAGAAGTGTTTTTTGTGAATGTGAATGGTATATATTGTTCCACACTGATTTACCAGAAAGGAAAAAAAAGAAAAAGAAATTAGCAGTATGTCCTAGGGAGTCTTCATATAGGATACCACTCCTCTTTTCCCAAGTAAGAGAAATAGAAACTGAGCATTTTCAAGAGACTAGGCATTTTAAAATTTGTTACATGTTTTTAAGTTCATTATATGTCTTCTAACAAATCAAGTGGGGAGCCTTTTTGTGAGTTAACCTGAAAACTTCAATAATCTGAACATCAGACATCAGTAAAACCAAAAGGTTTTGCTTCCTTAGACATTTCAGAGCAATTCCATTGAGTTCATTTCCTTTCTTTTCACTCTATCAAAATGCTTCCCTTTGAATGCTAAGTGAGGCTCAACACTAGTTTTGGTCAGCCATCCCTAGTTTATCAAGCTTAAACAGTACTTATCGTAAGGTTTTTGTTATAGCTCTAATAAATAATTTCAAGCTATGTTTTTGTATTTGTTACTCTTTCAAGACAGAGGTTTTCAACAGCCTTCAGGCACCTGCTTAATTTACTACAACTGCTAATGCACGTTATAGTATTGAATAAGTTATCTCCACCTCTGTGAAAAAAGGTACAGATTAAAGGCAAAGAATAGCTGATGCAGCAGCTGTTTCATGCTGATATTTTATTTTTAGCTACCACTAGCTTTCTGATAATATTAAAAATTTGTAGCTGTTCTTAGTTGGACATTAGTTTATATGCCTTCAGTACAGATTTTCTTTCTTTAGTCACTGTACAAAGAGAGAAATGTTATGTATTACGCTTGCTAGTTGTTTTAGTTACTGTTGTTTGTGCTGAAAGATGTCCTGCTTGCATGCAGAACCTAAAATCTACTTTGAGACCTTGACACAACAGATTTCTCTGTGTTTTGGAAGACTGCTTGCAGAGATTGCTAGGAGAACTGCAGTGAAGTGCCAAAATCTCAGCACAGCTATGCATATATATTTTAGTAAGTATTAGTCTGCTTTTCTGATTGTGCTAGTTGGCTCCTCTAATGACTTACCCCATAGTTGTACGCTGTCTCGGGAATGCTTGCAAAAGGGGGCAGCACCTATTTTATCAAAGAAGTTTTAGTGATGGACATTGTTGAGGAAAGAGGCTGTGTGTTTTAGACTTCGAGTAACAGGGAGGAGATGACAAAGGAAATCCTCAACTATCTGGACCATTTTGTCTAGACAGCAAGGGGCATCTTTGCTGGAGTTTTGCTGGAGCTTCCTGACAAGGTGGGGAAGTAAGAATATTGTGAACAGAATTGGGTGGGAAAGGGTCCAGACTGCAAAATTCAAGGAAAAGTATCAAGATCTGGTCTGTAGGGTAGAGCGAGATTAATATGGGAGGAAGAGACAGGTGTGAGGCTGTAAAAGTATGTTGTAGTAGGAGCACCTTTGAGGTTAGGAGGAGCAGAAGGGTGTATGCATCTGTTCATGATACATATATTTTAGTTTTTGCCCATGTATTTTAAAGGATTTTTTTTCACTGATAATTAGATTCACTTACAAAATGTAGAATAACTAACTTTAAAAACACCCCCTGCTTTTCTTCCCCCCAAAAGCACTTTGCAGCTATTGAGTTTCTTCCAGATCTACTCTTCATAAAATGTGAATCCTGAACCTTTAGATCTTCAGTGCAGACCTTCTTTAGCATGTAAAATAGAAGTGATTTTGATCATCTTGGGAAACCAGATGCTAGAAAAAAACTTGATATATTGTTTCTTCATACTAAAACTATTTGCCAGGTAATAGCAGAATAATGGAGACCAGGAACTGAGTAGTGGCCTCAGGCCTGGGAGGGGAGTGTGGTCTGTGGGTTAGATATAAAACAGTCAAAATGGAAATACCTTGCATGATCAATCTGAGAGGCAGTATGACTTAGACTAGAGCCTATTAATTTTTTGTTTTTTTACAACAGTTGCATAGAGCTGCTATATGGGTCATATAAAACTGTTTTATTTCCTGAGGAAGGATAACAAATCTTTGTCGTAAATAAAAGGCCTGGAAACAGAGTTTAAGCTTTGTTAAAAGGAGGCAAAACTCTAGGTTTTCTGCCTTGCTTCTGAAAGAAATACAAGGTCTGATCTAGTCTGAGTGATGACGTTTCATTAAAACTGAGCATGCATGAGAAGCAAAGATATGGTTTTTGATTAGATTTTCAGGTAGGAGCATACACGTAGAATTATGGTCATTGAAACCTTCTTGCAAAGTTTTACAGTATTTGGATCAAATTAGTGCTGGTTGCAGCTCTTATCGTTTTCTAATTCAGAAGTTTCAGTAAAGGACATTTATAATGAAGAGGAAGAGAAAAGATATAGGATAATATCATGCAGTTACTCAGCAACAAGTGCACTTGCATTTTTTTCCTAATTACTTTCATAATTTATTCAGTGAATATTTGTGAATACAGGACTGATGAACAAAATGTTGGCAAGTAGGCAGCTTAACCCCACGCTCCTGAATCACTCTCTTTCAGGAATGCGAATTTGTTTTGTTCTTAAGTAACCATTCTGCCAGCCAAGTTAAAATTTCTGGCCTGGTATAATTAGAAGAATGCCTTAAGGAAATAATTAATATTATAGCTTTTGTAACAATAACAGAGCTAGCATAGTATACTTTAAATAAGGTACTCTAAGTCTGTCCATGCTCATAGTTTTAAAATGCCAAGCCAGGTTTGACTTAAAAATCTTAGTTGTATGCTGTAGTCTTAGAGAGTTAGTGGAGTTGCTGATGGGCCTTTTATGGAAGAATCATACTGTATTTCACAAATTATGCTTGACCCAGTGTTACTAAGCGGGGAGCAGGCAAATTCCAGTTCACTGGTTTCACATTCTTTAAGACTGTAACTAGTCAAAAGTCACTTCCTCCCAACATCCCCAGGTCCCACTATCCCAAATGTCCTACTTATGCTTGCTCTTGAAGAACAGCAGATTATTTCATTGCCTTTTACTTGACAAAGACTTGTTCAAAAAGGCTGAAGAAGAAACTATATAATAAGCAAAGCAAAGTTTGGTACATTCTGAAGCTGGCTTTAAAGAGGAGCCTCCAGATGAGTGCAGATGGGTCACTACTTCTGTGTCTTGGCCACAAGGTACACTTATGTCTTTTCTTCAGTTAATCTTGCATTGGGATAGCTGTTGAAATTAAGCTGGAACAAACAAGGTTTCCTGCTGCTGTTTTACATGTCTGCAAGCGATAGGGAGTTTGCTTCTACCTGTGTGAAATCTAGACCCTGATAATTTTAGTTTGTATAGTTTTGCTGAAAGGATAAGATCAGAGATTGAAACTTTCTGTTACTGCTAACTAAAAAGTATAATAAATACTGGTTAATGGTTTTTGGTTACTCTTCTCCCTTCCCCTTCCTCCCCCCCTCCAAACCCTCCCAGATGCTGGTGTGAATTGAACATTGAATCCCTTGAAATCATTCATTAAACTGTAGGTACACTTTTCCTAATCACCTGCAGCTCCATTTCAGTCAGAAAGTCATGAGATAATCTTTTTTTAATTAATGTGACATTATAAATTGACCTGTCAATAAATGGCGTTAACTTTTCTTCAGCAACACAGTTGCATGTAGATGGATTTGTAGTACTGTTCTTTAGCCAGAAGAGAAATATTGGATCCAGTGCTGAGTTGTTAAATACTAATGAATAATTTATTCAATGAATTTTGTCTTCCTCTGTTCACTGTGTGACTGGCAACATACCAACCTTCTCCAAATGTTCCATTGTTCAGAATTATTTAGTTTTTTGGGGGAGTTAGCATTTTGATTTGCTATTCAGAATCCTACCTCCGTTGCCATATTGTAGACTAGATAAATACATTATCTATTGTTTAACTTTCCTGATCTGGATGAGAGCCGTTTTTGTATTATAGGTTTTGGTGGGAATACATATAGGTAATTAGTTTTTAAATTCAGTTTCTGTGGAAGCTTAGCATGTGTTCTGCAGTAAACCTAATTCTGTAAATGATCATGAAAGCGAATGCACTGTGGCTCAGACTTCAAAGTGATTTAAAAATATGTCAAACTGCAGAAATATTTTATATTATACCTGGTCTGGTTCAAGATATTACTCATTTTTACAAGATTAATAGGGCTTTTGGAAGAAAAGTGAGCTATCTCCAAGAGCATTACCAGATGAGGGTTGTCTTTCAGTGCACATTTACTGTAAAAATAAAAATTCTTTCCAAAGTTCATAAACAGTTGTACCAGGGGACTCGAAGTTGTAGGTCCAAAAGTTTATTAGTGAACAGCTGATTAGTGAAGCAGCTGAAGCAACTGCTTTCTTTAGAARCTGCTCTGCATATATAATAGCTTTTGAGCAGACTGGAAAAAAAAAAAAGCAAACTTATGAAGCATTTTAGTGTGCTGTGTGGTGGTGACAATGAAAATCAGATAATGGAGTCCCTGGATGGAGCTTTTGCATGTCTGCCTTCACCGTGTGGACTTTGGTGGGTATTGAGGTGGGCTTTTGCTGGAAGTGTTGCTGAGATCTGAAGAGGGATTCCTGAAGCGTATATGGAGTTAGTGACTGTCGTTGCTATTCTTGTTCATGGGCTGCTGCTGCTTTTTAAGCTCATGTGCTTCTGCTGCTGGCGTGCAACATGCCCTGTGGTAGTCTGGTTTGCTGGAAGACACTTGACATTTTAAGAATTTGTTTTGTGCTTATTTTTCCCTGTCTGTCATCTTCTGACATTTGCACATTACTCTAAAATTGTGATAGTACTGTCCTTACATCTTACTACATCATCTGTGTCTTCAAGGCTACCAAACCTGCTTCTGTAGGAAGAGATTTTGTTGTGTTTTTTTTTCCCTCCTCTAGCACACACAATTAATTTTGAATGTTGCTGTTAAGGTCTGAGGAGATGACTTTCATGTCTGTGTTTTCAGACTAAAAGAAAGAGAAGCATGTGCAGAAGCTCATGCATAACTTCAGACAGAGGCAGGAGAGTGGTGGCTTCAGTATTCATTGCTGGACATCTTTTGGGAGCAATTGTGGGACTGAGGTCAAAATATTTCAAGTGTATATGCTGTTTGCTTAGTCCCTGAACACTGATTGTTTAGCTTACCTGGTCTGTCACTGCTAATAGCTTTTAACTAATCTTTAAAATCAATTGGTGAGATAATGTTTGTGGCACACTGGCTCATACTGCAAATCACTGTCCTGCAGGAAACTGGGACCTAGGTCCTGGACACACATGCTCTGAGCATTAGTCAATTATTTAATAGCTGGATTTTTTCCTGCTAACTATTTCCATGACGTTGTATGTGTTGTTACCCACAGGCATATTGTGATGCTGAAGTGGATTTTTTTTAATGACTATTTTTGATTGATT
>NW_020448263.1:322725-384061 GCF_003343035.1 Apteryx rowi
TTGCATTGATTCCTCTTTTGTCTGAATAATTGCATTTTGTATTCATGTTCATTTTGTATTGTATGTTCTACTGAATTATTCTTTTGTTCATGGACTTGCTCCTTTACTCTTTCTTCTGTGCATTTCATAGGAATGTAAATGTTTCTGTTCATCTCCCCTTCCTCACTTAATCTTTTGTAGATTAGCACCACAGTTTATACATTTCAGGACTGGTGTATGCTCGCACTTTGTTCTGCATAATTTCATTGAACTTGTCAAAGGCTGGTCACCTTCTGCCAGGTGGCAGTGTCACATGTTTGAAGGAAGTCTCAGCAAATATGATGTTGTTATATATTGTAACAGTGAGGGGGGTAGATTAACAAATACTGCTCTTGGACCTCAAATGGATCTGTAGCCTAAAGGACAATGTGGAGGTCTAAGCTGGAAAGCATTTTGCTTTGTCCTAACAGGCAAACGACTTGAGCATGTTCTGCCATTTCTTCCCTCAAGAGCTGCCAGTACTAATTCATTGCTTACAAAGCCTGATATTCAGATTAGACTATCAAAACTTTTTTTTTTTTCCTGTCTCTCTTCCCCCCTGTACCTCATAGGCAAATAAATACCTGAAGCAAATGGAGTGTGCGCTTATCTCAGACTGGTACAGCAGATGGGCTTAGTTATCTTCTGCTTTTTGCCCCCTGCACTTCTTTGTTCTATCTTGTTCTGGGAACTTGGTGTGATAAAGGGGTGAAAGGGGAATAAATATCTGTAGACACTATCTATCCCTTACATCAATGTTCCAGCTGGTCTTTAACATGAAGACAACCCTATCAAAAAGAAAGATGCAAGCAAAGCCCTCTGTTTTAATTCTTTTTTTTCCCCCCTTTAATCTCTAATGATGCTGAGGCACCAGGAGGCAAGAAAAGAAGATAGTTTTCCTTCAGCCTCTTGCTGAGGCCATGTACACGTTTTTCTTAAGTTGTTGAATGGTATGTTGACAGTTGAAAGTTGGCAAATGTTGAGTTTCATATTAAGCTGAGGGAGCTATTCTCAGCTCAGAAGAACAGAGAAAAGGCTGTCTTCTCGGGGAAGTAAAGGGAAAAATATTTCACTAAATTTTGTGTTTGGAAGGGAACAAAGCTGATTTCCCTGTGCTGGGACAGTCTGATCATCAGAAAATGCTTCACTGGGAGGGTGGCTTTCTCCCTCCCCCCCCTTCTCTGCAAAAAAAGATTCTTATTAATTAAAATTAGCACCATTTTAGCACTAGAAAAGAAAGATTTCACATTTGGTTTTGGTACTGGTAAATATGAGCACAAAACTATTTTCCTAACAGCAGATGTATTTTTGCATGCTGTGTGGATAGGTATCTGTATGCTGCTCTAGGCACCTGCTCTTCTCTTCTGTATTTATTGCTATTCACAGGGCAGTTGTAGGAATCTCCATTATTTCTGCCTTTGTTTTTCAAGTTTTCAGCTTGTCTGGCTCACCTCTTAGGGTTTTCGGTCTTGAAGGCCAAAGTCTTTTCAACAGGAGAGCTGGGTGTACTTCAAACTGCATACGCTTCAATGAAGGTCTGTGGTTTTGGTGGATGGATGTATTTTGGCCATTCACAATTGATTTATCTGCCAGCCTGGAGTTATTAAATGAAATGGAAATTCTCTGAAAGAGAGAGCGCCAGCAGTCAAATGCCTATTCTAGGCTTGCTTATTATGCCAAACAACAAAAATGTTGTGAAGCTGCATAACACTTGCATTGTGATTAGTTGCATCACTTATTCATGTTCTGAAAAATAAACTAATTTAGATGGCTGACCATGACAAGCATTTCAAGAAGTTATGGTCTTTCAGTGTTAGCAAAGACATAATTAAGCTGAATATTGAAAAGAGCTTCACAACAGTGAGTACAGATAATCAATGGAACGGGCTCTTAGAAGAGCTAAAGAGACATTCCATATCAGCTTTCAGTTGTACATTTTTGGGTCCAGGAATAATATAATTAATACACTGCTGTAGATGGAGGAGATCAGCCTTCTGAAACTGGCCTGTTGTTCAGTAATTGTCCGGTAACCTGCTGGGCATCCGCAGGCTGTTTGCTGTTTGCCGTGCTGCTGCTTTGGTCTAACCCTGCAGAGGGGGGCCCTTGTGTTGATTAACAGGATGCTGTACTGGGGTGATTTTTTGTCACTTATAGAAAGAGGGAATGACAATTTGAAGTTGTGATGAATGGTTGGCAATAGTGTGTTAAGCAGCGACATAGCGTGCACAGTGATGTGGCAGTCATGATACAGATCTGCGAACACTTGTATTTTTATTTGATAAGAGGAGATGTAACTTGCCACAAGAGGCAGTTTTAACCTGCTAGATGCAGTGTTTCAGCTATGAATGTCTTGGTCTTCAGAATATTCACTATGAGTTTATAAAGTTTTAGCTGTAGTTATACATTTTAGTTGCTTAATCTACAGGTTTTAGAATTGCTGGTTTTGTGGCAGCAAATTGATCAAACTGAGGTTTCACTTTCTGCGTGGTGATTAGGCTGATGTAGCAAGCCATGGGCAGACTGCTGTAATCTGAGTCTGTCTACTAATTTGTCTTTGGAAAGGGATGGGAGGGAAGGAGAGAAAGAGAGAAAAGTCAAGTTGGCAGACAGTGAGGTAGAAGGCGATCAGAAAGTAAAATGGAGAAAAGGAGATCCCATGATGACAGAGTGGAAGGACTAGCAGAGGTGATGGAGAAAGTTATTAAATAAGAAGGAAATTAAAGGCAAAGAACAATGCAAAGAAGTGAAAATTTGAGAACCAAATGGGGAGAGAAGGAGGGGGAGCAGGTAGTGATTTGATAGTAGTATGCTTTATTAAAAAAAAAAAAAAAAAAAAAAAGAAAAAAAAACACAGCAGCGACAAAGGACATATATTTATAACAGCTATGCAAACATGCCAAATCCACTGTTGAGAAAATGTCTAGCATGTATGCCTCAAAAATGCTTCCCTTAGAACGCTTTATGTAAGCCACAGGTGTACCATGTCTTATCCCCCCCCGCCCTTCTTTATAAAGATAACTGGAAAACAATGGGTTGGCGAGGTGAGAAGTCTTGGAAATGCTCCTGTTTTATCTTATTACTAATGTGCAGATAAGCTGGTAGTCTAAAATGGTATTGACCCTTCAAGACTGGATGCACGATATATGCTAAATAAGTCTCTGTGCTCAAATTTCCTTGAGTGGCTTCTACATCCCTTCCCCTCCTTAACCCGCCCCCCCCAAATGCATGGGACCTTTATAACCACTTTTATTTTGGTAAACATTTTGGATGTTATTTTGTTTTTTTCAGACTCCGATGCCTGATCGTGTTCAACTTTTCTCCAGGAAGATGGAGACCAGAAATTTAAGCAAAAAATAAAGAGAGGTTGCAGTTTTCAGTGTAAGCTGTGTACATAATGAAAAACTGTGGCCAGAATTTTGAGAGGGAGGTAGGGGAGGAAAGTCGGGTTTCAGGATACTCATGGTAAAGTGGAAAATCCTGACTTGAGTAATTCATTATAGCTCCACTGCTGGAATTCTTATGAGTTAGGAACAAGTCTGTCATATCTTTGCTTTTAAGTTGATTTCTGACTACTTACACCTGACTCTGTTGGACTCTTACCTTAGGCAAAGAGAGAAAATAGCATGAATTTATTATTGTCTTGAGAAATGAGGTTTCCAAAGAAGTGTGTGATTTGGATAGGCATACAGTAGTAGAGTGTAACTATCTCTCTGACTGGTCCTTTCTATTGCTAGGAAAAATATCTGAAAGTTAAAATCCCTAGTGTTACAGAGAGTGGGATGTCTTAACTGCTGTTGAAATTCAGTGGGATTTGGGTGACTAAGTTCCTTTCTGTCTTTGAAATTTCCGGTCCTTAGTTTCACAAACAGAGCTGCAAATGTCCCCTTGCAGTTTTTTATTTTGCTTTTTGTGCTGTCACCCAATCTCTTTATCATGTTCCTGACAGCGTTCCTGTAATAAATCAGACCTAAGTATGCCTGTGCCCCTGGATGGAGAACCTTTATCAGCTGTATGAAACTCAGAATGTAGATTAACAAGACAGTGAGCATGCTTTCACTGCTGTTTCAGATTTCACTCTGTATGACCTCTTGAAGTAATGCTTTCCAATATCATCTCTTTGGGGAAGTCTTTTTTTTTATTTTGTGTCATTTCTTTGGATTTGGTAGGGCAGTGGCTTAGTCAAGTAGTCTCTCTTTCAGATGAAAAAAAAAAAAGAAAGAAACATTTTAATGATTTTTGAGGATGCTGGGTTTTTCTGCTGTGGATTTCTTTCTGTTTTGGGGTGTGGGGCTGGTAAATGGATGCTATAAGCTTTTCCCCCAAATCTGTACCCCAACACCAAAAAAACACATTTGAAAAGATTGTTATTAAATTCCAGCAGTCTGTCTTGAATAGGAGTAACTGAGGAACTGAATGATATTGAAAATCACCAATAGGTGACTAAATATTGAATGAGAAATTTCAAAGTTGCTCAGTTATCTTGAAATCCCTTGATACCCAGTTTCTCCACAAGGTAGGCATATGTTTAAAGGAGGAGAGAGGCACAGTGCACAGAATGTGGAATCAGGTAATTTCCCCAATATCTGCATAACTCTACGTATACAGAGGAAACCTATTTTAAATTCTTCATTAAAAGTGTGAACTGCAGTCAATAAAAAGAGTAGAAAAGATCCCAAATAAAAGTGCTGGAGGACAGGTTCAGCAATCACTTTGCACATGAGTATCTTATGTGTGACTAATTACTTGTGTGAGCTTTTGCCAACGTCAGCATGTATTGCATAAAAACTCAGGATGAAGCCGGAAGGCAGAGAAATTAAATTCTGGTTAATGCAAGAATAGTTGATAATTTATTACTATGATCTTCAATTTGAAAATGTTTTATTTATATTTATGTTTATAATTTATAATTAGTATAATTCTCCTGAGAGCATTATTTTGCTGTAGCTCAAAAATTTCAGAAATTGTGTCATGAAATGTACAATTTTTCTGTAATACAATTGCCATGTCTTCTGTGCTTTCCTCTGAAGATGTTGTCATTGACAGATTCCAATGGGATTCAACAGGATAAAAGCAAGATTTCTTGAATTTATTTCCAAAAAAAGTGAATTGGCAGTCTTTTTGTGATGCCCACTTCTCATCATCTCTTCTCCCCCCACAAAAATAAGTAGATAATGGATAATGCTAATGCAATGGCATCAACAGTAATAGGTAGAGTAGAAAGACTCTGAGAATAAATTCCATAATTTTTGCTTTTTAGCATGAATATTGTCTGCTGATTGCATTGAAAAAAAGATTGATGGAGCTGTGTATCTTCCTGTATTGCCATGGATCCTGTTTAATACACTTTAAAGACCACCAAGAGTTTCAGCTGAACCCCTATGTCACATTGGGATGCTGCCTGTCTGACATATCAACCCATAAAGGCCCCAAAAGCCTCATGGTGAGGCTCCTCCTTGGCTTGCCCTGTTGTGTTGCAGCTATTAAGAAATTCTTTTTGTTTTCAGGCTGTGCACAAACTTTCTGAAACTCCTGTTGTGCTGTGTGTGGTTAGCACAGGGGGAAGCCCTTCCTTTGTGGGGGGCTGAGCAGTCCCAGATATTGGTCCAGGACAGTTGGTGAAGATTTGTGGTATACTGTCCCTGAACCAAGTGGTCAGACATTTGAGAAAATTCCCAGAGTCAATTATAAAGAGCAAGTGATGATACAGAGACAGTGTTTTAGTAAGAACGTAGTGACAGAATGAAAAATACAGTGAATATTGAATGTATATAGTAAAAGGAAGAAAGAAAGAGGAAAAAATAGATGGAAAAAGCAAGTGAGATGCAGGAGCCATTAATATGAGTTATTTCTTATGTTTTCATTTTATTGATCTTTTATTATTTTAACTAGAGGATAGTGAAAACTATTGTCACAGATGGTGGGTTTTTTAAACTGAATACTTCTAACAGGTTGTCATTTAGAATGGGCGGAAACCAGCATTTCCATCCCATTACTTGGAACATTCGTTTTTATTATGACTGGGAAACCGTAGTTTTACGAGATTAATTTCTTGCTTGCTTGCTGTCTTGGAATGGAAGATCTCTATGACAGAGACTCCTTTCCTAGCTGTGTATAAGGTAATTAGTGCATAGAGAATGCTACTGAAATATAAATAATGTATTGATAGGAACTGTAGAACTATGTAGGTGGAGGACAAGAAAAATTGAATGTTTGCCAGACTCTTTTATTATTTATCAAAGCTGGTGAAATCTAGTTGTCGCAGCCCAAGATACTCAAAGATCTGAATAAAAGACATTCTTCTTGTAAATCATGTTTCTTTAAGCAAAGATTACCGTTAGAGTAGTAATGTTCTTTAAAGGGTTGCAGAATCTAGGTGGTTGTTTTTTAGGTTTTCTTTTGGGTGGATTTTAATGAAGCTTTTGCTGATAACTTCAGAAAATATAAATTTTTGCCACATGGAGTTCTGACAGAATAGGCAAAATAACAACTTTAGCTTCTGTGTTGCTAATTAAACTACTACATCTTCTTCGAAGGCCGTTGAGCTAGTTTTTAAAATGGACTTACAGTTAGGCACATTTGAAAATCTAAGCCTGTAATGCTTTTGGAGGCCAAAATACCTTTAAAATCTGGCTCTTAATGACCAGAAAGTTAGCTGCATACAATAATAGTAGGGTTGTTTTTTTTAATGTCAGTATTACGTACGAGTGCTTCCAGTAGCAGAGCTGATTATTTTTTAAACAGTCTCAATTAGATTATAATGCAGATATGATATATAGTGTGTTCATGTAGAGTGTGCATGTATACAGAATGTAAAAACAAGTGTACCGATAGCGTTGGGCCATAAAAGAAGTAGAATAATTGCAGGCGTGTTGATACACGCCAGTGAAAAGAAAGAGAGCCCTGTAATAAAATCTCATTGAGGATGCAGAGAGTATGTTTCAGCATTAGGCATTCTGCTCATGTTTCACATAAATGCATCCTGCTCTCATGAGAGGATGAACAGTGCATTTGCACCGGCTCATTCAAACTGAATGTTGGTAGAAGAGTCTTGAGCAAACAGTGAAGAGTCTGGCATTTTTTAAAGACAGGAGAAAGGTTAAGCTGCCTGCTGTTTAAACTGCTGTTTATTGGATATTTATTTGCTGACCGTGTGTATTGAAGGTGTTCTTGAAAGAATCATTGACAAGATTTCGGATGGCCGCATAGCACAGGTCTGGATTAAATTAAACTAAGGCTGCTTTTACAATAAAGTTTAGATCTTCATAAGTGACTTAGTATGTTGTTTTTATACCTGAGGATAGATAGATTGTATTTTGCTGGGAGAGAAAAAGGATAGGGTGTGCCTTCTGTGTGTTTTTTTTCATCCTTTATCTCTCACAGTTTTGACAACACTGCAGTTTTAACTTAGCTTAGAGCTATAGTAAATGAGTAACTTCAGTAGATATGGCATTTACTAACCAGAGCACTTGTTAAAAGTAATTAAAAGTAGGCTTCACTATGAACATTTTGTTTCTATTTTTTGTGTATGCTATTTTAAAAAATAACGTAGAGCTCACTGAACCTGAACTTGAAAATGTTTTCCATAATGCACTGGACAACTACATGGAGTATAATCAAATAGTCACCCTTTTGGGTGAAGCGCAGCATCATCTTGCAGTGCCTTTGGCATATTTTAAAAGCATCACGAGTTAATTATAGAAAGAAAAGGTAAGGCTATATATGCACACTAGGTTTAATCTTGCATTGTTCTCTCAGTGAAGAGATTTACAAGAGACAGGGAATTTTTATAGTATTGTAAATTATTCACCTGTTTAAACCCCCCCGCTCCCCACAATACACACGTGACCATCACCTATATAGTTTAATATCAGAAATAAATGTCTTCACTATTTCAGGGCATCTGTATAGCACTTTTCTTAAACATTAACGAAAGGCTTGTATTGTAAATGTTCCTGATTTCCCACCCCCCCCTTTGTTTTTGTTCTTTTTGTTCTTTTTTTTAAGGCACCCTTTACGAACTAATGCTGGTTTATTTTGTTTCTTTATTTTTCCCTGCCTTTCCCAGAGATAGCAAAATACCACGCAAGGCAACTGATATATGGAAACTTTGTGTTCTTGGATGTGAAATCTTGCTTGACTGGTGAAAGTAGTCTGCAATATTTATCTAAGGAAGTTGTCACTCTTGGAGAAGAAGTTCAAAATAAAAGGGAGACTTAAAAAATACAGATATGTATATATATAAAAAATATATAAGGTCTCTAGAGCTGGCTTTGATTTCTGTCTATGCAAAAAAGACATGTATTATAGTTGTGTAACTGCACTGTCTTAAGATTGCTTAGACATACTTCCATGGACACTCTGGATCTGAGTTTTACATAGGAATAATAAGAACTCACATGCAGCTAAGTCTTGGGGTTGGCTGGGTCTATCTGGAAGATTTACTGGAGAGTTGTAAGCAGTGGCATGTTCTGTACATGCTTCCTCAGGCAGCTGGAATGTGTTAGTGCTGTCAGGTGAGCAGCAGAAATCAGATGGTTCTACTGCCATTATTGGTAGTAAACAATGCATCAGTAAATAAACTTCTGAAGCCCAGATAACATTTCAGTACTGGAATGTGTATTTTTGTTTATAACAGGAAAAAAGTCTTGCAGTGGTCTGTATGTACTGTATGGGCTGCAGTGACACTGGAAATTAGAGTGAACATAGAATCATAAGCTAGAAGATAGTAAACTATGCTCCAGAGATGAATAAACACAATTTGAGTTTCCTGGTGTCTGTTTAATAGGCTTTCAGAAGCTGTGGTCTGACTATATCATTACATGGAAGTGTTATGTGAGCAGTGCATTCTTACTCAGTCCAGCAAAGATTTGTTTGAATTCTCTCCTCTAACATCTGTTTTGCTGCAGATGGTTGTGAAAAACTTAGATGTCATGTTCAGTTTCCAATAAAAAAGGGAGCTATAGAAAAAGGAATGACAAGAAGCCTATGAAATTATTAAGGTCCAAGGGACTGTTTTGTTGCCTCCATAATTGTCAAATGCTCTGCATTTAATTAAAAAAAAATTTTTTTTGACTTGGTACAGTGAAGAATGGCAGGCAACTCTGGGCTGGCCAGTGTTTGAGGGGGAAAAAAGGGGTGTAAGCTGTGGCTTGCACTGCTTTCAGTACTAGTTGAAAGATGGTAGCCTTTACAGGCTGGACAGCCCTCTTTGAGTCTAATGCACACGTCAGTTCTTAATTGCATTCAATTTTATACTCTTCAGTTTTTGTCAGTTTTGTGTGTGTGTGCGTGTGGTTTTTTTTCTTTGTTTTCAATCCATTTTTCTACACTTTGAAGACTTGGAGTAGAATCACAGTATTGTTTTAAACATTAATTTTCTGTAGCAAAAGATAGCTTCTTGCTTTTCTGAAATCTGATGATTAATGCTTTTGTTTACTTCTGAGCGATATGTTGTTTGTCATGTCATGAGAATGCTTAGGAAGTCCCATTCCTTTTCCAAAATGAGCATTCTTCGCTTTGCACAGGTAAGCTTTTCATTTTTGCTCGCAGAATTGCCTTAGTTTCTTCTAAAGAATCAAATTAGAGAATGAAATTTGAAAGCTGAATTAATGCTATAACAATATTTAACAATTAAATCTTAACACTGAGTTTTAATAAGTTAGAATTATTCCTTCCTCCTGACGACCAGGAGGAAAGATGAAGGTGATGACAGCCCATTTTTCTGTGTGCAAACAGTGTACTCTCAACAGCATAGGATTAATTAGACCATAGTTCTGGTAAACTAAGAGGTCTCAAGTTCTGTAATAACAGAAAAATAACCAGTCAGTCAGCAGCTCCGCATGTCCCTCTTTTATGTTTGAACATATTAAACATTTGCATTCTAGGAGAGCTTTTAGCCAGTTCCCAGTCAATATTTACAGTACTGTAAATTTTATCTTTCTCAGACAAGCATACAGAGTATCTACAGGTACATCTCAATCTACACACTACTTATGAGCAAGTGTGGTCTTTCACTAGTTGGCAAAAAATTGCCAAAGGGGCTGTGTGATTGTCCCTGTGTAGTTTCAGGACCGCAACAGAAGAATTACCCGTTGATAGAGGATATGTTTGACCTATCCTAGAGAAGACCTAACCTGGTTTCTTAGAAGAGCAGGAAGGAAAAACAGAGTTAACATTGTTTTGGGAAGGGTTCATCACTGTCTCTTGGAAAGGATAACTTTGGTACTCATGTCCAGGAAGTTGTCCATTTATGGAAGTATTGTGTTTTGGCACCAAGTTCATATGCTTATGTTTATATGCTTGCATTGTAAATGCAAGTACCATGTCTGTTTCTAATGTACGCCCACTGAAAGTGAAGTTAGACACTGAGGAAAGGAATGCTGTTATGCTAAATTTAGCAGGCTGCTTTACTCATTTTGCGGATGAGAAAGTATATCTTTATCTTCTTATCTTCTTATCTTCTATCTATGGGATGCTGACGATAGCTAGTAACTCAGGGGTTTTCAGAAACCATAATTCAGGAAAAAATACAGAAATGTCTAGAAAAATAATATCAAAATGTAATTTACAGAATATTCTTAATATATATTGTTTTCCTAGTTACAATTTAGTTTAGGAAGGAACACTCCAAATTGAGGGAGTGTGCTAGATGCGGTATCCAGAACTGCTTTTTCAGTTCAAGCTTTAGTAATTTTGGAAGGTTGTGGTCATTTTCTGCCAATCAGGCAGAGTAGAGGTCTTAAACATATACTTGCAGATTTTGCAAAAATTTACGGTTGCATAGAGAGGAAAGGCTCAAATTTATGGTCATGCTCTGAGAAAACAGTGAACCTCAGCTTACTCCTCCTGTTTACTGGCCAGTCATCTTGGAGGCAGCCACAAACCAGCCACAGCACAAGCTGCCTTTTGCCCAGCTATTCTCATGGGAAGAGAGATTTTTTTAGAAAAGAGAGGTAGCTCAGTGTCTGGGGAAGTCTGTGTCTTATGGAGAGCCTCAGTGTTGAGAGAGGAGTCTTTCCTTTCAGATTCTGAAGAACTTGTATGTAATCTTAAACAGTTGTTTCACGTTGTAATTTCCTTTGGGCTTCAGTGGTTTTATTACTTGGTAAGGAATAAACGAAGTCCTTGAATTGATTCAGTCTTACTAAGCTGTACTGAATTGTGTAGTTGGGTAAATATGTGCAATATACTGAATCAGTCAAACTGTATTGAAGAGGACACTGAAGCTGATAGAGAATGCTATGGTGAAATTAAAGGGTGATATYTGATAGTATAACTATATATATTTGTCCATATAGTTTCTAATAAATTGAAAGCTTGCTACCAACAAAAACAGTTTATTGAAGGTCATGCTTTATGTGCATCAAAAGGATAGAGCTATAGGAACACTAGAAAGTTAGATGTGCAGCTCGTAATAATGATCAGGATGTCTTGCATCTATTTTTTCTTGGTCATTTTCTTCTGCAATTATGTTTTTTTGTCAATATTATAGACTTTTTTCTACTCTACATTTAAAATGCAGGAAATGCAAATGTCAGTTCCATATTAAGATTTAGCTTAGGGCTTGGAGAAGAAAGCATAAAGTTAATTGAAAGGTCGTAAATAAATCAGTGCTTTTCTTGTGTGAATTTTTGTGTGTACTTTTAAAATCTATTTGTGGAGAAAGAAATTGTTAGGTTTTAAAGATCTGGATAAATTTAGGAGACTTGCTGACTATTTGAACTGATACTTAGTGGTGTCCACAGGAGTCTCCAGTTGTCATTTACTTAAGAAAACTGTTAAACCATTTCAGGACTGATTAGACTGTTTCAGAAACAAAAAATAATCACAGGGTGAGAAATGCAGTATTAAGTGCTAAATGAAAGTAAATTTCTAAGGATTTTAGTCCCTGATGTCAAATACTTAGGGAGGAAAAAAGAGAAAACAGAGTTTAATGCAAAAGAGACAACATTTCATGAAAAAGTTTGTTGGGATATATGGAGCATATGTATCAATGTTCCAGACTGCAAAGCCCTTATCTGGGTTATTAGAAAATAGCAGTGGGGGATATGTGAAAATCATTAAGTGGAAGCTGGCTTTTCTTAGTCTTGTAGCCATTTCTGTTATGCATAGGTGATGATTATACCAGAAAAATCACTGTTCTGCGAAGTTTAATTTATGAAAGTTTCGGGTTGCATTCTTTTTTGCTGAAAATCAGTTAAGGCAGTTATTTGTAGTTCTTTGCAGTAATCAGTAGTTCATGCAAAGTTAAAGATGTCTCACAGACTTCTGAATTGTCCCTGTCATAATTCTTTCTTTCATCTGTGCACCCACTATATATGGTGAGATTGTGGCTTAATGTCTCATTCAAAGGATGGACTAATTCTGTGATGATGGCATTGCTGTAAAAACAACAGCCAGTCATTATGTTCTGCTCTGCTTTTCCAAAGACTTCATGACAGATTAAATTGCAGGTGATGATGTTAATGGATCCAAGGAAGAGGAGTGGGGGGTACTTCTTAACGTAATAGACCTGAGAGATGACAGAGATGGCAAATATAAAATAAGAAACAAGGTAATGAATAGAAAGGAAGGTTGCTTTCTAAAGACTGATGGCTTAACCAGGTGAAGCCAGTACGCATTTGAAATTTGTATGTAGGTTGCATTTTCTCTGTCTTTTGGTGTATTTCCACTTCAGATGGAGGGGGAAAAATGTTATAAACCTTCCATGAAGGTTCTTGGAAAACAAAACCAGCTTCTTAGAAAGGAATTAGTATCAGGGAAATAAATAAATAAATGTGTGTGTATATATACATGTGTGTGTGTACATACATACACGTATATATTACATATGTATATATATTTATTTTCATATATATATAAAGTTGGTGGTGGGATTGGGAATTATTTTTGGCTCTCTTAATTTTTGAATAGTTAATCCATGAATAAAACTCTTCTGTGCAGCCAGGTTGCTTTTTTTATATTGATTAGGTATAACTCGTAACTTTCTGGCAGAACTAAAGTGCTGTTGTTGTTTACATCTCAGTGCTCGTATTTCATTTCTGGTCTGAGCTAAAGTGCTGAACCATGACAAATCTACAATGCAGAATGTTTCTTTATAAAGATTGAGCACCGTAATTTTGCAAGTTGGGATAGAGTTTATTTAACAAAGTGCTGAGAAAAAAATAGCAAATTCATCAGCCCAAGTCCTTTATTCACATCCCATTGTGGGGTGACATTTCTAGGCTAGGCAAAGCATGATTCCAGCTTGTCCCTTCAGCAGCATGAAATTTACAGAGGATAAAGGTTGGGCACTGACATATTAAGCTGAACAGGCATCTGTTGCTGTAGGCAGTGACCAACAACAGTTACAGTTCCCCATCTGCGAACCTGACGTATTATGTAGACTTTTTAAAGCTGTATTGACAAACATGTAGTCAAGATAATTAGCCTCTGGAGGCTTCATTGAAAGACACGAAAAAAGCAGCTGTGTGGTATCGTGAGAATGCACAGGCTTTCACAGCAGCAACAATGTGGGCCTGAAGTTGAATCCCTGTGAAATAAAGGCGCCTAATTGTTTTAAAAGCAGCAACAATATGCTCCTGAAACCTCACTGCTTCCGTTAAATACATACTTCTATACTAGAACTAGTTTAGAGTTCATTATTAAAATACTTGCTAGGTTTGTCTGTCAAGAAATCCGATTTTTCTTGAAATGTAGTTTATAGTCAGCCTTCTCCGAATATAAGAACAGAGCAGAGTACTTTCATAGTTCAGGAAGTACATGATTTTGCATTTCCTAAAAATGTTTTACTTTTTTATTTTGCTGCCTAACTGCTGACATCTGAAGCAACAAACTGCAGAAATAATAGCACTTCCTGGGGTTTAAAAAAAAAAAAAAAAAGTGCTCATCTAAATCCATTATATTTGTGTGTAAGGAAAGTGTGTTAAAGTGTACAACCTCCCCCCAAACTGAAGGAGAGTGTAGCAAGCATAAATGCAGCCTTCAGATTCCTGTTGTGCATTTATCCCAGCATTTCCGTTCTGTGGTGGTTCTGATGGTGGCTCCAGGGTAAGAAGGCACTCTTATTTGTTGTTCTGGGTGCAGAAAACTCATGGTGTAGGAAGTTTGCAATGTGATATCTGCTACCATTACAGATATATGTGTCTGGCTCTTAAAAAACATTGATGTCTGGCCTTGGCAAGTTCTAAAATACTGGGTGTTACAACTCTCATTATACCCATGGTTGACCAGTGCTGCCCTACTTAATTTACTGTAGCAAGCCCTAGCCTCACTTGTTGTTTCACCAGTGAAATTATGTGTTAATACAGAAGGTGTGTGTTAACTTACAAGTTAAACTGGTTTCTTCAGAGTTGAGGCTAGAATCTACTCGTATTACGTTCAGGCAAATCTAAAGATGAAAAAAATCAGCTCACACACTTTACTTTTTCCCCTTGGCTGAACAGAGCCTGGCAGTAAAGAGACTGGTTTCGGGTCAAGTATTTTTCCCTTGCAAGGCAGGTCCATATGCATGTTTTTATTAGCCTTCCTTTCTGAATCTGACATTTTTTTTCTACAGCTACTGATATCAAAGGCTGAAGATCTTCAGTGACCACAGCCTATTCTTTTTGGAAGCCCTGTTAAATCCAAATCCTGAAGATGGTGGTGGTTACAATAAAGGCTAAATAAACTGACTACTATGTTTGCAGTTTCTTTTTGGGAAAAGCAGAATATCTGTCTACTTACATATATATAGACTACATAGCTATAAAAAGGCAATACCGGCAGCATAGTGTCCTCTGTATCGTGCCTGGTTAGGGTCAGGATCAGATCTTTGAAAAGTGCAATATTTACTCTGAATCTTATGTTTTCTTTTCAATAGTTTCTGGTTACTGAACACTCCTGAGCAAAGCTTATTATTTTAGCTAATCTGCTAGGTCTTGTGAAATAACTGCATAAAATGGTATTCTGGCTTGAAAGAAGGCAACTAAGGTGTGGTCTTGCACAAATCTGGTTTGAATGTTACCTCATTTGCCAGCTTCCTGAGTTCTGGCTCTCCTTTCTCTGCCTCATCTCTGCAAAGTATTATATTGTTTGTATTGCAATATGTAAAGGAGCCCGAGGCACAGAGAGGGGGACTGCTTTGGGCTGAACCCTGAGCAATGGAATAACAAACAGATTGCAGTATTCCCCTTGATGATGCAGGAGCAGTAATACCTGCACTTTGAGTGAGCTCTAAATCTGTTATCACATGTTAATGCATTTGGTGCTGATGAAGTATCACCAGGTCCCTTTATATCATTTCCAGTTTAAACTAAAGGTTTATCAGTGACATTTATGGTATATCTTGGTGGCCCATATTAAGTTTTTAAAAACTCCTTCCAAGCTAGATATTGGAATTCTTTAAATCTTCCCACTCTTTAGGGAGAACTAAAGGCAACTTCAATGTGAAATGTTTCTTGGCTCTTCTGACAAGAATGAATTGGATGTACCATTTGTTATTGTGCCATTGAAAATTTTCAAAAAGACATGCAGAGGTGGGTAGAAGTGTGGCTAACACATAGCCATTGCATTTCAGAGACTGGACCTTTTGAGAATGGTTGGGACTTTTTAAAAAGCCTGTTGCTCCAAGTTTTGAGAGTGTCATTTCCTGTGTTCTGGAAAGCAAGGACACAGAACTCTCCATCGCAGTTTGGAAAGTGAAATTTGTTGCTGGAAAAAGATGATGTGAGCTGGTCTTACACAGAAGATGAAAGCTCTTTCAAACTAGCAGGAGTTATCATGGGAGGATTGCCATTGGAGGAGGAGGAAAGGAGGAGAGAAGGAGAATTTCCAGAACTCTTAGGATATTTCAGAAAAAGATTAAAATAAATGATCGATTTACTTATTCCCTGCCTCAAAGAATAAGAGTTCAGTAATTTGCCAGACTCCACCAATTTCAATAATGAGATCTGATTGTTGCACCAAGAACACTTCCAGGGGAACCGTGTTCAGAATGGTTTGCAAGGAAGGCAGTGTCCCTGCAGAAAACAGTCCAGGTCTGTCTGTTTCTAATTGGGGTTTGTCACCCTTTTGAAGATATGTAATTTGGCTAAATGAAAAAACTTCAAAACATCAGGTCCAACAGACCTTCTTTTACAGGAATGTGTGTACTATTCTTCTTTGTTTTTGCCATCAGTCCTCATGGTGCTGTCATGTAAATCAGCGGCTGACTGGTCTTTCTCATTTATATCACTTGCAGCAATTCATTAGCTGTGTCTTATCCAAAGGGCTTTTATTTTTGGCTTTATGGTCCTTTAATCTGCTGCTTTCTGGCACTGACCCATGATTCTGGGTCTGTCTCAGAGATCCAGCCTGAAAGCATGTTTTCCTACAGGGGATGAATACAATAGAAATTCATACCATCTATCCAGGGACTTATACCGGAGACTTGTTGGCATGCCCTGTGATCTCAGACTTCTTTGGAGTGATTTCTTTAGAGAAACTCTGCAGTTTGGGAATGGGTGCTAATGAGCTTCACGGACAAGTAATAGAATAGTAAAATGAATGGTAGGATGAATGATAGATTTAGACATATCCTACTTCTCTTATGAACTAGTAAGTGCATGACATAATTTTAAAAAGCACACTTTAATACAGTGCAACAACTGCATCTCACAAACAAGGGCTGCCAAGCCTCAGCATAGTCTCCATTTAAGATGCTCGCTGACAGATTCCATCACAAACTTCTTCACTTAATTTTTAGATTTACCCATCTGCTATATAACTTATTGAAATACATAGTCATTGTGTTATTAAAATCATCCTTACAAACTAAGATCTCTAGTAATAGGGAACCTGCATGTGGCACCACTAAGTATCATTGCTTTAGAAAATAAGATAAGCTAAATATATTTAGAGGAGTCTTCCCACAGTTGTTAGCATGCTAGATTTAGAGAGCAGGAGATGAGTGATGGATTTTAAGCAGGGAGTTATAATACATTGTGCCCAGAAATTTAAGTGAGGAGTGATATTAGCAGAGTAGATAGGAAAGGCATTCAGTAATGCTAATGCACAGAAAGGCTAATGGCCTTAGCGGGGGCATTCTCTCTACACTTTCCTAGTCAAGGGAAAGAAAATGGTTCTTCTGAAAGAGAGTTCACTGCCAAAGCCAAATATTAGCTGCTGCATCCAGCTCCTTGGAAGAGCCTGTTTGTCAATGATGGAGCGAGCTAAGGGGGATGAGCATCACCAAACCATAGGTTGCTTTTCTGAGTGCTTCCCAGAAGCTCTGTGAGGGCAGCATTCAAGTGAAATATATAAGAAGCACTTAAGAGGCATTGAGAGGCATTTGCTCTCTTGGAGTTTGCTTGGAACTCGGAAGAGGGAAGAAACAGTGCAGTGGAGATGTGCGTATGTAAGAGCAAGTGGAAGAATGGAAGACAAAAAATCTTAAAAATTGAACTGGCAGTCTCTTCTGTGACATCCTTCTCCATATTGCAAATGTGTCTGAAAGAGCGATAAACACCTTGGAAAACCTTGGTTATTTAAAACAATAACAACAACAACAACAAAAACTTTGCTCTAAGGAGTGTAGAATTCCTTGTCAATTTAAAAGACATGGGCAGAGGGAAAAGGATAGGAGAGGACTCATGGGGTGTGAGGCTGTGTCGGGAACAGGATTGCAGAAAGGGCATCTCTGCGCCTCAGGCTTCTGAAGAAAGGCCTTGGGGGAGGTAGGACAGCCAATGTGTGAATTGACGTTTTTTTAGATGGACATTTGCTGAGAGAAATTGCATCGTAAGGGACGGAGTTAAATGTACCTTGGCTGGGTAAAGGTTATGGTGAGACTATGGTAAGACTAGCATTGCAGCTGTCAGAGTGGGCACCCTACTCTCTGATGCCCAGCTAGCAGGAGACCTCTGAAGCCCTCACTCTCCTCTGGGCCTTATAGGTCCCTAAGTTGATTTCACTCTAGACACAAATCAAAGTGATTTTGAGTATTTCTGTCTGATGATTGGGATTCCTTTTTCTTAATGAATTCAAAAAAAATTCCCTCTTAATTTTCAGAGAAACTTTTACTACTACTTAACATTCCTAGTAAAAATTGGCTGACTTTTTGGTGGATGAATTGCATCTTTGTGGCCCCCTTAGTGCAGCTAAATAATTTCCCAGAATTTTCTGACTGAGACTGAACCATTTCAAATGCAACTGTTTACATTTCCCATGGGTTGGAGTCATCGGCAGCAAGTGTAATTGGGTAATATCTATGTCTAAATTGATTTGAGTTTCAGTTTCAAAGGGATACCAAAACAGTCAAAGTAAAGAAGCTCTTTAGAATCACTTTGGTTTTCATAAGGATATAACATCTCTCTGCAATCTGTCCTTTAGTGGTAACCCAAATAAAAAAAAAAAGTCACTTTTTTTTTTTAAATTTTAAAGGTATGGTTTTGTCTTCAGTTATAAAGCATCTAGCACATCTTTAGTATTACTGTATTCCTAGCTACTATGGTCCATCAGATGGTAGATCCTAATCTGGCATGCAAACAGCTTCTCACTGGTAATCTTCTTTTTCCCCAGAGAGGAGAACAACTGTTCAGGCACTGAACCTTCCCCACCAAAAAGCCAAATTTCAGCCTGCTTGCTGTGGTCTGACAGAGAAATCAGATGCTGCCGTTGGGGGACTTGCAGGGTACAGGGGCAGGGGAGTGAGAAATGGTGCTTCTCAGCAGCGGTGGGTGATCCCTCGTCCCCAGGAGAGGTGCTCACCTGTGCACCAGGCAGTGGCAGCCTGCGCCAGGCACCGAGGGCAAAATGTTTGGTTCCTGCTGTGGGGAATAGGCTGTGAGGGAGCGGGGAAGATGCTTCTGCCGGGATGTGCTTCCTGCACTGGCAACTGTGGCCACCCAGATTTGAAAAAAAAAAAAAGAAAAAAAAAAAGAATGGGTTGGGGGGGGACCGAACACTAAGAAGAATCCTGTTAACTGGAAAAGGTGAGTGCAGTGTCAAATTGTGAATACCCCCTGTACCTCTTGTTCTTTCAGCATTCCTAGGGATTTAATTTCCTGTATCACGTGGTGTGCCTGAGACTCCTGGCTCTGTGGCGTTGAAATTTAAGCAAAGATTTCATGGAGGCCTCTCTTTGTGCACCGGCAGTGCTTTCACTAAGCAGTTGTTCCCTCTGCCATCTGGCTTGTCCTTCTAGCACTTGCTCACTCACGAGCCTCGGCCAGCTGGGGGCCTGCCTGGGGAGGCTTTCAGGTGGGAGGCTGCTGTGCAGGAGGTGATCCGGATGGGTGTGTTGCTGAAGGTCTCCTGGCCACGAAAGAGCTGGAGCTGGTCTTCGGTGCAGAGGCAGTTGTTAGGTGAGGTGGTGGCTGAGAATAGGATAGACCAGGTGGCCTGCTTATTTAAAAGGTCACCTGTACACCTTTTAAATAAGATTACAAAAGTATTTGTTCTTGTCAGAGACCCAAAATCTGGAAAGCAGTAACTAGCTATACGGTGGACACTTGGAACACAGGAATATAGAACAAAGGCTGTAAATCCAAATATAGATGAACCAAGTGTGCTTCTCCCTGTTTAAAAACAAAACAAAACAAAAAAACACCAAGAACACTCTGGAAAAACTTCTCACCTGTCTCACCACGAGTTGTTTGTGTGGGTTAAATAGCTACTTAAAGACATTTATTCTCTTAATCACTTCAGTCCAAGAAGATTTTAATTTTCCTCTGCCTCCAGGAACTCTATACTAGTAGTAGTATTTCAGCATTTCAGATTTTTATTTTTTCTTCCATCATGTGTTATCCAGTGTCAGATTTACAGCACAGTGTTTCCAATGTAAGTGCTTGGATACTCATGCTTCTCACTTCCTCCTAAAATGCATGTCCTAAATTTGCCCTCTGGAAAACATTTTGCTACAGCTAAATATTTGGAAACAGTGTATGTGAAATGAATGCTTTATACATGGAGAGAACCACTTAGTTCACCTGTTTAATTAGGAATTATATCGTATGATGTTATACAGCTGACGCAGGCAGTTATTTAGAACATATACCAAATTTTGGTGAAGAAATAGTTCCTCAATAAGGAAAGAAGGAAGAAAATAACTTTGGTATAATCTTGTTTGCTTGGTGCATTTTATTTGTGTGTGTTTTGTTGTTTTTTTTTAAATCTGTCACAAAACAGTAGCAACTCAAGCAAAACATGACTGGGGACAGCTGTCTTCCAAACTGTGTCATAATGAGCCTTTAATTTGAATAAAGGTGTCATCTGAGAGAGACAGAATGGTGATTTCTCCTTACAGTAGATCAGGACTTTATATATGCATACTGTTTCCTTCAAAGGTCAGTTTTTGCACTTACCAGAAGTTTCAGAACTGATCTCTAAGGTGACAATCCATCAGGTTAATTCTTTGTATTTGGACAAACAAAAAGAACAACTTGAGTGGTTTATTCTTGTTAGTGGGATATTCTATGGCAAAAGTGAGAACAGAAGCCTGGAGTGTCTTCAGGAGCGCCTAGATCAAGCATTTGATCAGTGAGAAGAGGTATTCACAGACGTTCCTTCTTCATGGCTCCTCTTCACTCCATATTTAACTTCTCTGGGATTGTATCAACTGCTTTGCAATGGTAGACAGTTTCATTTGAATAGAAGAAAAAATGGGGTACACTTTTAGAAAGTTATTTTGTAAAAATGGGGAGACTGATACTATCTGCAGACAGGATTTTCATTTTAGTGAAAAGCATTGCACTGGGTCACAAGACTTCCAGAGATCTTTCAAGACAAAATAGCTGTGCTGAGTTCAAAAGGAAAAAATATAATGAGAAAAGAATTGCCTAGTTCAGTTTCTGTGTGGAAATTGATGTCCTTTTCTGTAAAAGAAAAAAAAAATTGCTTCTGTAGTACTGCTAAAGCTAGTATTTGAAATACTATTGCAGCCAGTATACTGTTGCAGTGTAGCTATTACTTGGCAGCTTAACTTATTCTCATGTTACAAGAATCATGCTAATAATTCATATTGACTGCTGTGACCTCTGCTGGAGAGAAGAGAGTCAATTTTCTTGTAGGCATTCTTCTCAGAGCCTGGCAACATGAGCTTTATTTATTTATTTGTTTGTTCCCTGCAGCAATTTTTTCTACCTTCCAGGTGGCTGGAATAATTTGCATGGTTTGTCACTTATCTCTTGCCACAAATCTAGTTCAAAAACAAATATCTAATGAAATTTTAATCCTTTTAAGCTTTTGGTTCAATTTTATGGGTGTGTACTTTGTATACATTGTGCTACATATTTTATCTTTGCATATGAATATCTTTCTGAATGTTTAAATCCATAAGTACATTTCCTTTTACACCTTTGCCTCACATGCCTTTAAGGTTGAATTTATACAATCTGTCATGCTTTTGAATGTCTCAGAGATGTTTATATGCAAGCCTAGATTGCATCATCTTTCCAAGTATACATACTGAATCTGTAGTCAGGTCTACTTAATTTAAAATCTGTTTTAATTCTGCCTCTGCTTAGTTGGAAACCACTGACAGCGAAGTCATTTCAGAATAATAGATCTTTGACTTAAGACTCTGTAAGAATAGCTGCTAATTAAATATTTCTAGTTCATAAACATATAGACATACTGCAATCAATGGCTTAAAGATTGACTGTAGGTTCCAGTTTACTAATTAGCCTTCTCTTTAAGGAGATGTATCCTCATGTATCATTGTTTTGGAAGTCTTGCTAGTTTTTTTACCTGAAGGATTTATTGCTGAACATAAAGCAGGACTGTAATAGATTCAGATTAATAACCTTCCTTGCTGTGATCACCCTGTCCAAGAAGGGTTTCAGTATGGAGTAGTAGTGAGTGTGCTTATGCCTTGTTCTTACTGCAAGCAGGACATTGTAGCCCTGTCATGCCACACAACCAAAACATTGTGAGCTCTGACCCAGAAAGCATGGCTCAAAGTTGCTTCTGATCGATACCTCTTCTCAGAGAACCTGCTCATCAGCCTAGGAGCAGCTTACTAGAGACACGCATAGGCTCACAGGTTGCTTATTCTCTGCACGTCTGTAGG
Organism: Apteryx rowi; assembly: GCF_003343035.1. Classification (NCBI taxonomy): domain Eukaryota; kingdom Metazoa; phylum Chordata; class Aves; order Apterygiformes; family Apterygidae; genus Apteryx; species Apteryx rowi. Next base: position 344,771 of record NW_020448263.1, read on the forward strand.
CAGTGTTACTGTGTTTTGGTTGTAAAAGATGGGGAAATGGGTCTGCAGAGTGCTAGGTTTTTGGGGTGAGTAGGAGGCTTTCAGGGAGAAGTGTGAGATGAAGTCAGTCGCTTCTCCACGTAGTCCTTAGGGTTTCTCTGCGTGCTCCCTTCTTCTGGTGAAATGGCTTCTCTTGGTATCATCCTTGGTGCTTGTGGCGAGGCAGGCATACAAACTAGGTGTTGGGGTCGCAGCTGTGACACTGCCAAAATAGCTGGGAGGGACAAGGAATAGAATCAACTGAAAGATCAGGTCTGTGTGTATGAGATAGAGAACTCAAGGTTCACTTTCTATTGTGGGGTTGAATGCTGGAATGGCACAAAATGTTGATGAAGAATAAAGCATGAGGAGAAGGATCTGAAAGGGGAGAGCTAAGAAGGGGGGCAAAGGAGGAAAGGTGCAGGGAAAATGGAAGGCAAGTGACAGGCATAAGGTGAGGAGGGAAGAATAACGACTGAGAAAGTCTACGTAAACATAATTCTTTCTGTTCAGTTTAGCATGTGTTTTAATAAACAGCACAGAGGAATCAAAAGCCTCCCCAGTCCAGGAAGTGTAATCTAAACAAACTATCAGGCAAAAAAAAAAAAGACGATTGCAGAAGTGGTATCCAAAGTCTTATTTGTCTGTCACCATTTCAATTACTTAAAACTGGATGTCTTGATGCTTTAATATCTTACTGATACATTACTATCATAGGTTTAGAGGAAATGTCTCTTCACTTGCAGCCTGCCACAAACTCTGGCCAATGCTGGCCAGGCAGATTTTACTAAGCCTGCTGCTTCGTGTCCTGAGCTTTGCAGCTCGGTGAGGGAATGGCCTGTGAACTCTTGGAGACCACCGTCACCATGTGGTTGCACTCAGAGAGGTATCTATAAACCCAGCAGAAGTTTCCTCTGGAGGCTGTGGTTCTCATCTTTATTGGCAGACTAGGTTTAATTATAAAAGAAGTTTTACACTACTAAAATTATAGTTACAAATGTAATTTCCAAAATTGGAAACAAGTGCAACACAAAAAAATCTAACAGATTTTGAAAAATAGATTATTGATTTACAAGTCAAGAACCTTTTTTAAAMAAAACAAAACAAAACAAAACTTTCTTCTAGAAAGCCTTATCCCCTGATCCAGAGAACTGTGGTATTTGAGCACTGTGATATTTACATAGTAAAGTGGCAGTTATTCCTTTTCCTACAAGATTGATTTAAATAACATTTCTATTGTCTGGTGAAAAAAAATCTATCTGCCTGCTTGACATTTCCTTTTGAAAGCTTCTGAAGACCCTGTGACAAAAGGCAGTCTTTTAAGAATCATAATTACTACCTTCAGATTATAGCATTCATTCTACCATGAGCTTCAGTAGAACAAATGCAATACAGTGGTTACTGAAATTGGAGTGGTGATGCTTAAATTATATTACCTCCAGCATTTTTTTGAAGAAGGCCCTCTTCTTGGAGCCCTTTTTCCAACATGCGTATCCAGAAAACACTCTTCTGTGGAAAGCATTCAGATACTCTTTTGTACTTGCAGAAATACTTCCGCTTATGCAGAAATCTGAAAGTGCCAACAAATGGAGTCTTACAGCATCTTTAAGAACAGGTTGTAGCTGCATTTCACGGATGGAAACACTGAAATGGAGACAAACTGATGACACAGCAGAAAAGTTTGGATCATACATTCTAAGTGCAATATTAAAATATCTAGAGAGCAGCCAGTTTGAATTTAGGAATCCTGACAGTGCAATTTTAAAGCCTCTTTTAAGAGCTAAGGATCTTTTGGTATTATTTTCAATATTTTTATAGTAATGTAATAAAACTTCATAACTTCAGTCCTCATGTTCTAGGTATGGTGTCCTTGAGACTGGTAATGCTACTGACTGCTTTTCTTCATGCTCTGTGCCATTATGCATGTATCCTCAGAAAGATGACAGGAGGGTTTTCTTGATGGGAGAAGAAGACTGAGTTTCTGCTTAATCATTGCAATATTCCTTAGTTTGTTTTGTGCTTTGAAGAGGTATTTGCATAGTTCCTCCCTCACCCCAAGCAGTTATGGATACCTTGACTTCGAAAGAGGATTATTTGCTTGCAGAATGAAGGGATAACATTTAAAGAATTGTTCTCAGATTTAGTGTTCCAATTGTATAGTTTATTTTCCAAATTGCAAAAATGGCATAAATGATATTATCTTCACATGGGAGAACTGCAAATGAGTTTGGTATCAAAGAGCCTGTATTAGGACAGGGTTGGAAAGAATACAGCATAATTTGTTTTGGTTTACCTGCCAAAAATATTTCAATTGGAGGCTTTCTCCTCTAGAGGATAGGGGGAAGGTTAGTGATAAAACCTGATTGTTTAGTAATTTTCTTCCTGTTAATCCAGAGAAGTCTATACCCTTTTTAGAGAAGACAGAAATAGAAACTACAGTAAAAATAATGAAATAAACTATTTCAGCTAATATCATTTTGCCCTTCCCCTGTCCCCCTCTTTCCACAGGGAGGTGAGACTAAGAGATAGATTTGTCTGTCCCTTCCTTAAAGTCCAGCCTTCCAGGAATCTAGCCAACTGCATTTCATGCTTACTTCTCAAATATTATTATTGTTTTGGATAAGCTGATGCTAGACTTGCAGCTTTCCTTTACATTTAGTTAATTACCATTGTTTAGGTCAGGCAATCTGACCTCCTCTAAAAAGGGATGTGGAGTGGCAATTTGACAATTAGACTTGCCAGGAAAAACATGTTGTATGTCCAGCTTCTTAGACATGGTAGATTTTTTTTTACATTCTCCCCCTTGTCCTGTAGAGCATTAAATAATGTTATCACCTTCCATTCATGGTAGGATTTTCTGACTTCTGTGGCATGAAAGGCTTTTTGTGAAAACTTTTAAGAGTACCTGGCCAAAGTTAGTTAGCTTTGTGGCTTCTATTAATGCGAAATCTCAGTCACTGTTTAGCAATAACTTACATGTCAGAAATTACAGCCCTGAACCTTCAGTTGTTAGCTAAGACTTTAGCAAGTGCGACATGTGGTGATGAGTACTGAAGGAAAAAGTAATTACTGTTTCATGAATTTTATTTATAAAAAGGAGCAGGAGCTGGCTTGAACCTACAGGCTTTCCTTTGTGATCTGTTTGCCTAATACTGTTTGTTGTTTTTTCATTATTTAAAGCTATAATGTTGAGGGGAAAAGAATTAATGTGATTTTATTCATATCACATCAGTTGTCTAAATCCCACAAGATATCTGTAAGTTTTGTTTTCTTTTATGTTACAGATAAAAAGTCAATGAATGGATTTGACTCAAAAGCTTTTAGTTTGCATTTTTGTTCTTTATGTTAGAATAAGTAATATCTTAGATTAACTCTACTTTGAGGAGTGTGGAAGATGGTAACCTCTCAAATAATGGGCTACCAAACCATATAGGCTTCTTAGTGGAGAGTATTAAATAGATTTTTGTAATATTTTTCATATGGGGAAAATATGATACATTCTATAAGGCTATGTTTTGAATTTTAGGATAGCAAACCTGCAATAATTTAGATTATCACTTAATGGGACTGAATAATAGATAAAACTGCCCACCAAGACTTGGATTTTTAGCTCCTGCTTCATCTTCTGTGTTTATGCATAAAACAAATTCTGAATTTTATAGCAGAGCGGTGGGAGAAGGGGAATAGAGAAAATCATACATCCTAGAGAAATCCTGTATCTTTCCTCCATCATGTAGAAACAAAAAGAGCGTGTGTTGATTATATTACCTCAATAGTGCCAAATAGGATTTAAAGGAAAAGGAAAGGAGAAGGAAATCAAGATAGTGTTCATGTACAGTGAGTGGAATAAATACATGCTAATAGTTCAACTGGGATTTAGCAAAACGTGTTTGCTGATAAGGAGAAAATACGAGTGTGTGGGGGTGACTCCTTAGCCTGGTTTCTGAAGGAGGGGAAAAAAAAAGCTTATATAATTTCGCTGTCTATTTATTTGTCTGTCATACATTTTAACTCATTGTCAAATGTATTTCAAGCTGGCCAGATGGGTGGTGATCTCAGTGATCTTAAAATAATCTAACACGATCTTTAGCCAAAAGGACCTGTCCTCCCTTCTTAGGCACTTGTCTTTGACCCCTTCTATTACTAGAGGTGCAGTAGATACTTGGCCTCAAGCAGCAGCCAATTGGTAGGGGACACCCACCAAGGTTAAAGTGTTGGACTAGGGGAAAGCTGGCAGATGCAACAGCACACACAGAAGGTTCCGTTTCTATTTATGGCTATTTGCCTGGGCTGTGGTGGCAGAGAAGAACAAATGATTTCTGCTGGGGGAGGATTGTAGGCTGGACACCTTGGGTCCTGAATTAGGACCAGTGCTATGAAGAGTCCTTGACAAGGGTTGGTGGTTAGTGACTTCACCCTCTGCGGGACAGACACTCCTGTCTGCCAGGTCCTTGAGAGAGATTTGCTTCTTGCCTGAAGCCCAGATCCGTGGCACTGCAGATGGGCTGCCAAGGCTTGTTTGGCTTTCTCACTATTACCATGGCAGCCCATCCAGATGGGCATCAGTAACATTGCCAGCAGAAATCTTGAGCAGACTGAAGGTAACTGTAGGGCTTTGGGGCAGATATGAGAAGGATGGGGACCCAAGTGGCAAGCTTCTCAGTCCTTGCAAGTAAGAGTTGATTTTAAATGAAAACTTATTGAGAGCTCAAATAAATGAACCCATTGTGCAGGAAGGCTGGGAATTTTTTCAGAAGGCCCCCTTGGCTAGGCAAGGAACTTCTTCATGAACTAAAATAGAGAAAGAGATCATACAAGAAGTGGAAAAAAGAGCAGGCAACAGAGGACAAGTATGAAAGCATAGCTTGGTCACTTAGGGATGAAAATTAAGGGAAAAAAAATCCAGTTGGAGCTAAAACTCTAGCTAAGGTAACAAGATGGGATTCTTAAAGTAGATCGATAGCAAAAGGAAGTTCAGGAAAACTGTAAATTCACTGATGAATAGGAGAGACAAGCTAATGAAGGATGATACAGAAAAGCCAGAGGCACTGAATGCCTCATTTGCATCAGTTTTTACAAGCAAAGCTTGCTCCTCCACTTCTGCATATACCAGCATTTTTTGAGAGAGGCAGCCAATAGCTGGGGAAAAACAGGCTAGGGACTACTAGGAGAAGCTGGATGTATTCAGATTAATGGAACTGGATGGGATTTGCAGAAGGATGCTGAAAGAGCTGGTCAATATGACTGTGAGGCCACTGTCTATCATCTGCAGAAAAAAATGTTCATTTAGGGGAGGTCCCCAATGACTAAAACATTATACCCATCTCGTAAAAAAAGGCAAGAAGGAGGATCTGGGGGCTATAGGGTGGTCAGCCTCACCTGAATGCCTGGAAAGATCGTGGAGTATATTCTCATTTCTAAACATGTGAAGGATAAAAAGATAATAACAGTCTAGCATGGATTTAGCAAGGGCAAGTCATGCTTGACCAGCCTGATTGCTGCCTTTGATGAAAAGACTGGCTACAGGGGTGAGGGAGAGCAGTGGGTATAATATACCCTGAAGTCAGTAGGGCTTTTGGCATTGCCTCCCATAGTGGGTCTCATCTGGAAGCTGAGGAAATATGGGCTAGACAAGTGGACTTCTAGATGCATTGAAAATTGTCTGGATGCAGGGCTGAAAGATTAGTGATGTTTTACTTCCAGTTGGTGGTCATTAACGAGTAGGTGTACCTGGGGGGTCTATACTGGGGCTGATACTGTTAAGATCTTCACCAGCAGATTGGGTCATGAAGCAAGATGCACTTTCAGAAAATTTGCAGGTGATGCTAAATTATCTTGGTGGTTGACAAGCTAAATGGCAGAGCTTCAATCTGGAGAGAGCTCAAGAACTTGAGGATTAGGACAACAGAAACCTTCTCAAGCTGAGTTAGAAGTAGCACAAAGTTCAGTACCTGGTGCAAAATAACCCCATGCATTACTACAGGCTGGGAACAGACTAGCTAAGTAGCAGCTCTGCTGGAAAGAACCAGGGGATTATGGTGGTTTCCAAGGCATCCATGCTTTGAGCCAGCAATGTGCTCTCATTGCATATAAGGCAAACCAGGTACTGGGCTACACTAGGACAAGAATGACCAGCATATCAAGGAAAGCTGTTATCCCTTCTATTCAGTGTTTGTGAGGTTGTGTCTGCAATGCTGAATTCAGTTTTGTGTGCTCTGCCTGCTCTTTCAAGAGATAGGTAGGAAAGTGGAGAGAAACCAGCAGAGGCCTATTGAGATGGTTAGGGTCTTAGGGAATGTGGCCTCCAAGTAAAAGGTTGACAGAGTTGGGCTCGTGTAGTCTGGAAAAGAAGAGGCTAAAGAACAATCCAATAGCAGAAGAAAACTTCTTGAAGACCATTTACAAAGATGTTGAAGCTGAACCCTTTTCAGTAGAGGCAGATAGTAAAATGAGGATTTATGGCACAAATCGTGACTTAAGACTAAACTGTAGAGAAGAACCTTTTCTCTGTGAAGGCAGAGCAGCACTGGAAGAGGTTGCCCACGGACGTGGTGTAATCTTCATCCTTAGAGGATATCAGGACTCAGTTGGACAGAACCATGGCTGACTTGATCCGGTGTTGGTGATAGTCCCACTCTAGCAGAAGGTGGGACAGAAGTTTATCCAAGCCAGCACTTCTTTGATTCTGTGAAGTGTCAGAAATGCAAGGGATCTGGAGTTGTTATGGTGAAAAGAGATGTAATGATGATTTGAAGACGTGTGGTTCCTACAGCTTCCTACGAGTCTTCATTCAGCAGAATGCAGTTCACAGACCACTTGGTTTCTTGGTATGGTTTCAGCATCTTGAATTTCACAGATGACCTGAAAAAGAGTTTTTTCATTTTGGATCTTTTAAAATGATTTTAAATTACATCCAAAAGGACAGTTAATCTGTCAGTCAGTATCAATAGCATTCTGTACAGGAATGTATTTTTAGTGTTAGGGAACTAGGCTTTACATACGTATCTTGTCACTGTTACCACTTCAGCTGAAATAAAGTTCTTTAGACTTGAACTATAATTTGAAAAGTTTGTAATCACTTTTTTTTTTTTTAATTGGAGATACGAATACTTGCAACAAAGGTAGAGTTTCAAAATGTAAGAGTTTTGTCCACGTACTCTTACTTCATCCCTGCTTTTCTTTTAGTGCAGATTAGATAAGGGTCTAAAGTTCTGAAAGAGTGGCCCATTTGATGAGTACTCTCTGGGTTCAGTGGAACTGATGAAAACACATATAATTCCAAGCTTGACTGCCTTTTGCAGTACTACCTCTTAGTCTCACAGCCTGCTGCAAAAGCAGCATTTTGGCTCCATTGAGTAATGGTCAATAACTGTGTTTTTATATACTTTTATCTTTGAAGACTAAGGAGATAGTCTGAAAGTACATTTATCACCTTCCTTTTGTCCTCTTTCACATTTTGGATCTGTCTTCACAGTGCTGTGTGTGTGTGCTTACGCTCTTGTAATCGAATTCTTAGTGTCCTGGTTATCTTTTTTTACTCCTGCTTATATCTTTGCAAAAAGCTCTCTTTGTGCACATGAAATGAGTGTGTATAAGCAAGTACAATACGAAAGCAATAAAAAGAGATTTTCACTACTTCAAAAGATTGAACAAAATACAGAACTTCTAATCAGTTTATCAGGTTTCTTGTTTCATCTCATCACAATGCATGTAGGCTATTTACCACTGTAGCACTCATTAGTGCTTATGCAAATTCTATGTTAAATCCCTTCAGTAATAATCTATTTTTTTATTATCTAGGCAGTTACATAGCTTGAAATTTTCTGAAGCCGTTTTTAATAGCTGAGGAGTGAAGAATATTTTAAATATTCATTTTAGGGTATGTCTGAACTGCCAAGCTGTAGTCACACCTTTTTGAAATACCACTGAACTAGTTAGCTTGGTTGAAAGTAATAGTGCAGCCGGTTGCAAAACAATATGCTGCTGTGATTATGTGGCTATCAGTACAGGTATGGAGTAGTGTTACGGGTGCTGAAGGAGCAGGTGAGTGGTGTAGCAAGAACTATGTGAATGGATATGGTGTCCATGTTGCATGACTGCGGCATATGTAGTTATGCATCTGGACTATATGGTATAATGCACATGCACTGCCAGATGCATAGTGTATCAACAAAATTAATTCATTGCGTTTTGGTGGGTTCTTTTTCCCTTGGTCTTTGCTTCTAGAACTCTGAACAAAAATATGGACTATGTACTCTGTCAGGCAACTTAGCTAAACCACCCATCCCTGCACTGTGAGATCAAGGCTATGTCTGTCTGGGAAGTGTTTGTATCTTGGGTTTATCTGCATGAAGCACAATTATACTTCTGAATTCAGCATTGATATTCCTAAAATAGACTCAGGATCTCATCTGAAAGTTAACTGGAAAAAATAAATGGTTGCATTCAGATGTATTATTGATGCACGATGACTTAAGTCCAAAACAGTTGCAATACATCATGTTTTAAGTGGTCTCTGTTTATTTTGTGAACTGCATGCCTAATGGGAGAATTTTTAATGCTGACACAGCAGTTCAGACTGCACGTTGCTAACATTCTTGGCCACTGCAGCTATGGCCAAGAAGGCTGGCAACAGTACCTATTTCAGTGGTGGTTAGTGTGATTTTGGTGTGATTTCTTTATGAATCCCACCAAAACAATTAACTTACTTTGCAAGGTACAATTGTCAGAGAATAATGGTTATTTTTTTGCTATTCCCAATATAACCTGGGTCTTGCTAACAGTACACAAATGCAAAGATATGGAGGGCTCTCTTTATACTACCTTTTTTTCTTTCTTTCTTTTTTTTTTAATTGTTGCAGTTTCTGATATAACACTCCAAAAGAGAGAAATGTTAAGTTTGAAAATTAGGGTCATCAATCTGCTTTTATAGAAGATCCTTTTGAAAAGTTGAAATTTCCTTCAATTGCCCATGTTTCAGATGTAAGCATAAAACCAAGAATTGAAAACTTTAGCTTGCATTCTCTAGTACTGAAACAAAATTCATTAGCCAGTTGATTATTGTTTGTTGAGCACTATTCAATGAATTCTTTTAGTAAAATTGGTTCATGCATAAAAGTTGTTGTTACAGCTTGCAAGGAATGGTAGGCTTGATGAATATCTGGATTTAGGAAAGAAAACACATAATTTGATTTTTAAGTTTAGATTTTTCATGTAGAAAGTTACTGAAGGATGTATCCATTTTCTACTTCTCCCAATAAATTTAACCATCATATTGTCACTTTGCAGATGAATCAATGCAGTTTATTAATAGAGCTGATTATTTTTTAATGTTGTAGATTATAAATAAAAAAGACTTGGTAAATATTATAAATGTCTAAGTCACTAAGGATCCTGAATCTCATTGTTTTTTGCAGGAAACTTAATATATGATCTTTTACTACACTGAATTGTTTGCAGTCCACATTCTATTGGTCTATAATGTTTCTACTTGCATAACAAAATTGCATTATTTCTATAAACTAAAATGTTCATTACTTTAGTTTCAGACATACATGGTTGTTTTTAGTATTCACAAAGAGAAATTGTGTGATTAATCTCGATTTGAGGTTAATGATTTCATAACTCCAAGTTTGGATGGAGATGAATAATCTCGAACAGTATACTCCATCTTGGTTTTATGTATTTGGGGACATTTTGCATCTTAAATGCTGAAGTGACACCAATTTCAGCATTTTTCTTGGGTAGTTATTTAAAGCTGTCATCTTCTTATAAATGTATAGTGAAACTAGGTAGTAGTAATAACTAGATGCTCATTTTGTGAGGTCTTATGAATGCCATTGCAGCTCTCATGGCTTCTAATACAATACAATTTTTGATGTACATCTCAAAAGGTTCAAAGGATTGGCTGCACTGTTGATTTAGAATATCTTTTTTTTTTTACTTGTGCTTGTTATCTGCCTGGCATTGTATCCGAGTGTCTCGCCAGTAAAGTTAACAACATCTACTGACTTTGAACCTCCTCTGACTTTTATAAGGACTTCTTTTATTTTGGTGAATATATATATATATATATATATATATATATATGTTTTTTTTTAAATGAATGTTGTATCAATTGGGAATGGAGACAAGTTTAGGAAATGGTCACTCTGTACAATACAATTTGGCGAGTTCATACTGTTCTCTCCCAAACAATGGAGCAGGAACTGTCTATTCCCTACAAAACAATAGGTGATGAATACAAATGAATAGGGAACTACCCTTGTGATTTTCCTTAGTTCCTGCCATTCCCACATTTGAAATTTTGGAGTTTAACATCTGGCTCATCCTCACTGATAGAGGATAATCTTTATGCTGTGGTAGTCACTAGCTTCCTTAGGCTTTATTTTCCCAATGTTTGCTAACCAAAGAGCAGAACAGTAAGAAGCAAAATTCATTGAAAGCTACAACTCGGACAACACCTGGGGGAAAGGAAAGCAGAGCTGAAAGCAAAGTAATTTTTAAACACATGAGAAAAAAATTATGTTGTTGCATGATGACTTCTACAAGTCTGCAATAGAAAAACATATATTCACACTCTCCTGTCTCCTCTTTGTATTACACCCATCAGCACTGTTTGAATGAGAAATTGTTACTAATACCATATAATACATTTTAAAGAGAAATAACACTGAAGGCATTTATGCATAAATTCAAAGTTTTTCAATAAGCTCATGTAATTTGTTATTCTGTAGTGATATTAAAATGTATTTTAAACAGTGCTTTGAAGGTAGATTTTTTTTTTCCTACCAGAAGGTTCAGAAGGTCTTTCTTTTGTCTTGTCTAGTCTAGTTTAGATATTTTACGTGTCCTGCCTTCATTAATCAATATGAGTATGGAAAAACTAATTATTTCAATGAACTAATTCTGACTAAATCCTGTGATGTAGAATGGCGCGTGAAACTGTTTATGCCTATCCATTACCCAGGCCTTCAAGAGAAAAGGAAAATCTATGTATCATGGATTATATTTTGCTTCAGGCATTCTCTGATCTACTGTATTATGATTTGGCAGCTACATTAAAAAAAAAAAAAAAAGCTATTTGGGTTCTTACCAAATACATTATTTAAAAATAGAAAATACTAGTAATTCAGGCTGTGGAATAGCTTTAGATGGATGATTATTTTGAAGATTTTAATAGTCCAATAAGAACCTAATCTAATTGCATGTTGAGATGAAGTTAAATATTTCCAAATAGATTAGAGAAAGGGAATTGCATTTTGGCAGTGTGGTACAACACCCTTATTCCTCATTGAAAAACCTCATTTAAAATCTATATAATTTTGACTAAACAAACGCCTCCCAAAGGAAATAAATATAACCAAACGATTATGATACTCATGTTGCCTGCTAAGCGAGAGGGTCGCTGACTATAATGCACTGTCTCTTCAGTGTATCCCGAAGAGCCAAGTATCTGCTTGTTTCCAGGTTACGGCCACTGCAAGGCATCTGGTGGGGTAACGGCAAGTCCTCATCGACGTTTAAAGAGGGCCTGACTATAATAAGGGCTTTGGGTCTGTGATCAAAGTATTTTTTCCTATTTAAAGTGTGCTGACTGGAGCTCCTAGACGTTGGCGCTGGATAAAGCAAAATAAGCTGATAAAATATTTAGGATACTTGCAGGCACACCTTCTGGTCTCTCTGAGCGATCAGCAGTGTGAAGCTGAAGTCGACAAAGAAAATGACCCTGGAATCCCTTTTCCTACTTGTTGAAGCCTCCAAAGCAATTTTTAATCCCACAAATTCCTCTTCTGCTGCGTGTGTTTTGGTCACCATGGAGCAGACATGGAGGGAACAGCCTGCAAGGACTGTCCGGGATTCATCCACTTCTTCCTTCAGACCTGGAGCAAAAAGGACTGGAAGCAGAGAGTCGCCTCAAAACTTTTTCAGACAAGTCTCAAATACAGTATTTTACTTTCAGACGGGTGGTTATTACATTAAAGTTATTCATCTTATCAGTGCTTCCGCTATTTCTGGGGGGTCCCCAAAGACTACGCTTGCGACCCGCAGAAGTGGTGGAACCGCCCACCTGGGCTGGGGGTACTTGTTGGCCATCTGGCCCATCTTTAGATTAGAAAAGTGACACAACAGTGCAAAGGGGACAAAGTAAGGTACAAGTATATTGTCCTCCCAACATCTCTCAAAGTATAACATAAACATCTTCTCCCACCAAACACCAAACTAAATCCCACCAGACTTCTCTGGGAAGCCTTGATTGTGAATAAATGAAAACTAAGCCTTCCTCTCATTTGAGTATGAAGTACAGGGCTAGGATGTGGCTGAGGGGGGAGGGGAGGAGATTACAGGTGATTGCATCCCCCCCCCCCCCTTACATCTCTAAAACATGTCCAGCTTTTAAATAACACACTCCTGATCTTTTGCTTCTGGTTGTAATTTTTACACTTTTGGATAAGCAGGGGGCTGCTTACACAGCGAGCATAGACCGTTTCGTTTTGTGCCTGAAATGGGCTAAGAGCAGACTTTGAAAAGATGGTGGCAATAACCGATGTGAATTGAGCAGGTGGGGCGCGCGCTCTCGTCTAGAGCCAGTGGCGCGGGTACAGCACTTCCGCGCTCAGCGCTGGCTGAAACACGCTTCATGAGCACCAGCGGGCGTTTGGTGTGCAAACTGATGAACTAACTGGTGATGTAAATTCTCTGAAGGGATCGTTGCAGGAATTGCTGCAATACAGCACGTGCGATGCAGACAGGGAAAAGCAAGGGTAGGAAGGGAAACTGAGCAGTTGTGTTCCGATGCCCAAATTTCTGCAGTGAAAACTGGGAAATCTAAAAGAGCTGTAACCCCAAGGGATTGGGTACAAGTACTGTATTAACAATCTCTTTAAATATTAAGATTAAAAAATACTGTCTTCTCTGTGCTTATTGTGCCAAAGAAGAGGGTTGGGGTTAGGGAAGAAGAAAAAGTAGTAGAATAGGAAAGAAAAATAACTCTTAAAAGCATTGTATTTTTTTTCATTTAGGCATGAGACAGTCTCTCTGTGTGTGACTTCTTTGATCAGTCTGGTATTGTCCATTTCTACATACATTATTTTCAATCAAAAAGAGCAAAAAGAGATGCCAAAGAATAAAAACAAAACTTGTAACAACTTAGGATGTTTTTGTGAGGAATAGGGATTTCAAGAAAAAGCATTCCTGGGGAAAAAAAAAAGTGTGCTAATTCTGTCTTTAGTGTAATTAGATTAATAATAGTAATAGTATCCAGAGGCAGTAGCTCCTTTAGAGTTCAGTGTGCTATAGTTTTTATATTTGCTCATCTTCACTCTTTTTTTTTCTTTTATTAAAAGATTTTTTCTTGCAAGCAGGTTTGTTAAAGCTCAGAAAAATTCTTGCATTAACTGCAGACTACAAATCCCTTTTTGGAAGTTATTCTTTACTATTCATCTAATCTTTTCCTTGTGTCCCAACCACGACCTCATTAGTTAAAAAAAGAAAAAAAAATCACCCCACATTTAATGAGTAAAAAGAGCAGCCTATTCAAACTGCTTTTGACTGCTTCAAGGTTAAGAAATAAATTTGGTTAATTTTCACAGGAGCAACTCTTTCCCCTGCCTACCTCTGCCAAAAACCCAAACATGCAAAAAACAGAATTATTCTAAGTACAGTATTGAAAAACAGGTCAAAATCAAATCTTTTTCTTTCCAAGCTGAGTCATTTTAAGTACTTTTTCAAAATCTTGCTTGAAGAAACATGGATTTTTAACAAATTTCTTTCTTTTGTTGTTGCTTTTGTTTATTTATCCCAGCTCCATCCTCAAAAATGAAATGGGATAAATAGCATGATTAACTTCCTGGAAGTTTCCTTTTACTTTTTCTTTTGCCATTCTAACAATATTCTGAGCTTCTGGCTATTGAAATAGGTTAGGGAAAAGCTGAAGAAAAAAGAAGAAAATACTGAGGGAGAAGAAACCCTTCTTTGCTTTATGTGACTAAAAGAAGGAATTAAAAATACTTTTCAGTGGTTAACTTAAAACTTTTCTGAAAGCTGCTTTCATAGGATCTATTCTTTTCCTCCCCCTGGAAATTTAGGATGAGAGAATGAGAAGGAAAATTCAGATAGAATCTTTCAGCCTTTAAATTTGTGCCCTTATCTGTTTTGAGTTATGTGTTTATAACTTTTATATTGCTAAGGGTTTTTTCCAGAAAGTATGAGCTCCTTTCTAAAAACAGTACAAATTATATGTCCTTTTCTGAGTCAGTTATATTTGTTCTTTGGAGATAACTTTCTACATGCAAGCTGTGTATGTTGAGTGCTGTTGATGACATCATGTTCATAAAGGTACATTTTACCATTGATCTAAGAAAAGTAAGAAGTCCATTACATTCCATTTGCTTGACTGACTTTCTTACTCAATTTTATATAGCATTTAGCAAATTGTAACGGATTTAAGCTTATCTAATAAGCTATTTTATTAATCCTAAATTTAAAACCATTTTCATGCAAACTCTGTTGTGCCAACAACTGTGTCATTAGTGCTAGCATCTAAATACTCAGGTGTCTGTATTACTTATTTGTCCTAAATATAAATTCAGTTAAGACAGAAAAATGTAACAGCACACGTTAAACAATCCGTTACCTAGAAAGTAGCTGTCTCTTACAGGCCACTGGATTAGATATAGTATTTTTTGTCTACCATGTAAACAGTGAAGCTCCAAACCATTATAACTATATCGTATTTCAGAGGGAGTCAAGTTTTTTGTTCCTCTGAGCAATATGTTCTTCCCATGTTTATATTTACCTCCATAGAAGAATTTATAATTCTAGTTAATACTTTTCATTAATAAGGAGTCAGAGTACATCAATGTAAAATAAAGCCCCATTGAGTTTAGGAATTATCAAAAGTATTGATTGGCATCTCTTGTTTTATTTTAACCATCTTTTATGTTCAGCAACTTTTGTAGATTCAGGGTTTTTTTTAAGAAATAACATACCATATTGTTAAAGTATTTGTACCTAAAATGTGTGTCCTCAAAACTGCTTTCATTATTTTTCTTTATTAAAAATGAATTCATTTTGCCTAAATTTGAATTGTGTTTAAAGTTCAGTTCAGACTGGGACTTTACCCTCAGAGAGCATTTTATCTCCAGCCTTATCCTTGTGTTTAAAATTTACTAACTACACACTGCTGCAAGTAACACACGTGGTTACTGAACATTAACTTTAAAGGGAAGTTTGCTGTCTCCCTGTTGTGTTCTCCCTTTAAAGTTTGTGAACTTGGCCAACCTTGTATATACGGTAGTCAGTGAAAGAGTTTCTGCTTCAGCAATCGATTACTAGCCCCTTGGTGACTGTGTTTTATTTCAGAATTCAATATTACAAACTTCTGTCCCATCTTAATAGCTCTCCCTATGACAAGAAGGGTCTATATTACTGTACTCTGTGGTAGGATAGCCCACTTAGTAGATTTTTTTTTTTTCTTTTCAAACACTGCCACAGCACATAAAACCAGAGCTGACAAGTGGCTAAAGAATCGCTTGCTCTCCCAAGTTTGCTCCAGCTTCCTAAAAGAGGCTTTGGGGAGATGGAGAGATTTCGCCAGGAGAGTGAGCGAGGGGAAAATATGGCAAGATGAAAATCAGAAAAACAGATAAGAAAGAGAGAATGGATTGTTGGGAAGACTATAGAGAGGAACAAAGAAGAAAAGTTAGAGCAAAATTAAACAAAAAATATTTAATGGATTTTTTTTATGGACCTCAATTAAAAAGATTTCAAGGAGAATTTTTGCAAACCTATCTTTTTTATAGTTTCTGTTTAAAAAGAGGAAAAATATACAAACTACTTTGCAAGTAGAACTTTAAGTTTGAATTATAACTCATTTAAAGAGATCCTTACGGGGGGGGGAATTTCTATGTGATTCCTAGGCTGACTGAACAAATGTTTAACATTTGTTTTTGTAAAACACAGTGAGGGCTGTAATATACTTGAACACTAAGGGACCATGAATTAAAAAAAAATATATATAATTTCCCATTATATTATTGTTTACAGGATAATTGTACAAAATGCTTTTTTGGTGTTTGACAACAAATTGTTTATATATTAGTGTTGTGATGAAAATGTTTTAAGGAGCAATAAAAGAAGATAATTCTTGGGGGAGAACAGAAAGTAGAAGCATCACAGGAATTTTTTCTACTCTTTATTTTGATTAGGTTGTCCCACAACCTTAAATTTGCAGAATGATAGAGCAATCCTATAGTCTCCTTAAAGCCAGTATCTCTGTAAAGTTGTAGTACAGGTTCAAATGCATTAGGAGAAGGGAAAATCCTTTTCTCATAAAAACAGGTTAACATTTTTAAAGAACTATCAACAAGTTGTTAATAAACTGAACTGTATTTGGAAGGGTAATAAAGTCTCTTGACTGTTTAGAAGTACTCCCAACTATCTCATATGAAAATAAAATGCTGCATGATAACAGCCTCATTGAGGGAATATTAATTTTTGTTATTTCTTGAAAGTGAAAATGGGAAGAATAGAGATAATCACCGCATCTAATAATAAAAGCTAGCTGCAGATTTCATTCATTTCTCATGTAACTGCAATATTGTGGTTGATACCCCTCTTCACTCCCTTTTGACAAGTGTTATTTCTGCTGTTATCATCCATGGCCAAGCTTTTAGCAAAATTTCTGGTTGCAGGCCCAAGAAACATCTTGTAAAACATCAGTTAATATCTTCTAAAGTTTTCTAGTGCTGAGGAGTAACTATCTAAGCAAAAAAAGTTCACAGATACAGACAAAAGATTCAGTTATTCTGGGCTGAATCCATCATAAATGGGAAAGTTAAAAGAAAAAACTGTGTTGTTGTGGAACTGGATATTGTGTGGGATGATCAAGTTTTTAGTTTCCATGCAACTTGTTTTCTGTTTTTATGTTTCATAGAAGAAAGTTCCCCGGCCCCTAACTGAGGGCCAAGTAGGATTAAGACATTTTAGAAAGCTTGTAAATAACTCATATACCAATGCAGATATCTCTAATACAGATATATATTGTATACTCATAATATGTAGACATCACGTGTAGATTCCCACATGTCATTAAATAACGATAAATGTGTTAATGTTAAATATTGAGATTTTTAGCTATAAATGAAAGTGGCAAAATAACCTATTATTAACTTAACTACATGCAAAGCAAAACCTTTTTTATCAACAAATTGTTGTACCAATTAAGAGTATTTTGTGTGCAATTTGTACATTTTCATGTATTCTTCAAGACTTATTAATTGAAGAAGCAATGCCTGACCCTGCAAGATATGCAAAATAGCTTACGAACTCTGACATTTACTACTTTTAAAGGGCTGCCAGATGCCTTAATAAGGAAATGTTAATGCATTTAGACATGCTTGGTTACTAGTTTTCTTTAATGATTATCAAGGCACAAGTGAATATAAAGCTAGAAGAAAAATACCTTCATTTCTGGGTATTTTAAAAGTTTTCTACTTAACATTCCCTGTTTAAAGTATTTGTTATTACAACCTGATGCCAAGCAATCAGATACAAACTGCTCCTGTCTCCTTGGAAAAATGACTATTCACACTGTTAAACTTCCCCCCTCCTTCACAGAAATCCAACAGAATACAGAAACCCCTGTACAGATTTCTCAGTTCTTTTCCAATGAATTAAGTTTTTTTTTTTAATGTTTAGATTTATGAAAAAAAATACAAGAAACTATTAAGGAATTGCAGAATGGTTTGTTAGATCTGTTGCTGAGTGGTGATTTTAAAATGATTTGCCACTTGTCTTGCCTTCTGCTGTTGGAGTTGCATTTCCTTTCTGGATGTGAAAATTGAATGTTGTCCTTTACGTGCCTTGTAATGAACAGAGAAAGGAATGTGATAGCATTGAAGGCTAGCGTGCTTGGGAGAATATTGTAGCAGTTAGCAGCAATCAGTCTTGCATATTGTAATATCTAAGTGGGTAATGGTGATTAATGTTCAGCAGGATGCCATGTTCCCTTGAAATGATACCTCTTCCCTTCAATCTGTATGCAGATACATTCCTGAAAAACTGTAAGAAATTGGTGTCATTCACTCTGGCACAGCCTTGTTAGTGCTAGGATTTCTTACATATGGATTACATGGGTTGCTTACGTGTTCTTTTTTGCTTTTGTTTATTTGGATTTTTTTTGCTGGAGGGTGATGCTGTGAAAGCTCCTTTTTTCATGCAGGAAGTTTACAGAAAATAAAGATCTTGCATGCTGTTTTACCATAATGATAGCCTCTCTTGAGAAGTGTGTCTATAAAATACTGAATATTAAATGGTTGTATTAAAATATTAAAATGTAAAATATTGTTTGAATTTACTCTATCATGTTATCTAACTACAGACATCTTTTTGGAGATCATTGGGCTGTTTTTGTTTTTTAACAACTGCAGAAGTATGTGGCATAGTGGCAGAGGCCTCGGTAAGGGAATACTGTTAAAAAGTTGAAATCCCATTCTAAAGGAAGTAGTCTTGGGTTTGGAATGGAGAGCACTAAATGGTTCTGCAGTGTGAATTAATTTCCAAGCAAAATGTAACCTGATTACGTTCAGAGAAGATGAACCATTTGAAAAGATAGAAAGCCAGACTGTGTGAATGGTCTGTTGGTTGGTATTTTTTTTAAATTTACCTGTAAGCTTCTGATGCTCTCCAGTATGAAGAGTGATTATTGCAAGTATGTTTGCAGAGCCAATCTCATGTGCCTTTAACTGCTACATGTACCTGGACAGATTTGTTGAAAGGGGACATGGCTGCAAAGTTAAATTGTGAGGAAAAGAATTTGCTTAAAAAGAAGCTTTTGTGGTGATTTTATGGTTTGTCGAACACTGGGGTCCTTTCCTGTGAAGAAGGCAGGGCGCTCGTGCCAGGGCTCCCAAGAAGGAGCCCCGGGATGCTCAGGAGCCCCGAGGAGGGAACCGAAGGCCCTGCTGGAGCTCGACCTATGTGGGGAGACCTCCCTGAAGTTACCATGTGACATCCAGCCCCTCTGTGAATATTCTGTTTTTATGTCATTGAATTTGCCCCGGATCATCTGTTGGGACTGAACACAGGGATGTTGCTGTTTTACGCTATTGTCCCAGTTTGCATAAATTCAGCAAAGATAATTTAGTTGTTTGTACTGCTGTCAGCTCATGTATGTGTTAACTGTTGGTGAGATATGTTTAGTTTAACCCACCTTTTAAGAAATGACAGCATTTTACATCAAAATGATTTTCTCTTGATGTCTCTACATTGGGGGGGAAGGAGAAGGGGAACCTAACAGAGGCTGCACAGCAAGACCATCCTCTTGACCTACAATAGCCATGGTAGTAATAACAGTGTGATGGGACCTGCCACTTACAATAAATACTCAGAGTTGAGTGAGGACAAATCAGCCTGAAGAAGAGATAATCGGGCAGTTGACTGTTGCTGAAAAATGTTTTTTATTGTCAGTAAAGTGACTAAACATGTACTGCACTGCATGTACTTACAGATTAGTCGCTTTAAAACTACTAATGTGGTACAGTAGTCAAATAGTCAAGTTTTTTCAAAAGTTTTCTGAGGAGGTTTGTAGATTACTGGTGTTAGGTTGTTTTAGTAAAATTTAATTTTTAGTATTGGAGTACTAAGAAACTTAATGAACAAATTACACTTCTGTACCTTCAAAAAAAATTTTAATGTTGTTAAGTATTAAGGTGACCCCATTTATTATAGTCTTTCTATAAAACCTTTACTTGGAAGTGCCAGTGCTTGAACTCATTGCTTTAACAGTTATGTGGCACACAACGAATTGAAAACTAACTGGTGGATTTCAAAATACAGTTATTAACAGAAAGCTGCAGATGGAGCCACGTCCCAAGACATATACTGTAGGTAGTCTTGGCTAAAAGCAGCTTGTGCTTGTTGGTATTACAAAATATAAAAACTCTCCAATGTATATGATTTGGTTGTTTAACGTTCTTCCATCTATGACAGGTTATTGTTACTAAATGGCCTTGATGTCTCAACAGTCTGATTGTAATCAAACGTGGTTTTGTGCAGGCAAACACAATTACCTACGTTTTGGAATTAAGTGTGTAGAGCATGCTTATTTTATCCATAATATGAAGCCTGAAGGGACCATTAGACCTTGTATTTTGATCTCCTGAATATTGCAGGCTGTTTAAACAGGCTGTTCCCTTACTGAGCTCAATAGCGTGTATGACTGAAATCTGTTTCTTTTGGAAAAGTATTCATGCCTGAAATCTGTAGGAGTTGCCATAGTTTTTTCCGGTGCTTTTACTCTTATTTTGTAGAGGAACACAGGTACCTTCTCTCCCTCCCTTATTTGAATTTGTCCAACTTCAGTGTCAGCCTTTGACTCTTGTTATTGCCTTTCGCCGTTAGATTGAAGGACCCTTTCTGTACCTGGTATTATCCGTCTGCATTCGAGTCACTTAGTCTTCCTTTTTTTGGCTAATCAAATCACAGTGTCTAAGTCTCAGTGATGGGCTTTGTCTACCTTTTTTTCTGGTTACAGTTTTGTGGCTCTCTGCTGCATCCTTTGGAATATGCAGACACAAGCTAAATACAGTGTTTTAGTATTGATCCCTACAATTCCATCTGCAGTGTAAAGGCGCATCACTCTTCTCTGTGTATATATCTAGGCATTGCAGTAGTCTTCTGCTGTGATTTTGTGTGGAGGCTTTTGTTGGGTTCCTTTTTTACTGCTACCCAGAGAAGGATTTTTTTTTTTTACCCCCTCAGAACTGTTCTATATGTCTGACTTGAATCCATTGTCCCTAGATACATAAGCTTGTGTGTATAACTTCGTATTTTAGTCAGCTGTTTAAAATACTTGGTTTGAATGGCTGAAATCACTAAGCAGTCCAGATTTCTTGGTATAACTGCCTTATCCTCCTCATTTTTGCTACTTCATGCATCACTTTCTCATCAAAAAATTTTCATGAAACCTTTGTACCATTAGAGCTGTAGGATATGTGTACTTGAAACACAGTATTATAGCAATAGGGGTTGAAACCATTCGTTGTTGTTGTTGTTGTTGTTCCCATGGAACCTAATTGGTGCCAAGTGAATGAGATTGCAGTTCAGTGATTAATTCAGCTTTATTTTTCATTGTGAATTCCAAAATGGAACCAACCTGGAGATCAGTGCCTTCTGGTTTAAAAAAAAAAAAAAAAAAAGTAATTACTATTCTGCTAAAAGAAAATTTTCTTGTATACACACATCCATGCACACACAATTAGTTTTATATGGATTTTTATCATAATTACTGATCAGAATTTTAAAATTTTTGAAATATTTAGGTTACAAAGTCCTTACACTATCAAATAAATTAGTATTTTATAAAGCAACTCTAAAGACTTTTTTTGGAAGGCTTATGAAAATGGAAACTGTATCCTATTTCAAGGCTGATATAATGATAACGATTTTAATTAAAAATAAATGAGCCTATTCTTTTTTTATTAGTTCAACATGCTATATTTTTAGTTTTCTGTATTTCTTTTAAATACTTCAGTGTTTCTCTCTGTAGAAAATGTCAGCAACATACTAATTAATTATTCCATTAAATAAAGAAGTGCAGGCTTTTTATACATAAGCAGCACAAACTGCTACTATTTATTTAAGGAAAATCAATCAGGAAAATTTAGATGGAGCATTGTCATTCCCAAAGGTAGTCAAATTCAGTTTTCACCGATGAAAATGCCAATTTGATGAATGTATGTAAAAGTATGTTTATGAAACTGCAGAACTGATGAATTATATAATATGCTTAAAATCAGTTTGACAGACCTCACCTGTTTTTTTCATAATAATCTTTGGCTTTATTCTAAGAGGTTATGACTTCAAATATTTTCTGCCTTTTAAAAGCATACTTGCCAGTCAGATGTTCTACGGACTACATGTGTGGGACTCTAGTCCAGCCTTAGTCCAGTCTATGTCAACATCTGCTTTTCAGTAGGTGAAAATCTCAATGTCCTTCTAGATATTTCTATTTAAAGCATGCTGGTGTTGTGACTCTTATGTCTTTTTCTGACTTAAACTATTTGTTAATGAGTTTTTTTCTTTTTTTTCCTGAAACTTGTGGAGTGTATGAAAAATATACCTTTTTGTGATTTAAAGGTTAAAGCCTTTCAGTGCACTGTGCAGTTGCGTGATTTCATTGTAAATGTCCTTTCCCTCCCTCCTCTCAAATACGTCTTAGTATGCCTAAAGGTTCAAAAGTGTTCTGCTACCCTTCTTCTGTGGGCTCGCTGGGATCAGCAGGCCAAGCCAACAGGGAAGCTGGAGCTCGGTGCAGCTGCTGCGCTGGCAGCCGCTATCCAGGTACCAGCGGGTCAGACCAGTGCAGCTTCAGAATTCCTCATGTCTGTCTGAGGCTCACAGAGTTGTCCAGGCAGGACCAGGCTTTGGCCGTCTCTGCCCCAAAGCGGGGCCAGCTCTGAGGTCAGACCAGGCTGCTCAGGGCTGTGTCCAGTCAAGTCTTGAAAACCTTCGAGGACGGAGATGGCGCAGCTGCCTGGGGCAACCTGCTCCGCTGCCCAACTGCCCTCACATGGAAAGTTTCTCTTTAAATCCAGCCTGAACCTCTCTTGTTGCAACTTGTGCCCATTGTCTCTCTCCCTCTTGCCATGCCCCACTGTGAGGAGCTCAGCTCCATCTCCTTGATGATCCCTCGTAGGTCCTGGGGGGCTGTTTGGTGCCTCCGAAGCCGTTCCTTCCCCAGGCTGGGCAAGCCCAGCTCCCCCAGCCTCTCCTCACAAGGCATGTGCTCCAGCCTTGACCGCCTTGGGGGCCCTCCACTGAGGTCACTCCAGCTGGTCCATGTCTTTCCTGCACTGGGGGGCCCAAAACTAGGTGCTGTACTTTAGTTTGGTCTACCAAATGCTGTATAAAGAGGAGTAATCCCTTCTCTTGGTCTACTGGCTGCACTTCTGTTCCTGCAGCCCAGGGTACTGTTGGCTGCCCTTGTTACCAAGACACAGTGTACACTGTTGCCTCCTTCAGATCACTGATGAAGGTGTTAAACTGGACACGACCCAGGACAGACCCCTGTGGTACTCCTCTTGTTACTGGTCTCCAGCTAGAGTACAGTCCATTAACTGCTACCCTCTGAGGCCTGACCATCCAACCAGCTTTTTACCCATCTAGTTGTCCACCAGTCTTCCCTCCTTCTCTCTTGTCTCCGCAGAGACTGTATTGGTAATAGTATTTATAGTTCTACTATTTTTTTCCTTCTGATAGCCTACCCATGAAAGATAGAATGGAAGTGACTTACTAACCCAGCAGATGAAAAAATGACTCAGGAACGTTTTTCATGCTCTGGCCTCAGTGCTTGGCCTTCAAAATACATGAACCATTAGTTACTGTGCAGTAAGTGCGATAATTGAATTCTTTCTGGAAGGACAGATCATTGTGATCGCTTACATGCTTAAGCTACTCAGGATATAAGGGAGTTTAACAGCCTTTCTTTCCACAGTGTGTACTTTTAAATACATACCAGATAGGCTATACTAAAGTGGTGCCTGGCTTTCATTTTTCTTGTCTTTCTGCTATTGAAGTCCCATATTTTGTGCCAAGGAGATGGAGGAAGCTGTGATAGGCTCTAAGAAGACTCAACCTTACACAGAAACTTTGAAAGAAGTGATGTAATTTTCTGTTTTTTAACAGTATGGTCGACAGTTAGAGTTGTGTGCAACTGATGCAATCCCTTTGAAAAGATGGGGAAAAGTCTGTCACCATCCAGAACAAAAAATTTGTTGACAAGAAAAAACAAAACCCAAATGAACCCATTCTAATTCTTAGGACTTCTGTTGCAAAGTCCTTATTATGAATCTTTTTATTATTTTTAATGCGCTCCTCCTCAGTTCCAAGACAGGCTTCCTTGGCTTTTTCACTATCAACTTTTCATGCTTCTTCTTCTGTTGCAAGAGCTACTTTCTTCTTCTGTACAGCTAATAAATTTTCTTTTTGTTCATATCCTTAAATGAAGCATTCATTTGCATCAGTGGTACCTGTTAATTTGATTTAAAAATTACATACCTCTTAAAAATAAGGCATAACTTACCAACTTAGTGCACATGCTCTATTTGAATCATGGTACTTAAGTCTGATTTTTAGGGAGTAATCCTGTTATATGTCAGTTTAAAAATCTGGGTCCTTGAAACACTTCTGTCTTTTCTTACAGAGCAGAAGATTATTCAGTGGAGGAGTTAGGGTTTGTGGGGGAAGACACAGTATTTTTTTTTTCGTAGAGTTAACTGGTATGACTGGTACCCAGATTTAGACTTACTTTGATGAGGACAGTTTGCTGAAAACCTTTGCCTGAGTTATGGTTTATTGGTTTATGCTGCAGTCACTGTGTCATCGTTCAGGCTTCTCCGGGCAATGTCTTTGCCCCACAGACTTTAGAGTACGCCCCTGACGCCCTGGGTGGTGTCAGGATCTGATCCTTGAGAGGACTGGGATTTTCTAGGGTAAGGAGGGCAGAGCAATGTCTTCAAATCATGTATGTTGCAGGTGATCGGTATCTTTTTATTTTGGCAGGGTGCCAAATGTGCAAGCTGTTAACAGTAAAATACATATATTTGCATATGCATGTGCTTTCGTAGAAATGGACTCTGCTTTAAACTGAGATTAGACTTGAGAAATTTTAGCTGAAAGGAACACGTTTTATGACAATGTGAAGCACTGAAAAATAGGGGATGGGGTCTCTCAGTCTGGTTAAGAAATCATGGTGCTATCTTCATGCTATAGTTTTGATTTTACTGGTTTGTAGAGTTTTGTTTGCCTTATGGGTAGACTAATTTCCTGTGAAGTATGCAAAACTTATGCCATGCTTTTTAGTTAAAAGACTGCTAGCAGCCTGCTCAGATTTTTAAATTTTATTTATTTTTGATGGCAATGTGAATTGCTCTGAGGGAAATATAAATGAATTTGGAATAAATTAGGGCTATCATTTTGGCTTAAGGAAAAACGGAAGCATAATATATAATTGTATACCATTGCAGGTCATGGAGGAGTTCTTCTCTGATCATAAAGTGCTGTTGTGCAATGTAAATGCGAATGGCTCATTACTCCCTAAGTAATTTGGCAATTCATTTTTAAAATGTTGTAATACTGAGAATTACTGTTTCATTTGATTATTGATATATTCCGGCTCTACATCTTGCATCTTGATTTTTTGGGAAGTATGTTAATTCCTTCTCTAGAAACTACTGCTTTGTGGGAGAGGCATTTATGCTATAACAGTTGTCTTGCTGCTGGCCTGATGATGGTGTGTCCTCCGCCAGCCCTGTCTCACCTGTCTGCCCTCTCCCCCTCCAAAAGCAATCAGTCAGCCTGCTTTTACTATTAATTTTGAGCTTTTTCATTATGCTGCTTCTTGATGACTGGTCAGAAATGTGGTACCAGGCATATGATACAAAATCAGTAAAAGAGCTTGTGAATTACTACTGATGAGAACAAGGTCACTGATTCTGAAAAGGAATTACTTTGAGGCCTTCCTGTGGGTGCTTCAAAGTGGCRTTCAGATAAAGCTGGCGTTGGCACAGACTTTCTGGCCAAACGATGATAAACACAGTGATTGCAGCTGTCCTGGAAATAGGCATAGTTGTATTGCCCCTTTTATTCTGTGTACATGCAATTGTATATACTTGTGACTCTGAAGACAGATCACAGCTGGGGGCATTGGAATAAAATAATTGCCTATTTGAGTCTTGCTTTTTATTATTTTTTCATTAGCAGCTCATATGGTGTTGGGATTTGTCACATTAACTGGTTCTTGCAGCAGTAAACATTACTTTAATTGACTTTAATTGTCAAAGTGCATCCAAAAATCTTGCAAAGAGCCCCAAATTTTCCTCATTTTGAGTTTTTAATTTGTTTTAAAACTGACAAAAAACTTCAGGCAGGTTTACCAAAATTTTATATTAAATTTGCTTATTGATTTTTTTAACTTTGACAGGCTAAGACTTGAGTTTCAATCTCCTGAAGCAAATTTATAGTTAAGAAAAAAAGGTATTTTTCATCTCTTGCAGAAAGTAAATGCCTAATTTGGCTTTTCAATGCTTATTTATAAGTCTGATGCTCTGAATTTGTAGTAATAAATTTGATGAAGCTTTCTGAACACTATCTTTTATATATGTGTGTGTGTGTATATATACATATAAAATATATATATATATACACACATAATAGTAATGACATAATGCTCCTGCATTTGAGTCCCAGCTCATTAAGTAGATGCCTTAGAATTCTAGCTGGGCTATTAATTTTTCATGTGTTTATACAGTTATGAATGATTAATGCATGTTCCTGTACTAGAGTCAAAGATTTTGAAATGGGGAATAACAGATGACACAGCATGCTTTCAACTATGAAAATGTTTCCCACGGGAGCAATGGAATCTGAAAAAGAGTGAGCGGGCCAAAAATGAAGAGTTAAATTAAAGGAAATGCTTTAGTTTCTTGTCATTTGAAAACAGGTAACATAAATATTTTTATTTCCCATGAACATTATATTGTTATCTAAAGGTCTAGGAAAGCCTAGATATTTAATGTCAGTGGCATTCACATATCAGCTAAGATATTCAAAAATCCTAAGTATAGGTGGGTTTATTTATTTATTTATTTATTCTTTTTACTTAAATTAGCTTCTATAGGAATTTATTCAGTTGGTATCAGGGGAGTTATTTTAGCAATCGTTCCCTGCTGGGAGTTATTTTAGCAATAGTTCTCTCTTCCCATTGCCTTTGTGGAGTTTCTATTAAGTCTTTGCCAACTGAAAAGATGCAGGGAAGCAGCAATTAGAGCTGTGTATGGTATAAGTCTGTTTAGCTTGTAGACTTCCTAGACTGCTGAATATACAAATGTACAGGGCTATAAGCCAAAGGCTATGAAGAAAAGAAAGAGCAAGGACTAGGTGCACTGGGGGCTGGTTTGAGTCCTCGTGCCATTCATTCTCCACTGCTGATGGTAGTTTAAACTCACTCATTTTAAAGGTATGATGGAGTGTTTGACAACTGGCAAAGGACACAATTTGAAACAAGCGCAAGTTGTTTGTCTCTAAATGCCATTACAGTAAAGTGCCTTTCTAGTGTTTAGTCCTACACTGTTTATTTTATTTTATTTTATTTTTGCAAAGTCACAAAGTATGAGTTTTCACAAAGCTGTGAGGTCTCTCTCCACTGCACTTCCTGTGATAATATGTGCTGAAGTGCCATGGCACTAGCTGATAACCAGCTCTCAAACTAGGAAGTACTTCAGCCCCTGATTTGAAAGGCTTTCTGTTAACACTGCTTTATGTGGCTTCATTTTTCTAGAGAAACTACGTGCTCTGCTCCTGCCACGTTTGCTTTGGGAGCATTTGTGTTCTTTCAGCTTTCTTTGGTTTTACGTTAATTTATCAAACTAAAGAATCTTGTTTAAAAAATCAGAAATTCTCCTGCACACTTAGAAAATGTCGTCAACGATCTTCCGTCTTCGTTGTCACATATGGCTTCTCTGAGACACTGGTTAAACTAAGGAGCCTCCTCAACAGCGTTCTGCCTCCAGAGTGCTGCCTGATGGAGCGGGACCTCTTCAAAGCTTTGTTTGGCCCTTGGAGCTGAGTGGGCAACTCAGTAGTATGTTACCTCCTAAAACTGAATTATACAGATAATGTAGGAGGTTTGTGACCTTTCTTGCCCTGCTCAATGTTTCCTTTCTTCTGAGGGGCTTTCTGGAGATGCACCTTCCCTCTGCTTTTGCTTAAAGTAATTCTCTTTCCACTTCTGTCTTCAGTGTTTTTTCTAGGAATCCCTGAATTGTGGCTGTAACATAGAGTTGTTTCTCACACACACGCACACAGATACACCCACGTGCACACATGGACACACACACACACTTGTCCTACACTACCTTTGTACTAAATATGTCTACTCTAAATATGCACTGAATATATCTCTGTTACCTTCTTCTCATTTCATAGGACTGAACCTCCCCACACACCTTTCCTTCAATGTGAACAAAATCTAATTTTACCCTTTTAGGGTAATTCAGTATTAATGGAGTGTTTAGGATATATCTAGATCAGTAAGAGTTTTGTTTGATATTCACAGTATTTCCTTGATTGCTGCAACATTTTAATAGACTGTTGCAGTATTTTATACATAAACGACGTATGGATTTACTGTGTATGGTGGTTGAACTCCTATTTTGTGGCAGTGGCAGTGGGAGTTGTGGACAGGCAGGTGAGCAGAGTGTGGGAAGGGCTCTGCCTGTGTGTGGGAACCACGAGAGGAGTAAGGAAGCTGCAGGAGGTCGGAGCAGGCACATTGCTGTCTTTGGTCCATTGTTCCCCCTATTTGGGACCCCATTATTCCCTTCCTGTCCCTGTTCCTAGGACACCCTCCTTCCCAACACCCGCAGGTGTCCTGCAGTCTGGATCCGGCCCCAGTGCAGGCCATCGAGGAGGGATGGCGCCAGGACGCAACAGGGATTGAAGGCAGTCCCTGGAGAGGGGTCAGCTCCTGCGGCGCACCTGGTTTGGAGGGTGAAGGAGAGTTGCTGGTGGCCACCACTGGGACTGTGTGTGCTCTGCTCCTGCTGCAAGCAGGGACACCTGCCCCCAGGGCCGCGTACGAGGCAGAGCTGCCAGCCCGCGTCTTGCCGGGCGAAGGCATGTGGGGCCGTGCCGACGGTGGCTTGCTTCGGGCAGGCCTCGAACAGCTCGCTGCACCCGCCACTTACCAGCTCCTGGTCATCTCCCCACAAGCCCCTTATTGCCTGATATATCAAGAATACAGCTAGCAAACTTAGAGAGCTTCCAAGGAAATTTTCTCCTCTTCCTCCCTTTCCTTTCTCCCCCGACCTGTATCAGATTCGTGAGCTCAGGCCATAGCAGGGAGTTAGAGAAATATTTGCATTTTGTTGATCTGTTACTAAGCCCCTAAGAAGAAAATACGTCAGGAGCTACTGCAGCGTGGTTCCTGTGGTTGTCTTCTGTCCTGGCAATGAAGGGAGGGAGTTGTCATGGGGTGCAGCTTCTGGCGTGCACAGGAAGCTTTGGGGGAGTCCTGCCACTTAATTGCTCCATGCTGCAGTTTTCCCACCTGGGAAGCAGGAAGAGTGGATAATCTGCATAGCGAGAATTTTGTGAGGTTTAATTTCATAAACTTGGTAAGCTGTGTGGGGATACTCAGAGTGAAATTACTGTATAAGCGGCAAATAAATAATTATCATTCCAGCACTTTGTTTTCCAAGACAACTGAGTGTTAGGTGAAATAAACTTCAAAGCTGATGTGTCACTAGAACATAAAAGATGGCTGAAAGCTGAGGTTATTGAGCCAAGCTGTGATGAATTAACTGAATTAATGCAAAGCAGTGGCGAAATGTTGCCACATTTGTAATTACTTATTTACAAACATGAGGGATTGTGAAATTAATGTCAAAAGTAGGATGTTTGCCAAAGAACATCTTTGCACCATTTACTTTTCTTTACAGGAAAATAGCCGGTGCTTCAAAATGTGATAAAAATGTAATATCATCAACGTGAAAATGAAATAGAGTAAAATTTTAATGTGCAATTTTTATTGTCTCGTATTCGTATCTTTTTCTTTTATAAACAGTACTAAAACACAGATTTACCCGTCATGTAAATTAAAGTCATTACTGCTCTCAGAGGTTTGGCTCTTTGAAGAATTCTGGGTAGTTGAGCCTCCAAGTTATTAATCAGGTGTTGCCTCAGTGATATGCAGGTGTGTATTCATTGAGTGTTTTACTGGGGCTGCCTAAGCTAGGAAATGAAAATGCAGTAAGTAAATACTCCAGTGCAAGGAATGAAATTATTACAGGGATTCTAGTGGAAATCAAGGAGCTGGCTTTTCTGGAAAATAATGCGGGGTTATTGGCAATGGAACATTTCCCAACCAGCCTTTAATTTGACCTCAATACAAGATTGGCCTGTCTGAAGTACATTATTAAGTCTCTAATTTCATTTCAGCTGAGAGGAAAAAAAAAGATGGTGCGGCACAGCTAGGGGGTCCTGGTGCACTGTGGGTGGTCCCGGGTTTTCAGTCAGCTGCGCAGCTGCAGTGCGCACCTCTGCTTCTTCAGAGGTGTTCTGAAGGAAGGAAGGTGCCCGGTGTGCAAGGATTGTAACAGCTTTCTGGTGTTTCGTTTGCTCCCTTTTCAGTTGCAATATGAGTAAATACAGGTTTCTGGGAAGGATGGCAGTCAGATGGAGGCTACCGTATGTGACATTTGGCACAAGAATGAGAAGCAAGGTATTGATACCAGCATGTCAACTTAATATTCAGGGGGAAAAGGTGTGTAGAGCCTGTGAGAACTGCCTGCTGGGCCATTTCTGTCTGGCTGTATTGCTATATGTGTCATTTTATGGTACTGCTTAACAGGAATTTTCATAGAAACAGCTATATCTGCAAAAGAGAATAAAAATACTAGGAGTCAGTGAGGTTTTGGTGATTACTTACTGTGAGGAGGTAGTATTGAATGCTACATGATTGGCCAATTTAAAAACTAAATGGATAATTCCAAGAAGAAATTAGGTAGTGCACGCATCAAGAAAATAAATGTTAATCTCTCTCTGTAGATGAGCTTTAAACATCCTCTGCTCTTCTGAATATTTGCACGTTATATCTTAGTGCTAGACAAATGTATTTGCTATTCTCCCTTCATTATTATTATTATTGTGTGATTATACAAAAAGCTGTCTGGATTTTATAGCCTCTGACTTTGCTGCCAGCTCTCTCTTAATTAATTCTGTCATCTCTATCATACATTGTTTGAGTAAAGGTTGCTCAGGAAAGCAGTATTGTAGACTTTCAAAACCATTGCTGTCTGTGCTG
This sequence comes from Apteryx rowi, assembly GCF_003343035.1. Classification (NCBI taxonomy): domain Eukaryota; kingdom Metazoa; phylum Chordata; class Aves; order Apterygiformes; family Apterygidae; genus Apteryx; species Apteryx rowi. Next base: position 375,654 of record NW_020448263.1, read on the forward strand.
GCTGCTCATTGCCTTGTCCTGTTATCCCTTACAAGTGAGAGTGATGCTGTATCTGTAGCAAGTTTGATGGTGGTTTTTTTCCTCTTTTATTGACAAAACTTTTGATTTATTAATGCTATATTTATACTTCATGGTGAGAGGCACAGTCAGTGACTTGGAGTTAGTTTTGCCTCTAACCTCTATGGATAGGGCCTGTATCTGTGTTACAGGTTAATTCTCAGAGCTAACTGAATCTCATGAAATGTGGATTCTGAGTGGCTTAGTTGAAACTTGTGAAGCATGCAGTATCTGTAAGTGCTCAGAGTGTTTCATCTTTTGGGAACAAATTAAGTCACATTTTCTAAAAAGAGGTTGAAAGAAAACTATATGCATTTGGCAAATAATACTTATGCCTGGAGGTGATATACTGTCAGTGGTTGATGACAAAGAACATTCAAGTGTAGATCAGTGGATATGCTTGAAATCTTCCAGAGTTTTGAAAAATATTCCATTAAAAGATTCTTTTCCTGTTCAACTCTTATAGTTTCCCTTTTCAAAACTAGTTAGTTCAGAGGACATCAAGTATAAATGTTGAGGCTTTCATTCTCATGCTGACACATTTTTGAAGCAAGAATGTGTGTATGACCCCCCCAGATAAATAATATTAGTTTTGAAGACTACACAGGTAACTATCAGATAGGCGGCTGATAGTGCTTGCAGAATAATTGCTTGCAAATTAATTCATATCATCCATGAAAAACACTAATAATTCATTTAGCTGAAAGCTCTATGCACAGAATCTTTTAAAAGTGTCTAATGACTCAAGGCCTGTTTTAAATTTCCAGTATTTTTTCTTAACTAGATAAGTATCTTAGATAATATATTAGTTCTCCATAATTGTTTTATTACAATAAAAGTCTGTATGGAGGATATTATCTTTTGTTACTTTAATTTTCCATGTAATCCTACTTCTGTCACTATATAGAAACTAATATGGAGGGGTTTTTTATGACATTCATAAGACACGAGTTTGTTTTGACTAAGAAAAAGCCTTATTTGCTGAACCTGACTAGGTATTAGTAATTTCAGATGTTGGTGCATTCTCCCTAGCACAGTCTTGTATTCAGTCCAACTTGAATATATTTTTTATGTGACCTACAAGATCTGCTGTTTTAGATTTCCGACCACAAACAACAGTGCTGAGCCCCAGCTCCTCTTGCTAATGAGCATCTCTTAGGCACATGCTTTCCTTTGGTCTGTTCCCTGAGCGAGGTGGTTTAGCAGTACTTCATCCATCTTTGAAGAACCTCAGTTAGCATTGGTTTTGATTCCTGCTTGCTTTGGTATAAGTTAGGGTTACTTTTCATATGTGAACTATTGAGGTGTTTTTGTTGCTAACATGAAACAAAGCCATGAGCAATATTCCCGAGATGAGCTCTGGCCCTGCGAATGTAGCCTTCACAGAGTCCCTCTGTGATAAGTGCAGAGACGAAGCTGTTTCACCAGGAAAAAATGTGCTCCCTGTTCCTGTTCTGCCTTGCCCCTAGGAAAAATGTCTCTCTCTGTCTCTCCATTGAGAGTGGAGGAAACCTCATGAGGTGACTCTCCTAAAGCTACTTCTTTTGGATGTTTCCCAAAGTGTTACTTTGTGGTTAAAAAGAAGACAGATGTAAGAGAATACTTAGAATAGTGTGATGTCAAATCAGCATGCTGAATGTGTAACTGTATGCTGATTGTTGTCTTGTAAATGTAACATATTTGCTGCAACAGAAGTTGTCATTTTGATTTTTATATACTGTAATGCATTAAACAATGATATTACTACAATTTAGAAAAAATATAGTAAGTGAACAGTCAGCTTATGTTTTCTTTTACAAGTCTCAACTAAGTTAAAAAATATATAATTTCAGAAGAGGTTGCATCAAAAAAAACATAGGGAATCATGTTTTTCAGTATTCTAAAATACCTTGACAATGGAATTACCACTTGCAATTTGAAGAATTTGTGTCTAAAACTTGCATGCCAACAGCAGAACGTGGGAATGTGTACTGCAAAAACTTCTGATGCTTTTTTCCTCTTTACTTAAAAAAAAAATCTGTATTTTAGTTGACTAGGAGTGGGACTATCCATATAGTGAAGACTATTTGCTTTTCGCCATAAAACTTAAAATTACTGATTTAAAGAAAGAAAAGATGTCTTGCATCACAGAGCTATGCTTTTTGTTTTACTATTTTTCCTTTAGTTGTTTTAATATATAGAACTGTATAATATTGCTGATGTATTCCTGGTGCTACACTTCAAGAAAAAAAAAAGGTGGTTTCAAATTAGATTTTAAAGAAAGAACCTGAGATTTCAGTGTGTTATTAGGGTTTCTATGGGCTGTTAGGATTTTTTAATAGAACATTTTATTAATAAGGAAAGAGAATTTATAATGACACATTGCATTAATCTGGCGTAATTGCATTACTCAGTTGTGAAGCACCTGGAGATCATCTAAAACACATGTTAATGAAAGTTTCATAAACCCTAGGAATTAAGAGGTTGTTGACTTCACTAGAACTGATGTTAGATCCAGAAAAATATTAACCTGACCCCAAAATACATTAGATCTTGCTCATATAAGACAGTAGCATCAAATAAGCACTTGGAACTGAAGATTTCCCAGGGAAAATTGTTTCCATCCCTTTTCTTTTAATTGTAGGTGATTGAAAGCCCTGAACTTTTTGAAGTAGTCCAGCCATAATGAGTTAGTTAACAGAGTATAGACAATGTAATCAAAATGCTTTTTAAACTGTGTATAGCCTGTTTTTTACATTTTATTACATAAGTAATGCATATATAATGAAGAAGGGCATTAGTTTGCACGAGTAAGTTCATCTGGATTGTGCCATGGGTAAAGAGACATATGAACTTGGTCTGTACAAGTCAGTTGGTATTGGGCAGATATTTTCCCTTCTCCCACTGGAATCCCAGCACCTCAACTTTTAATTTATTTCTCCCAGATAATGGAGAGTTGAGTGCATATAACTTTGTAAATAAGCAATCATAAGAACTAGTTTATAATGCAGTTTTTAAAATACGATGGATAGAAGTCACTAAAGTATTATACTTCTGTTTTCACCAACCATTCCTTTCTTACTAATGTGTTCCAATTTAGTCTTCTGATTAGAGTAACAGCATAAGGTGTATATTTCGTGGAATACCTGCCTCTCTGTGCTCTTTGCTGTTCTCAGCTGGAAAATAAACAATCTATTCTTCATTCCCAGATATGCTGGGATTAATATCTAGGAATAAATTCCCATATTTCATTAAGTGATAAATATGCCAGTTTTCAATCCCTGAAATCCATAGGCTCTAATACTTGGGTTTTTTTCTTTTTTTATTGGGGAGTTAAAGACAAAACAAAGTGAAGTAAGTTTGTCTCTGCTGTTCTTAGTCAGGAGGAAGACCAGTTTGTTCATTTGTCCTCAGTGGCAGCATACTATAGGCACCCTCTAGATATGGGACTGCTCATGTCTTTGGGTGTTGTGTTCCATATTAATAATTTTTATTTAAAATATTTAGCAAGAAACTATAGTATTTTGCTTGGGACAATTTTTTACTCACTTCTTTGAGCAGCTTCGGTATGGAAAAGATGCAGTGTGGTACATGTGAGTAAGATGGGTAACCTAGAGCATGCTGGAGTAAAGAATATTTTCATGATAAAAAGAAATCAAAAAATGTTTGATATTCAGCCAAAGGACATGACAATGTCTCTTAATTAACATAACATTTGGTTTATTTTCATGCAACATTACATTTATCTGTTTCAGCTTAGTGAAAAATAGGGAAGAAGAGGTCCACACTGAAACATAAGGTCTATTATATTATTATCTGAATTTTAACTGTAATTTTACAGCATGAAGGGATATCTAATGCAGACACATAATGAAAACTTTCTAATGAGTTGGCACAAAATTGGTGCTGCAAAATAATCAGAGTAAACTTGCACTTTTTGTACAGATGTATTAGTACCTTCAGTATCATCTTTCCTGAAAATATTATTATGCTTGGGTGGAAAGTGAAGTTGGAAAAGAAGGAATAACATGAAATTGAGAAGCTCATATGTTTTCCTGTGTAGTGGGTAGTGTTCGTATATTGATATTGAGAGCTGAATTATACTATATAATCAAATTCAAAATAACTCAACTTCCAACTGATTTGCTGTAATCAGAGTAGAATTTTATACAGTGGGTTTGTCTGGTTTCCAGGCAGAAAGTAATTTGGAAATGTTAGGTTTTACTTGGCAGATTTGAAGTGTTTGAAAAAGTTGACAAGAAGGTTTGGGATCTAAGACTGTTTTTTCCAGAGGACATCAGAAGGATGTGGGCAAGGGTTATTCTGTCCTTCAAACAAAGCAGCCTGCTGGTAGTCTTGGACAAGTTTTATCAGCTGTTGGGACAAGCAATATTAAGACTCCTCACTGAAGCCTCTGAAATTGAGCCTCGCATTTTATGGAGAGAAAATGTATAATCTTTGAGTAAGGTGTTTATATATGCAGCCATTCTGTAACTTTGTGTCTGGAAGGAAAGATCTGAACTGAAACTTTCATAGTGTTTCTTATCAAGATTTATGATATGTAAATATTTTTGATATATGAAAACTCACTGAACTAGGATTTTCTTCCTGTTCCATCATTACATCATCTTTATACCTTCCTTCTCTGACTCTCTGTTTATCAGAGACTACTCCAGCCTGTTTCTTTTCAGCAGCATAGTGTAACTAGGATTTTTCTTCCATTTCTCTGCTTTATCCCCTGTTTTGATAGATCCATACCCTTGTTTGGATATAAATATTCTTCCTTCTCTTTACTACTTTTCTTTATGCTTCTCTTGGACCTACCTACTAAGTCTGAGAGCAGCACAGTTTTCCAGATCTACAGTTATTAAATTTGCAAATGTTAACTCAGATTAGATCTGAAGCAAAGAAACAGCAACTTACTTCCCGTAGATCCATGCTGAGATAACTTGAGAGCATCTTAAATCATTGTATCTTCTTTATTTTTTACGCTGTCATGGGTCGCCTGGTAAAGTGTTAGAATTAGAATAGATCTTCTGATTTGACTTCTTGCACAGATGAAAAATTTGCACCCATTGGTTTCTTCATTGATCCTACATTTTCTACTTCATCTATGCTTTTTTTTAAAGGTCTCTAGATTTGATTTTCAGTCTTGAAGTGATTCCAGTGGCTAATTACCCATTTTATGATGATAAAATGTGTCCCTCATTTTTCATCTGAATTTGTTTCGCTACCATTTCCAAACCACTGACTCTCGCTACACTGTTCTCTGATTAGAGAGAGAGATCCATCGTCAGAAGTTTCTTCAGCAATGCATCTATACTTCAAAACAAAACAAAAAACAAACACTAAACAATGCCCTCACCCCCCCCCCCCGAAAAAAAGCCATGATAGAGTCTGTTACTGCTTTACCTCTGCTCATATCTATTTTGTTAATGACTGCAGTTATTCACATTATACATAAAAATACTTTGGTTTCTGTTTTGAACATAGGAAGGTATCTGATAGGCTCCAAAATAATGAGGTGCCTTAGATCTTCTGCAGTTCTTGTAAGTTATTAGTTCTTTAACATTTTTGTTGAATCTCTGAGATGCATCTATCTGCTGAAGTTGATGATACCTGCCACCCTAGGCCCCCATGGCCCTTATGTTGGGGATGCATTATAAATCAAATTATTTTATTAGGCACGGAGGTTCTCCAGTTTCTCTTCTGCTGTCTGCCCCTCATTTCTGTCATTGATGCCGCTATAACAAGTTTAGCGCCAGCTAAACCAAGTAAATTCTGTCTGATAAAAGAGAAAATGAGAAATGTTGTGCCCGAAGGAGTATTTCAGTTCAGTACTGTCATTCCTTTCCAAAGGAAAACGTCTCCTCACTCTGCTAGTACTCCAGCAGAATGGCCAAGATTAATATCACTTCTGGAGCATCATTCAACAGCTTCCCTCAACTCAGAAATAAAAATCTTGTTGATCATATTTCACACTCGTGCTGCTGCTTTTCTGTGCAACATCTCTGGCATGACTTCATGTTACTCAAGACAGCAGCTAAATATGGTCCACAGACTGGCATGGAGGTGGAGTTTGATGCGTCTTAGATATGCTTTAGATATTTTCAGATGAAAAGGGAGTTTTGGATGAGGAAAGGAGTACAGAAGAGAAGTTTTTAAAAATCTCATTTAGGAAACTATATTATTTAGGAAAAAAATGAAGACTTTCCAAAGTGCTTTTATAATAAAGCAGCCTCCTTTTATATGTAATCCATAGAGAACTGATTATCGGGCTTCAAGTACCTACCCGTTCTGAAAGTAATACAATGGTGTTGCTGCATTTTGATATGGCTTGGTGCCTTTATAACTGGACCTCTGATCTTCTACCCAGTTAACTGAAAAATAAACCAAGATATCAAAAGATACCTGGAAATATAAATGTTTCATCCAGCATGAGGCAAATTATCCTTACAATAAAGCTTACTCTCATAGAGAAAATCGCAAATGCAAAGCTGTATTTCAGTGCTTTGGTATTCTGGAAAACAGGTCTGAGGGCAGCTTGCAGGGAAGTGTACGTATATGTTCTTCAGTGACACCCACAGTAGTTATTTATTTTTTTGTTTGTTTGTTTTAAATGAAGAGTTAGAAACTTTGCAGCGATAGTTATTTACTTCCTGTCCATCAAGTGTACTTGCAACGTTGTAGGCAACGTTGCGTCCCTTGTTGTGTTCCACACGCCTCTCTGCTTACCGGAGGTTACAAATTTGTGACCACCGCAAAGTCTGGTCACCATCCATGCAACGCTGGTGTCACCAGAGCCTGTGCTAGCTCTTCAAGCTGGATGTAAATAAAGTATGTTATACATAAGGTATGTATGGAGACTTTGTCCTTGTGGGATCTGAGTATCATTTGTTCCTCCTTATTGGCAAATATGATTAAAAAATGTATAGTTCATCTGTTCAAATTTAATGTACAGTTTAAGGGTCAAAAAAAAAAGTGGTATTTAGCAATAGCTGAAATAAATATTGAAATAATATTTCCTGACATTTTAAAACTCAGTAGCTTCAGGATTTTTACTGCTGTTTCTCTGAAACTGAGCAGTGATTTTTGACCCCTCAGAGTGGGACTTTGCTGGCATCTGATTTCCTGGAGCCAGCTGCTGGGAGCTTGCTGTGGGCCCAGTTCAAAGGTCGGTGTCTCATCCTCCAGCTCATGGCCTGGCCAGTTAGTCCCCCTTCCCAGGATTTTGTTGGGTCTGGGGGTGAGTTCATAGCCCACAGAATATTACCTTGAAAAATGGACCTAGGTGTCCCACAGTCATTAGGAAAGGGACTTGAGCCACAAACCATAAGCATGCCATTTTGTAACAGGAACCCTAGCAAGAGTTTGAGCGTCCTAATATTTGTCTGGATATTGTTTCACTTCCCTTTCTATGCAAACTGAGGAATCAAAGAATACTCGTAGGCATTCTCTCCGCCCCTTCTTTCTCCCTAATTCACTTGAATCAAATGATTTTAAACTAATTAGAGGATCTGAGTTAGAAGTGGAGAAGCAAGGAGACATTTCTTATTTTCTGAATCCAGTGAGGTTATAAATTGAGTATTTTTCTGGCTGAAGCTGTTTCCCTGTTTTTCATATGCTAATGCTGGGTTTAGTTTCTCTTGACTGCCTGATGCTTCCAGGTAAAATGAGTTAAAAATATTGCAACTGTGCTACCTTTAGTAGGTGCAGTATGTAGGTAGACCGGTATCTTAACAGCTGATGATGTCTGTCTTACCTACATCACTAAACTCATTTTCTTAAGAATACACAGATATCAGACGTGACCCAGTAATATAACTGATGGTGAACTGAGAATGGATGGTTAGAATTTCACTGCACTGACAGTTTTGGGACTGTAGTTGCTTTTTATATTCCCAAATCAGTGTATTTTTGTTGCTGGTATTTGCTGTGTTTATTAATTTCATGCCTCCATATGCAGAGTAAAAAAGGCTAAAAGACTCAACATGTTTTAATGAAAAGAGTGTGTGGCTAACCTGCTTAACTGATACCCAATAATTTTGTACTGTTTTGCTCCTTTCTCCCTTATAGAATAGACTGGTATCTCATTTTCGCTTCCTAGGTCAGTACTTGGACTAAATAAGCATCAGTGTTAACCACCTGAATGTAACAAAGAAGAGGCATGGAGCAATTTCTGATAACTCATGAACGCTATCACTTGCTCCCATCTAGTTCGATAAATGTGTTCTGGTTAGAGAAGTGAAAATTAGGTTTCTGGTTCCTTTGTCAGTGGAAGATGTGGCCACTTTTCTCTAGGGGTGGTGGTAAGCCTTCCCAAAGTACGTAATGATTAATAGAGAACTGTTGTGAGTGTTTACTACAGGCCA